>NC_064866.1:31323311-31629561 GCF_024139225.1 Suncus etruscus | reverse complement strand
TGGGCAGGAGACATGACCAACTTGTCACATGACCACAGCTAGAGAAATTTAATGCTTTATTTTCTTTTATAAAACCACCTTGTATTTTCATACACCAACTCTTCTCTCCCTGCCTCCTTCCCCTTAGATGGCCTTTGTTCTGCTGTTAATGTCCACAGATTTGTCTTCTATTTTATCTATTCATAAATTTTATTTTTTAATATTCATACATAAATACTACCACTCAAGACTTATCTCTCCTCCTTGTCTCTTTCCTCCTTTTCTTCTTCTTCTTCTTCTTCTTCTTCTTCTTCTTCTTCTTCTTCTTCTTCTTCTTCTTCTTCTTCTTCATCTTCTTCTCCTTCTCCTTCTCCTTCTCCTTCTTCTTCTCCTTCTCTTCTCCTTCTCCTTCTTCTCCTCCTCCTCCTTCTCCTCCTTCCTCCCTTCTCCTCCCTCCTCCGCCTCCTCCTCCTCCTCTTCTTCTTCTTCTTCTTCTTCTTCTTCTTCTTCTTCTTCTTCTTCTTTTGGTTTTTGGGCCACACCCGGTGATGCTCAGTGGTTACTTCCGGCTATGCGCTCAGAAATTGCTTCTGCCTTGGAGAACCATATGGAATGTTGGGGGATTGAACCACTGTCAGTCCTAGGCTAGCACACGCAAGGCAGATGCCTTACAACCTGCGCCACTGCTCCAACCCCTTACTTTTTTTTTATCTCTTCAGCTTTTGATGCAAATGGCTGCAAAATGGAATAATATTCTATTATAGATCCTCTCTTAGTGAGCACTTGGGGTGCCTCCATATTTTTTTTTATTTTAAATTACTCTGTGAACCAATAGAAGCCATAAACAAATCATTTGTCCCCTCCCCAAAGGCTACTCCCCTCCTGGGTGACTCCATCCCTTTGGGATATAGTATCACCCATTTTGGAGAACTCTGGTATACACGTACCCCATTTCCTCTAATCAATCCTCTCTTAGTGAGCACTTGGGGTGCCTCCATATTTTAGATCTTATCTACAAATGCTGCAATAAACATAGCTTAGTGTTTTCTGGAGAGGAAAGACCCCAAATACAGTATCAAAAGGAAAACCTAAAATAATGGCTGGCGAACATGTTTTTAATTGAAAAAAATAAAAATCAATAAAAACAATGACTGGATTTTCTTTTTCCAGCTCGTTGGCAAAGACATAGAGGAGTCCATCAAAGAAGAAACATCAGGACATCTGCAGGCAGCCTATTTGACTCTAGGTAAAAAGCTATGAGAACCTCTTTCTTGGGTCAGACTTTCTGGAAACAGAGGCAGAGACAGATGTATGCATACTGGATATTTAAGGGAAATAATCAGGGAACATATAACCACAGTATTGAATAAGGGAGAGAGTGAACTTTATGTAATCATAGCAGGGTTTGGAGAGCCGTATGTCCAAAGTACAAGAAAAGAGTTGGGTCACTATAACTCAGGTCAAACTAATTCGTGGATTCTTGAAGCTCCTCAGAGCATTTGGGCAAGGAAGATCCCCACCTAGAGGCCATTACTGAAGAGAGACAGCAGTGAGCACCAAGCAGGCAGCACTAGGTTCCTAGAGGGAATCTGGGATATGATCCACTGAGGCACTTCCTAGGATGGTGGGTCTGCACCAACATCTGTCAACCGCCCAGAGGCATAGCCTTGTCTCAAGTGGAGTATGTGGTCCTATGACACATACTCAAAAGGCCCCACATCTCAGATCCATGAATAAATTTTTGCATATGCCTGATGGCTCGAGGCTATCTTTGTCCATTTGGTTCCCTTCAACATTTGTAATGAATGAGGTCTGTTTAGAAAGAGAGGAAGACCAAGTAATCCCCAAACCTTCTATCCAGGTATTGCCCAGAGGCAGGAAATAGCAAAGCGATGGGCATAGGACTGTGTCTGGCACGTCCTTTTTTTCCTTTCTGCAAACCCTGGAATGAAGGCATTGTCCATTGTCCTTGCCTGTGGCAAGGAGTCCAGGGCACCATCCCAAATGGCAGAAGAAACGGAAGAACCATCCGCAGAAGAGGAGAAAACTGAAAGGCAGCCCTGGTAGTTAAAAAATGTGCTCAAGCTGCCAGACTTTGGGGGTGGTTTTGCTTTTTGAGGCTTGAGGGGTTTTCTTTCCCCCTTTGGGGGAACAATGTCAGCAATTGATAATTTTCTTCCATCCATTTGCGTTCAAAGTCTGAGGATTTTGATTGTAATCAAAATCTAAACTTTTGGATTGTCACTCTGACCTGCACTAGATCCACCTGGATGGGTCCTTTGGGCCTAAAAAAAGTAAAAGGCACAATCTACTCCTGGCCATATTCAAAGGCATACAATCCTTCCTTCCATGCTTGCAGTGCAGAGAATAAGGAAAATACTAGAGTTCAGTTAAAAGGCATTAATTATTCATGGTAATAAAGTCATTATATTATTTGTCTCTACCTTAGCATCTGCTTGAACCAAGGAAGTTCTTTAGTAGTGAAGTAAGAAATAAATAAAATTCAGTTCCTGCTCTGAAGTAGTTTTAAAGCCAAGTCAAGAAAGATAGCTCAGAAGGCTAGAGGTATGCTGTAAAGCTTATGTAAAGCTTTGATTTTGAGCCTCTAAACCGCATGTACCCCATATGCAATGCCAGGCTAGCCCTGATGGCCCCTAACCCTCACAACACCATATCATAGGGCCCAAGAATTGACCATCTGACATGGTCTGTTAAGTATTGTCTGGAGCGACACTGGAGTCCCCTAAGTACTGCTTATGAGACATTCCATCCACCAAAGTTTAGAGTTAAAGTTCAATGGTGATTAAGTTCTTAAAGTGGAAACATAAATCTACAGATTAAGTAAGCTATAGTAAAAAATAAAATAAACCCAGCCAAAGTTTTGAGGGTTCAGGAACAAAGAAAAGTGCAGTCCTTAGAGACAGGAATCATGAAACACAGGAGTTAGAAAGAAGATATAAAATTGATATAGAAACAACTGGTAAAGAAACTAAATGGTAGAATCAGTCTTTGTGACTATATTTTACAGAATCTTTTCCCACTGAATTCATAAGGACGCCTACTTGAGAGACAACTAAGGAGGAAGAGGGGATAGGAAACTAAATGAGTCCCACAATTATATTCCTTGTCATAGCCCTTCTCAAAGTGGGGGTCCATAGACCACCTGCATCAAATCACCGAGGGGAGGGATGTAAAGACACAATCTCCTGCGCTCCCCTCTAGGTTCTGCATTTAAAACCTTCAAATACAGCAGCTGGAAGTCACACTTTTAGGAGCTCCCAAAAGGCAATCTGATTATGGAAATTTGGTGGTTACTGTAAGGCTAATACACAATCCGGGATTTTAAACTATTCACTGACCATTGTGTTATATAAGCCAATGGTAACTAACAAATTTTAGTTTAAAATGCCTTAACAACACACACACACACACACACACACACACACACACACACACACACACATGCCAAAACTTCTCTAAGGGATTACCTAATGTTCTCTGGAGCTGGTAGCCTAAAAGAGAGAGCAGAGGTTAGCTGCCATCTCTTTCACCTGCCCTGGCCCCTCCAAATATTGTTCGTCAGGTACTGTCTGTATGCACAGTAGAAAAGTTGGAAATTCTCTTCTCCAAATATCATGAGGAAGGAATGCCAGAGGAGGTAAACAAGTGCCACAGACATTAGATATCCAGGCATCACAATATCAGTTGGAACTGCACAGAGAGGTGCTTATATTGTGAGACCACTATCTCAGACTACCCTGACTAGTTTGGGAGTAAAGAGGTCAGACAACTGGGTCTGGGATCCTGTTTCTCACAAATACTTTGATGGCTGCCAGTCAGTCTATTGTTGAAGGAGATAGACCCCCAAACCTCAGCTTCCCTCATGCTATTCCTCTTCCTTCCTCCTAAACTCCCTATGAATAAGTAATTACCTGGGAAGCAAGAGGTCCTATTACAAAGCATATTAAAGCTGTGTAAACCCACCACCACCGTGTTCTGAGCTTGAATTTTAGAAATGGTGTCTTCTAGGTTTATGATAATAAATATTAAAATCCTGAGAAATAGAGACATAGTACAAGGAGACTGTCTGCTTCCAACCAATGTTGGCTTAATCTCCAGCACTACATATGGTCTCCTGAGCACTGGTAAGAGTGATACCTAAGCACAGACCTGAGAATAAGCCCCTTAAAGTAAACCCTAAACTGGGTAGGGCCCCTAATTATCCCACCTATTAAAGAAGAAAGAGTAAATGGCTCATTCTTCCAAAGTGTTAGTCACAGTAACCCAAATAAGCCTGGGAGAAGGGAGTAAAAAAAGAATGAATCTGTTCCCTGAAGTAGAAGCACTACATCACCCTACTGGTGAATTGAAATTATGCTTCAGAAGAAAGCTAGTGAGCCAGGAGAGGACCAAAAAAGCGACTGCCAGCTTCCTTAGAAGGTGGCCTGAAATCCAAACCTCTCATCCAGCCATATCCTAGATCCCAACCTAGGGAGATGGTGAAGAAATAAAAAGATACTATTGGCTGAGGCTCCCACAGCAAAACTAGGAAGAAAACAAAGGGATGCAGGTAACATAGCTCAGGGAACAGCCCAGTTCCATGTGGTGTTCTCAGAACTGAGGTTTTCTTACAAGGAGATAGTGGCCATTCTGTGTTTCCCCTCTGAAGCTCACTCCAGAGTGATATTTCTCCTTCACTGTAAAAAATGGTTTCTGCTGGTGAGAAACTTGAACGCTGCAGGGAGAGTCTGAGAGTAAACTTCAAATTCTTCTTCCTCCTCCTCCTCCTCCTCCTAGGACCTGAAAGAAGCTGAAAAAGTTTTTATTTGTCTGAAGGGGTTTTGGCTGGGTTCTGATTTAAGAGCCCAAGTTCTCTGGTTTGGGAGGAATCTTCCAGAATCCTTTATACAACAGTGTGAAGTTGGCTTCTTTCAGGCATCTGCTTTTCAGTTTAGTCAGGTCCAAGGACAATCAGGTGCTACACTATGACAAATCTATTTCCTCAATGGTTAAAGGATAGGGATCTTCATGTGACTCTAGATTTGAAAGCCTTACCTTGTCTTTTCTCTCACTCTCTACCCCCACAGTAAGATGTGCCCAGGACTGTGAGGGTTATTTTGCAGACTGTCTGTATGAGGCCATGAAGGGAGCTGGGACTGATGAGAAAACACTCATTCACATCATTGTGACCCGGGCTGAGGTAAGATTTGCACCCCCTCAACTCCACTTCTTCTGACTTCCAGAGTTCATCCTTTATTGTGACCAGGGTTGAGGCATGACCCCCTTCCTCAGCTCCTCAGCTCACTTCTCTCTGTCATCCAGGCCTATGAATAGCCAAAGGATGTCAGAAACAGTCTTCCCAGACTTTATTTTTGGGAGAGAGATGTGTAGTACTTTGCTTCAAACTGTTTCATATTTAGAAAAGAACAACATTGGGGAAAAAATGATAGTTGTTTCTATTTTAGTCATTGGTGACTCCAGAGCATTGGGAAGTAACCTGGACAGGCGTTCTAGGTTCAGGCAACCCACAGTGAATCCATCTTGAGGTTGACCAAGCAGGGGACCTGAGAGGTCAGCCACAGACAAGTTCACCTCACATCATAGCAAGCAAATGAATTCCTCAACCCTCATCCAGGCCTTTACTGAACATCTCAAAGCACAATTTTTCACAAAAGACATCAGTATAAGACAATGTGCATCCTTCTCTTTATTACTATTCAGCACCCACTGGGGAACTTTTTTACATTTAGTGCTTCCTTCACCACTGTTTTCTTCTGAGAAATACTCAACGCTATGCATCTATTACATATCTTCTTGTGTGTACATAAAAAATATTTGTCAGCAGAAAATATTTGATTTTTTTTTGTTTCTCTTCTGAGAACTAATGTTTGCCTCATGAGAAGCCATATTACCTCCCCCAAGGGCTTGGGGACTGCTGTCAGTATTCAGTGCAGAATCCCAAATACAATGTCACCAAGAAAAGAAACTACAAATAAAAGAGAAAAGTCATTGCTTCTGCAGTAAAAAGAAACCCTTAGGAATGAAGCAGAACCTAACACTTGAAAACCACAGACCTTGTCCCTCAAAAACTTATTAAATAAAAGGAGGGGGGAAAGCTACTAACCCAAATTCTGGCCACAGACTTTCAACAAATACTTAACATCTGAAATTATTTTTAAATAGAATTTAGCAATAAGACTGTTCTTTCGTTGTGACTTCTATTCCTGGAATTTCTCTGCCCCATCCTCTCGCCTCCCCTTTTTTCTTCTCCTTCCTCTATTTACACTTTTCTTTCACTCTTGAAGTTCATCTCTTTCTCTGAGTCCTCCTTTCCTTACTCAATCTCTGTCCCTCACCCTCAGTTCTCTTCACTCACTCTTCTCCTTGGCTCTCAATCTCTCTTTCCCTTTTCTTTCTAATCTCTAACTTCTCTATTGTTCTGCCTTTGCAAGACCCGAAGAAGCAGGTTGGTAACAGAGCAGGAAAAGAAACCCAGAGGACCCCTGGAATTTAGATGGGTCTGGAGCATTTCAGGGTTCCATATTTCCAGGTTCCTTCTCCACAGGTTAGAGATGCTTATTCTAAGAAGTTCAAGTCATGACCACATGTACTGGGTCATTTCTACATGTGATCCATTTTCTCAAATGTATCTTTTCGATTGCAGTAGAACTGGCAAGTCCCCTGAACTCCTAAAGTCACAGGGAATAGAACAGAGGTCCTCTGTGTTCCCTACTCCACCCCTACAGCGACCATTTCCACTCTGTCCTCCTCATCCAGCCAGAAAGCACACCACTAGGGGGCCATTGTCCCTCTGGCATAGTCTCCTGTTTGGCAGCCACTTGGAACAATTCCTCCCTCTCCTGTCTCCTCTCATCTTTCTCCTATTCTACCTCTAATTGGGGCTAAAGAAAAGAAACCAGAAAGTTGATCCGCAGCTTCTGAGTCTAGAATACAAGGTTGAGACTAAATCACAAAACAAAAAACAACAAAAGCTTTCTGAGTAAAGAAAGGTTTGTGCTTCTAATGAGACTCACTATTGAAATCATACCCTGTCAGGTGCCAATGCTATCTCCCTTGCCATAGGTTGTTAAGAGACTTTAGAGAAGAATAAACTTTTCATGTTCTTTTCTGAGTCCTTACCTCACTTCCAGCTCATGACTTTACCATGGTTTTAATTCATTTGATTGAATACAAATCCCACAAAATGACATTGTGATAAATTTTGTTAATTGACAGTAATATCTTGGTGAATCAGGATCCAAGAGGGGGAAATATATTTAATTTCAAATCTCAGTATGAACACTTTTTTAATACTAAGATGAGCAGAGTGGGTCCTGAAATCCAAATCAGATCCATTCTCCTATTTTTGTCTTTTTACCCAAAAATCACTGTCTATAAGGTTCATATCAAAGTCAGAGGAAATGCAAGTTTTTGTGTCCTAAATAAATTCAGGCTGAAATATAGGCATCTCTGTAATTTTAGACAGATGAATTTAGCTTCCCTTTTCTGTTTCATCAAATAGGAATAATAACTGTCCTTGCTCAATGGTTTCAAGACTCAAAATGAACAAATGATCACTTATGTGTTAGAACAATCCTTCACTTTGTTTATGACAAATGTGTCACAAATGTTCTTGTCCCCATTTCTACTGTTATCTCTCCTATAGGTGGATCTTCAGGGGATAAAAGCTAAGTTTCAAGAGAAGTATAAGAAGCCTCTCGTTGACATGGTTCGCTCAGATACCTCCGGAGACTTCCAGAAATTGCTCTTGGCCCTCTTGCGCTGAACCAAGTCAGGGTAGTAGGCGTAAAAGAACCATCTATTCAAGAGCTTATGCCAAAGCAGATTTGTGCATGCACGTCCAACATAAACCCCTCGATTTTGATTTATTTTTAGGCAGCTTGAGCAGTTATGGGAAAGTCACACTGTTTAAGTTAAGTGCAGCAACCACAAGATAGGGTAGGTCTCCCTGAATATAGGCCTAGCAAGTATCTGGGCTGCCTCTTAACCTTTCTTTATGATGGTAATTGGGTGCTTCCTAAGCACAAATGAAAACAGCATATTATGCATGTATAATAAAGCATTTATATAAAACTTTATAAAGTGCAGGGATGTCCATATTCTGGGTGAAGATTGAATTATTAAATATAGGGAAGAGAATATTAAGCAGTTAAATTAACTTTCCCTTCTGTGTGTTTGTGAAATCTTTAGGGTTTTTTTTGGGGGGGGGGGATCGGCCATACCTGGTGGTGCTCAGGGGTTACTCCTGGTTTTGCACTCAGAAATCACTCCTGGAAGGCTCAGGGGACCATATGGGATGCCGGGGATCAAACCCAGTCAACAGCATACAAAGCAAATGCTCTGCCCGCTGTGCTATGGCTCCTTCCTTAATTGTGAAGTCTTGATGTTATTAACATTGGGGATCATACCTCCATCAGCTACTTTTCCATCAGCTTGACAAAGAAATGTCTGACTCGTGGGGCTGGAGAGAGAGTACAAGGAGTGATCCTTGAATGTAGAGCCAGGAATAAACCCTAAGAATTATCAGGTGTAGCTCAAAAACAACAACAAAAAGCACGATTTGTAACATTCAAGCCTAATATCGGAAATTTGAACAGTTTCACCAACTATAGTAACTACATAACAACTATATAACAACTGTAGTTTCCACCAAATATGGTAACCAAGATTAATAACAAGGAAACTATGGCGTTGCCTATGTGTAATGTAACTAAGTCAAATTCATTGATTCCTAGTTGAAATGAATTTCCTGGATTCCCCAGATATTATGCCTATTTGAGTCTTCTGTGATCCTCAGATATGATTAAACTGAGCACTGTGACAAAAAGACAAGTCAATGTTCTGTCTTTCAATTGAATTGATCCTACACCAATAAAATCTATGTTCCAAAATGTTTTCAGACGAAAGAGCTAGTCAAAGAGCATGAATGCGTTGGTTCGGTGATGATAGTTAACATCCACTGGATAATTACATGTGCCTTGCACTGCCAATAAACATATTAATTCTCCTCAACATTGTATGTGTTTCAATATCATACCTATCAGTTGAGGAAGCTAAGAAGAGCTTTTCCCCATTCAGCAATGTATACAGATGCCTCCAATCATCTACAGGATGCTGTGGGTTTATTCATTGGTGCATAGAAAGCTGTGAGTAAAGCAGGAACACATGTCTCTGCCTGGGGAAAATAAGGAGCAGGTCACAGAGTTGTATTTGTATGGGACTCAAGAATGCAAAGAAGCTTTCCAGAAAAAAAAAATGCATGGGCAGAGGCTCAGAGGCTTAAAAGGATGCATCTTGGAAGCAACAAAATCCATTCTCCTGGAGAAGAGAGGCAATAAAAGAAAAAGTATTGGAGAAGTAGCCATGGATCTACATAAATGACTAAATCACATTAGCATTGGTTTTCGGCTATCAATTAATTATGAGCCTATTCTTCTGGACCATGGTGGTTCCTAAAGACGAGGGTCACAATTAGACTCGGGCCTTGGTAAATCTCTTTGGTAGTATGTTCAGACATGCAAAGGTTCAAAAATTTTAACCAGGGGACCAGTTTACCTTTCTTCAGACCATTGGAAGGTTGGTCTATCTTATATTGAAGTTTGAAAAAATGGGAACAAATACAATATTTAAAATGAAGAACTAGTAAAGTTAAATCAATAGACTTAGCAGTATTTCAATGGAACTATGAACTACTTACTCTTGCCTAATGAGATGGTTTATATCCAGTTCTATATTTGTCATTGCTAGTTGTAACAAGTGGTGCAAGTGTGCCTCAGTTAGTCTAGATCTGGTTGGAGTTTTCAGGTGTTTCAATATGGAAGAAATCTGTTCACAGATATAAGTGCTACCAAAGATGATTGCCGTTTTGAGTGCATGGTCCTAAGATTAGGACATCATGATGATGTTTGAGAGAGAAAGAGGCATTGAAATCAGGAAGGTTGCTTGACTTGAATGTGTCTTTCAGAGAGTCACAATGCTGCAGTTCGGCCAGTTCCATTTGGTAAATTGTATCCACACTTTCAATGTCAATAAACAATGGGTTGGGCGGGGCGGTGGCGCTAAAGGTAGGTGCCTGCCTTGCCTGCGCTAACCTTGGACGGACCGCGGTTCGATCCCCCGGTTCCCAATGGTCCCCCAAGCCAGGAGCAACTTCTGAGCAATAGCCAGGAGTAACCCCTGAGCGTTACCGGGTGTGGGGTTACACATAAGATATATAGAACAACACGTAGGTAAAATACTCCAGGACATTGAGACTAAAGGCATCTTCAAAGAGGAAACTGCACTCTTCAAGCAAGTGAAAGCAGAGATTAACAGATGGGAATATATTAAACTGAGAAGCTTCTGCACCTCAAAATAAATAGCGCCCAGGATACAGAAGCCCCCCACTGAGTGGAAGAATCTATTCACCCAATACCCATCAGACAAGGGGCTAATCTCCAAAATATACAAGGCACTGACAGAAATTTACAAGAAAAAAAAAAACATCGAATCCCATCAAAAAATGGGGAGAAGAAATGGACAGACACTTTGATAAAGAAGAAATACAAATGGCCAAAAGACACATGAAAAAATGCTCCACATCACTAATCAAAACATGCATGCTCCACATGAAAATCAAAACAACTATGAGGTACCACCTCACACCCCAAAGATTGGCACACATCACAAAGAATGAGAACAAGCAGTGTTGGTGGGGATGTGGAGAGAAAGGAACTCTTATCCACTGCTGGTGGGAATGCCATCTAGTTCAACCTTTATGGAAAGCAATCTGGAGATTCCTCCAAAAACTGGAAGTCGAGCTCCCATATGACCCAGCTATACCACTCCTAGGAATATACCCTAGGAACACAAAAATACAATACAAAAATTCCTTCCTTACACCTATATTTATTTCAGCACTATTTACCATAGCAAGACTCTGGAAACAGCCAAGATACCCTTCAACAGATGAATGGCTAAAGAAACATATACACAATGAAATATTATGCAGCTTGGAACTAGATAAATGTACTTTGCCCTCAATGTTTAAGGAGTTACATAAATCCAATCTCTTTGGATTATATTGTGTGCTGCTAAGAAATAGTATGTAATACAACTGGGGATTTGAGGGACAAATTAATTGTACATGGGTTCAATTTTGTTTTTCTTAATTTTCTTTGGTTGAAAGATCAAGGCTGGGATATCATCGATGGGACTACCGAGAATTCTGCTTATGGGTGATTGGTCTTCCACTGTAACTTTACCCTGTCCTCTTTCTTTGCATCTTTGTTGTCATAATTAAAAAAATGAAAAAAGTTTAAAAAAAATGAAATATTATGCAGCTGTCAGGAGAGATGAAGTCATGAAATTTTCCTATACATGGATGTACATGGAATCTATTATGCTGAGTGAAATAAGTCAGAGAGAGAGAAAGAAAGATGCAGAATGTTCTCACTCATCTATGTATTTTAAGAAAAAATGAAAGACATTCTTGCAATAATAACTTTCAGACACAAAAGAGAAAAGAGCTGGAAGTTACGGCTCACCTCAGGAAGCTCACCACAAACAGGGATGAGTTTAGTTAGAGAAATAACTACGTTTTGAACTATCCTAATAATGAGAATGTACGAGGGAAACAGAAAGCCTGTCTAGAATACAGGCAGGGGTTGGGTGGGGAGGAGGGAGATTTGGGACATTGGTGATGGGAATGTTGCACTGGTGATGGGTGGTGTTCTTTACATGACTGAAACCCAAACACAATCGTGTATGTAATAAAGTTGTTTAAATAAAAAAGACCTTTAGACTAAGAAAAAAAGAGAGCAAATGCTCTTCTAAAAGAAATGGGTTACAGAAAAAAGCTGTATGTCCTATTCGTGAAGATGAAACTCTTTAAATCTAAATTGGAACTCCTTTTGCAACTTTTCCAGTAAATCCTCATGCTTTGGGAATAGCAATCAATGGTTTTTCCCTAACAGATTTTGAGTTGTGGGAGATGGCAGAAAAAGTCCTCCTTCACTTGTTTGATGAGGCCTAAATTTACTTCAGATGCTTTCACATGTGATTGCATGTCAGAGAGGAGCTTTCCCTTACCTTGAAGTTGCACATTGAAACTGTTGAGTAGCTCTGTTACATCTGTCAAAGACAAGGCTCTGCTTCACTGAGCTCTGGTACTTCTTTGTTTTTTGTTTTTTTTTTGAAAGCTGTAATCTGTAGAAATAAGTCATAGAAATGTTTCAAAACTCTTCCTTGACTCAGCCAACAGACTTCTGTATGGTACAGAACATCTTCACAGACAACATTTTGCTCAGACAGAAATTCCTGAAATTGTAGTTTAGTGCATTAGCTCCAATGAAGTTAACACATCATATCACAATTTTCATAATAGTCCCACTTCAGTGATTTACCACACAATGCTTGCTAGTGAATGAGGCAGTGTATAGTTATTGGATGAGAATGGTTATATTTATCCACCTCTTGGTTAATGTGAGCAATTACTCCTTTGTTAGACTTCACTATATTAGGAGCACCATCAGTTGTCACACTAGTTAGTTTAGCCCAGTCCAGCTCCAAACCATTCACAGTATGGCAAATCTTTTCATAGATATCATCTTCTGTAGTTGTTCCTTTGATGCTTTGCAGTGCAGCAAGCTCTTCTGTGACTTCGCACTAGTCATTTATCTCATGAATTAGAAGTTGTGCAGAATCATGAACATCATTGCTTTTATCGAGTTACAAGGAAAAATAGGAATGTTTGGGGGTGGAGTTTTGCAAGTGCTGATGTAAATTGTCTCCATTTCTTCAATCTTTCATGTAATTGTAGATCCTGAAAGACTCACTGTACTAAATAAATCAGTTATCTCTAGATATATCTCTTTGGCAAAAACACCCAGTGGGCTGAATAACTGTTCTCAGCAGGCTGCATAGATTGAGGACCCTTAGTATAAACCTTTTGTATTAGTATATAGCTCAAGTGTATTTTCTGAGTAACTATAAAAAGATGATTGATGCATTGAGAGGTTCTGCTAACATACGGTTTAGCTATTTAACAGTCTTGTTGCATAAAATTTAGCACATAAAAAATTTTTCTAAAATATAAAAAAAAGGCAAGAACTAAATACCCAAGCCAAAGTAATGACAATAGAATCAAGAGACCCAAACTATAACAATCTAAACTTAAAATGAACCTATTCCACTGGCAGGCCAGCGGGCTAATGGTGGAAGTATGGGATGAACATTGGAAACTTTGGTGAAGGGAGGTCAACACTGGTGGTGGGAATGGCCCTAATTCATTGTCACTTGTAATTCACAATGGTCTCAAGAAAAAATTAAAAACAAAGATTTTCTAGAATCAAACTCAGTGGCAAAACATACCAGTGTTTACTAATTTGCTGTCCAATTTGGTCTTTGCCTTGAAAACAGAAACAAAAACAACTGGTTCTTGGGATCTGAGGTCATGGTTAGGAGAGAAAAACAAAGTGCTGAAAAGATTTGTGGAAAAACAGTCAGTATTTGAGATTACTAAAAGCCATAATTCATGTCAAGTAGACCAGGAGGTATTTCAAGGCGAGGGAATGGGAGAAAGATAGAAAAAGAAAACACATTTATTCATAGGCAAACACAAGGGCCAGAAAGTAAACCCCAGCCCTACTTATTCTGACTTAATGCATGTACTTGGGCCCATGTGTCCTTTTTCTGAAACTTCGTAGAGGTAAGACTCAGGTCCCTTCTTCATAGCTGCTGATTACTGATTCTCATTAAGTTTGTGATTGCCTAGGAGTGGAATGATACCTTGCCTGAAAATCTTATTTGGCCTGTCTCAGGCATGTTTTTTTCTTTTCTCACAATTAGATATAGAATGTCCTTATATACCCCTATTGTGTCCAGGCCCAACTGCCTTGTCTACCACTACCACTTCTTACCAAACTCCCTGGGTAAGGAAGAGGAAAGAAGAAAAGCAAAAAGAAGAGAGTAGATACTGTTTGGCCATTCCCACATAGGCCAGCCTACTTTGCACATTTCCTCCTTACTCTGGGACCATTAGGGGACTTCCAGCTTCTGGTACCCAAATTTTGGAATGGGGCTTCACCAGTGGGCCCAGAGAGTGTACATGATAGCTCACCATACACTTCTCCCATAAATGAGGAAATGTTCTAGACCAATGTTGAAGTACTCCAAAATGGTGCTCACCCATAGTGAGTCAGACAGGCATAGCAACTTTGAGTCACTTTTCTGGGTCAACAAATGACATTACTTTAGACCTGAGGAACAAAGAAACTTCCTTCACCAACTGTGAGAGTCCCACTAATAATCTCTGTTAGTAGCTCTAGGAGTCCCAAGAGATTCCCTTCATAATGATCCAATCCCAGTATTTGTGGATCCAGCATCCTCCACCTTTTCTGGCTCTGTCCTGTTGACAGCTGAATTCACAAGTTCTAGTCCCTGAGCAAAGCCCACACTGAAGGACATAAAGGGTAATCTTCCAACTCTCTGAGGGATGAATCTTATATACATTATCTGGGATTCTATTGTAACAGTGTTTTACTGGTCTTCCTCATTTATTTATATCAGTATATAGACATAAAAAATTTGGGGGGTGGGTCACAACTGGTAGCATTCAAGGGTTACTCTTGGCTCTTTACTCAGAAATCACTCCTGGCAGGCTCAGAGGACCATAAAGGTTGCCAGGAATTGAACCCTTGTCAGTCCTAGGTTGGTCTTGTGCAAGACAAATGCCCTACTTGCTGTGCTATTGCTCCAGCCCCATTAAGAATATTTTGTTCTTTGGTCAGTTTACAGTTTTCTGAAAATGCCCAAAGACTCTCTGGTTTGCTCTACAGAGAAAAACTGAAGCTAAGGACTTCTGAGAAGTTTGGAAGAGTTATTTTCACCAATTTTCCAGGGCTGTTAGAAAAGATGAATTGAAGCCCATAGGTCTTCCCTAGAAGCAAGCATTCTGCCATATAAAGAACCTCCAGGTAATTGAGTGTGAAATTATTAAAAAAAAAAAGAAAGAAAGAGAGAAGAAAGAAAGAAAGAAAGAAAGAAAGAAAGAAAGAAAGAAAGAAAGAAAGAAAGAAAGAAAGAAAGAAAGAAAGAAAGAAAGAAAGAAAGAAAGAAAGAAAGAAAGGAAGGAAGGAAGAAAGAAAGGAAGGAAGGAAGGAAGGAAGGAAGGAAGGAAGGAAGGAAGGAAGGGAGAGAGAGAGAGAGAAGAGAAAGAAAGAAAGAAAGAAAGAAAGAAAGAAAGAAAGAAAGAAAGAAAGAAAGAAAGAAAGAAAGAAAGAAGAAAGAAAGAAAGAAAGAAAGAAAGAAGAGAAAGAAAAAGAGAGAGAGAGAGAGAAAGAAAGAAAGAGAGAGAGAGAAAGAAAGAAAGAAAGAAAGAAAGAAAGAAAGAAAGAAAGAAAGAAAGAAAGAAAGAAAGAAAGAAAGAAAGAAAGAAAGAAAGAAAGAAAGAAAGAAAGAAAGAAAGAAAGAAAGAAAAAGAAAGAAAGAAAAAGAAGAAAGAAGAGTATAGCAGCCTAATCCCTGCCATGCACATTTTAATGAAAGCATTTCAACACAGGTGCCATCCAGACCCACAGCCACTGGCACTGGGACCAACTACCCCCCAGAAGAGCCATGGGAAGTATGTCAACAGAGGTAAACTGAATCCACCCATGAAGCCAGAGGACCTTGCTGCTACACAGCCACACACATCTCCTAGTCAATGAACTCCTGCACAACATGTAGAAAACACTATACTAAAAGTACAACAATTGGGAAACAACACAGGTCTCCACCATACATAGAAAATTAAGGTGGCAGCTCTGATAACCAAAAAAGTGCCAGCCACCTAATTAGCCTCTCAGATAAGGAGTTTAGAGAGGAAATATGTAAGATACTCAAAGAACTCAAAGAAAGCATAGAACAAACTGAATGAACCACAAATAAGAATCAAGAGAATATCAAAGTCATGGGGACTTGACTTAGAACTCAACCATCCAACCCCAAGCCCTAGATCCCAACCTTAGAATTGGCAATACCAGAAAGTAAATTCCTCAGGAGGAGTCCCTAATACTGCTCCATTACCAATTTGCCCAAAGTAGGTTCATATGACATCCTATCCATGAGGAAACAGCAACAACTTGATCTAAGAGCAGGTTGCCCTACCTCATCACCTAACAGTGCAAAAACCAAGATCACTAATTTCAGAAGATGTTGGCTACCGTGACTGACTCAGTGGTTACTTTTGCAAAACTCCCTGCCATTTTTTCAGTGCTAAGTGCTGTTTGCTATAAGCCCATATACCAACAGGAAAAAGGCAACCTTCAAGTAATAAGTAACTTCTCAGCCTAGGGGAGGAAGACACTGCCTGATACCATGGAGCCAAATCTCCCTATAACTTACATTCCTGAGTTAATAGCTAAACCTCATCGCCCTATGCGACAGAGCTTACCCCACCATAAAACCTGCTGAGAGTTCCGGAAAGTGGTCTGCAAACCCTACTTTAGGGTCATAGGGCAATTCCTTGAAAGCTGCTGATTTAGGAGTGCTTGCAAGATTGTCACTGCTTCTCCCTCCCTTCTGGAAAATGATTTACTCTCTTTGTTTCTTCTTACCTATACTGGGCTTATACCTTATTTGGAATAATGAAGCAGTTTGCCCGCCAAACGAATGATTGACATGCCTTTTGCCTGCCCCCTTCTTCTTCCCTATATAAGAGATGTAGAACCCTAATAAAGTCACCTTTGAACGGTCTGATCGTCTAAGGTCATTATTACTAACCTCAGATTTTTTACAGGTGTGGTCGTGCTTCTAGCCCTGCTAAATAACGGTGCGGTCGTCCGTAAGCCTCTCAACTGATTCCTGCTGGCCGGGCCCCTCCGGGGGGCTTGCAGGACCCCGCAAGAAGATTGACCGATCTCAGATTACAGAGGACTAATTTTGACAACCACAACTGACCAGAACGTTTTATGGCACCATAAAGAAAGACCTTAGGGTTTGACAACGAACATGTCTCTAACCTGTAGTTAATCTCATGACAATATGTTTCAACAGTGGAGACACCCAGTATCTCTTAGGCCCAGGGAATTTCCTTTCTAATTTCCCCAATGCTTACTGTGTCAATGCAAAACAAAACAAAGCAAAACAAAACCCAACACCATTAACAAAATAAAACCTTGCCAACTAACCCTTCCATTTTTTTTCTTTTCCTTCCTTTATTTTTTTCTTCTTTTAAATTTATATTTATAGCTTCTAGACTGGGGCTTCTGCCTGCTTTCTTTTATTTTCTTTTTATTTGTTCTTTTCTTTTATTGTTTTAAGTTTTTGTTTTTTATTTTAACAGAACCACAGAACATGAATCCTCTTGTTCTGCCTCCTATTTCTATGTCTTTCTACAAATTGAGGGGGGAAAGGTGGATGGTACCAGGGGAAAAGCAGTCTCATGAACATTGAGTGGGGGAAAAAAAGATCAGACCTAAATAACCAAACCAAAGTCAACAATAGAATCAAGAGACCCAAACAACAATAAGCTATATACAAAAGGGACCTGTTACACTAGCAGTTCAGGGGACTAAGGGTAGAGGAATGGATGTATACTGGGGACAGTGTCAGACGGAGGTCAACACTGGTGGTGGGAATTGCCTTAATTCACTGTCAATATGTACTTTAAATATAACTGTAAAGAACTTTTAATTAAAAAATAAAGCAAATTTTAAAAATTAAAAAAAAGAATCAAGAGGATATTAAAATAGAAATAAGAAAACTACAAACTGAAATAACAGGACTGAAAAACTTGGTAGACAAAATGACAACCTCACTGGAAAGTATCTCCAAAGGAGTAACAGTGGCTGAGAACAGAATCAGTGTGCTTGAAAATGAGATGCATAACAACTCTATACAACAGAAGAAATTGGAAAAGAGCCTTTGTTTTTGTTTGTTTGTTTGTTTGTTTTTGTTTTTGGGTCACACCCAGCGGTGCTCAGGGGTTCCTCCTGGCTGTCTGCTCAGAAATAGCTCCTGGCAGGCATGGGGGACCATATGGGACACCGGGATTCGAACCAACCACCTTTGGTCCTGGATCGGCTGCTTGCAAGGCAAACGCCACTGTGCTATCTCTCCGGGCCCGGAAAAGAGCCTTAAAACAAATCATCAGACAACAGAAAAAAATTCTCAAAGAATAAGAACAGATAAAAATAGAAGTCTTTGATAAACACAAAAGAAAAAACATAATTATTAGAATACCAGAGACCTGGGAAGAAAATCCCCATGAAGACTCAATAGTCAAGTATATCATTGCTGAGAAATTCCCAGGGCTAAAGAGTGTGTGCAACCAAATCCTGTATGACCAAAAACTAGCTAAAATAAACCCAAAGAAAAGTACCACAAGACACATCCTAATAAACAATGATGAATCCCACAGTAGAATAGAATACTGAAATCAGCAAGATCAAAAATAAAAATTACATTCAATGAAAGATCCTTAAAATGCATAGCAGAACACCTTTGTTCATTGCAGCACTATTTACAATAGCCAGAATCTGGAAACAACCCAGATGCCTGACAACAGATGAGTGGCTAAAGAAATGGTGGTACACGTACACAATGGAATACTATGCAGTTGTCAAGATAAATGAAGTAACACATTTTTCCTATACATGCATGGACATTGAAAATATTATTCTGAGTGAAGTAAGTCAGAGGAAGAGAGATAGATACAGAATAGTCTCACTCGTCCTGTGAGATTTAAGAAAAATAAAAGAGAGTATGATAATAATACCCAGAAACAATAGAGATATGGGCTGGAAGGACCATCCCACAATATGAAACTTACCACAAAGAGTGGTTAGTGCAGTTAGAGAAATAACTACACCAATAACTATCATGACAATGGTAGTGAGCAAGAGAAATAGAATGCCTATCTCAAATACAGGAAGGGGAAGTGGGGAGAAGGGAGATGGGGGCATTGGTGGTGGAAATGTTGCACTGGTGAAGGGGGCATTCTTTGTTATGACTGAAATCTAAGTACAAACATGTTTGTAATCATGGTGCTTAAACAAAAATACTATTATTAAAAAGAAATAAGAGGACACTGGGAAGTCAGAATGAGAAAGCCCTGGACTGAGAGAGTGCAGACATTGATTGGTGATGGATTGTCAAGGAGTATAGTAGAAACATTACGTTTTGGAAAATTCCCAGCATAATTTCTATATGACTTGCTCACTGGGCATTGTGTATGGCGTTTCAGAAACTGGGTCTGTTTTTCTGTCTGAAGCAATCAAACGTGGTAATTTTCTTTCAACCCCAGCTAGCACATCTGGAGAGAGTGGAATTCTTCTATACTTAGGGATTAGTCCTAAGGTGTGAAAGCCAAAATATTTTATGACAGCACTTTTATCTATGAAGTTGAGAAGTCCTCAAAATGGAGCCTCTGTCTCTGATTTAGACTGTAAAGTTTTTTTGTCCCCTTATTCCTTATTTTACTTTTTATTTTATTTTATTTATCATTTATCTTATTTTTAGGTGAGGGACACACGAGGTGATGCACTAGGCTTACTCCTGGCTCTGTAATCTTTCATGGTGGACTTGGGGGATCATATGAGGTTCTGGGAAATGAACCTGGGATGGTCACGTGCAAGCAAGAATCCTATCCACTGTTCTATCTTCCTGGACACATATGATCCTATGTTGTAAGTTTTAGATTATGCATTAAGTTTCCCTAGAGTTTGGGACAAAGCCCTTAACCACACCTCCCAGGATAAAATTCTGAAATTCTTAGGGGCTAAGGATTTGCTCTAGGAGTAGAGTATATGGCTTCTACTTAAATAATCCTGAGTTCTAGCCTTGCCATTCTATACCCTGCCCCACCTCTACACCCCTCATCCACATTAATCTCAAGCACCTGATAGGTGTGGTCCTAAAACAATAATTAAACAAAAAAAGATGCACAGCAGAACTGTCACAAGAAACCCTCAAGGCCTGAAAGCAGTGGTGGGATATAGTGGCAAAAGTCAAAGATATAAATGCTTCACCCAGCCAGACTCACATTCAGGTTTGAAGGAAGGATACATAGCTACACAGATAAATAACAGCTCAAAAACTTGATGGAATTAAACAGTCTTAAAAGAAAAACTGAAAGGTATACTTTAAGACAAGACAGACCAACTCTGTCTAGGAGCACACCAAACTCCTACACAAAGATGACACTAAATTCCATGTCAATTGTATCTCTAAATATCAATGGACTAAATGCACTAGATAAGAGACACAGAGTGGCAACTTAATCGAAAGCTGAATCCAACATTCTGCTGCCTACAAGAAACACATCTGAATAGTCAAAGCAAACATAGACTCAAAATCAAAGGTTGGAGGACAATCATCCAAGAAAACAACTTCCTTTAAAAAGCTGAATTGGCCATATTAATATCAGATGACAAAAACTTGAAACTTAGAAAAGTTATAAGGAATAAAGATGGATATTTTATAATAATCACAGGATATGTACAAGAAGAAATTGCACTCCTAAACATATATGCACCCAATAAGGGACCAGAAAAATATTTAATACAATTGTTGACAAATCTGAAAGAAGAAATCAATAGCAACACTGTAATAGTGGGAGATATCAACACACCCTGTCAACCCTTCATAGGTCAACCAGGTTTAAACCTAACAAGAATATACTGGCTTTGAAAAGAGTGGTGGCGCAAGCAGTAGGGCATTTGCCTTGCACTCACTAACCTAGGACTGACCGTGTTTGATCCCCTGGCATTCCATAGGGTCCCCCAAGCCAGGAGTGATTTCTGAGCACATAGCCAGGAGTCACCCCTGAGTGTCACCGGGTGTGGCCCAAAAATAAAAAAAAAGGAGAAATGGAAGAAAGTAGCTAGTAGATATATATATATATATATATATATATATATATATATATATATATATATATATATATGGTGCTCCACTTTGAGAAAACTGGATGAGAACATTCTTTTCCAATGCACATGGGCCATTCTCCAGGATATACCACATGATAGCCCACAAAACATATCTCCATTAAATCAAGAGGATAGAAATTGTACAGACTACCTTCTCATGTCACAATGCACTGAAATTAGAAGTGAACTACAAAGAGACACAGAGGAAAAACTTTAACAACTGGAAATTAAATAACTCAATACTGAATAACCAGTGGGTCAGCTGTTGTTGAGCAGCATGTTGTTTAGTCTCTAAGTGTTAGATTTTCTCCACATCTTTTTACAGTCAATCTTGATTTCTGTTGTGTTGTGGTTTGATAGAGTGCTTGGTACAATTCTTACATATGTGACTTTATGTAAGTTAGATTTGTGTCCTAAGGCATAGTCTATTCTAGAGAAGTCTTCTTGTGCACTTGATAAAAATGTGTGTTCTGGGGCCGGAGAGATAGCATGGAGGTAGGGCATTTTTTTTGCATGCAGAAAGACAGTGGTTTGAATCCTGGCATCCATATGGTCTCCCGAGCCTGCCAGGAGCGATTTCTGAGCGTAGAGCCAGGAGTAACCCCTGAGCACTGCCAGGTTTGACCCAAGAAACAAAACAAAACAAAAAAGAATGTGTATTCTGCTTTTTGAAGATGGGGTGCCCTGTATAAGTCCTTCAGTCCTATTTCTTCTAGTTTCTCATTTAGGGCTCTTATGTCTTTGCCAGTGTTCTGCCTAATGGATATGTCTAGTGGTGATAATGGTGTGTTGAAGTCTCCTACTACTATCACATTTCCTTCCATATGTTTCTCTAGGTTTGTGAGCAAAAGCCTTACATATTTTTTCTGGCTCTACATTTGGTGCATAAATGTTGATCAAAGTTAGTACTTCTTGGCCCAACATTCCCCTGATCAATAAGTAGTGCCCATCTTTGTCTCTGAGCACTTTCTTGAGATTGAATGCAATTTGTTCTATATAAGTATAGTTTTCCCAGCTCTTTTTTGTTTTTCCAGTAATTGATTTCCATCCATTTATTTTAAGCCTGTGTTTATCCTGATCTTTTAGGTGTGTTTCCTGCAGGCAGCAGATACCCGGTTGTTTCCTGATCCAACTCTCTGCTCTGTGTCTTTTAATGGGAGTGTTTAATCCGTTGACATTTAAGGAGATTATTGACAGAGAGGGTTGTTAGGCTATTATATTGTGTAGGGTTGTTGTTGTTGTTGTTGTTGTTACAATTGGGTTTGGGGGTTGCATAATTGGTTTCTAAGTAGTTCTTTTAGAATTGGTTTGGTTAGCACAAATTTTGTGAGCCTTTTTTGTCTGAGAATGTTTTTAGTACTCTCTCCCATGTAAATGATAATTTTGCCAGGTAGTGGGCTCTAAGTCGAAAGTTTCTTTCATTCAGTAGTTTAAATATGTAATTCCACTGTTTTTTGCCTGAATTATTTCAAATGGGAGATCTGGTTTGATTCTTTTGTTCTTTCTTTTGTAATTGAGGTTTTATTTTCTCCCTTATTGCTTT
Source organism: Suncus etruscus (assembly GCF_024139225.1). Taxonomy (NCBI): domain Eukaryota; kingdom Metazoa; phylum Chordata; class Mammalia; order Eulipotyphla; family Soricidae; genus Suncus; species Suncus etruscus. The sequence goes on along the minus strand of NC_064866.1, from coordinate 31,607,130 downwards.
GAATAATTCATCTCTCTTTTTTTTCCATGTGGATTATTATCCACATGTTGATCTATTAGGGTCTATTTTATTCGGAACTCTTTTTGCCTCTTGGATTTGTACAGGTGCAAACATTTTCTACTATTATTTCCCTCACTACTTGTCCTTTCCCTTTCCCTTTTTTCTCTCCTTCTTGTATTCCTATAATTCGTAGATTATTTCTTTTGTTTTGTTTATTAAGTACCTTACATTTTTGTACAATGTTTGTCTCTCATTTCTTTATTGACTTCATTGTTGTTACTAGCTTGTGTTTTGTCTTCAAGCTCATCTATGCGATTCTCTATGTGTAATTTAAGACTTTGAATGCTGATTTTAGTTCCTCATATATGTATTTTATGCACTTTGGAGAACTTGGAAATCTGCTAGGATTTCTCTCCAGATCCCCAGATGCCAGTGTCTTCCTTAGTTTTCCCATTGTTCTTTGGATAGGCTGGGTTGGGATGCTGGAGTTTTAGGATGTTTTTAAAAAGGTGGTCTGTTTAAATGAGTAAGAGGTGGTTGGAGGCATATCTGTAGGGTTTATTTATTCTAGGTAAGTGAGGTTACCCAAGTATGGTAGATATGTTGCAGTCTAGTTTGTTGGTCTTTTCTTTTGCTTTGGGGACTGTACGTTTTCTAAGGGGAAGAAATGTTGGACCCTATCTGCCCAGAGCCATCTTGTATAAATTGAATTGTCAGCAAGGTTTTTGGGGCAATGGGACTATGGCCAAAGTGTGTATGTACAGATCCCACTGACCTCTCCTGATCAAGAGTAGTATGGACTTCTGGCTAGTAGTGGATGGAGATGTAGTGGAGCAGTTGAGTGAGGTGTCCTTTATATGTGATCCGGATGTGAAACCTGTCTTTAGATTCCCTGCATCCCACCCCCACTGAAGTAGTATCCACAAGGATGGGGTGATGAATGCTTAGTGAGGGGGTGCACCCAGTGCTAGAGGGACTTTTGGCTGGCTGGTGGCAGCTAGAAATGCAATAGAGGCCTTAGGGGCACATTTTATGACTACCAACTACAAACACGTTTATAATCATGGTGCTTAAATAAAACATTATGATTTTTAAAAAAGGAATATTTTGTTCTTTTGATCAAATCTAATATTTTTTTATTCAAATTGTTCCAACTTTATTCAGTCCAGCTTTATCTATTTGGTTCCATGTCTTATTGGCATACCCCTCCCTTTGCTTTTCGAGTATTATGTCATTTCTGCTACTACAAGAGGTTCAGGGCTTGTCTTGCATATTCCCTTTGCCAATCCTAGAAATGGCCATATCTATAAGAAAAGATTCCAGTAGACTTCTTTTATTAGAAGAATTCTCTAAAATTTAACCACAGAAGGAAGAATACTACTAGAAACCAAGATCTAGGTAAATTCTCAGTGCTCAAAGATCAGACCACTCGGTGAATAGAGCTCAGAAGTACCCATATAAGTACATATAACTACCGTTATTTACATGCCTATGTGGATTGACTGCATATGTATACATATATAAATGCGGGTGTCTTCATACACATAGATTCACCTGTATCTATGTTGTTATGTTTTACACCTTCAACCACATGATGCATGCCAATGAAGACTTTGCTGTTTAAAAGCACCATGAGAAAACTAGATGCTAAAAGGAGAACTCCCCAAGAAAGGAGCCATGAGATTCAAAGTAAAGCATGCACCACTGATTGTCTTTCTTTCAGAGTTGGAGCCTATGCCAAGGACTGGGAAGGTCATACTCCTCCATTAACAAGTACCCCAGAAACTGTCTTAGGTTTTGACAGGAATCCCCCCCCCTGGTCTCTCCATGACTAAACAAGAAATCCTGATGTTTTCTGTTTTCCCGTTAACTCACTGAGCTCAAAATGTGTTTGTCACCGTGAAAACCATTTAAGAGAGAGGGAAGAAATTCATTTTTTTTTGCACCAGAGTAAAAATACTGTGGGTTGTTTTATCAGATTTTTCCAGTTATTGATTTTTTTGTTCCTCAGCAAATGTCATTTCAGAATTGCTTAAAACAAAGATGAATCAGGAGGACAAAAGAAATCTGAAACATTTTCAGACTCCTAGTTAGAAGGGGAAAAGCATTGGTTTTGGAACATTCCTCAGTGCGAATAATGTGAACCAGAATTTGATGACTCATGAATCTAAATGCGAACTCTACTTGGTTGAACTCTGAACCCACGTCCTGAGGTAGGAGGTGGTGGGTATTTTTATGGCACTGAAAACAAAATTAAAGTTGTTTTTAAAATCCTACTGAACTGATTCGAATTAGAATCAGTCTTTAGAAAAAATTAAGTTACAAAGGAAAAAAATCAGAAAAGCACAATCAATGTTATACAAGTACATATTTTATTTACTTCAAGTGTCTGACCCATAAAAACCTATAGTTCATGTGTAGGAACTTTAAATTTTTTTTATTTAAAACATTTTGATTTACAAATTTACACATAGTTGGGTTTTAGACATATAATGTTTCAGGACCAATCCCACCACCAGTGTCAACCTCCCTCCAGCAATATTCCCAGGGTCTATCCTATGCCACCACCCCCTATCCCAGCCTACCAGCATAGCAGGCACCTTATAAAGTGTTGTTGTTACATGGTCAGAGCCTGTAGTAGACCCCATGACAGTATGCTTCAAGGTTGGAGAAACTCTGTATGTCTTAGGTAGAGGAATTTCCTTTCTAATTTCCCCCAATACTTACTGTATCTATCTATCTATCTATCTATCTATCTATCTATCTATCTATCTATCTATCTACCTATCTATCTATCTAAACACTTGCCACAGCAGTCCCCCTTTCTTTTTTTTCTTTTTTCTCTCCATTTCTTTCTTTCTTCTATTAAATTTATAATCACAGCCTCTTGACAGGGGGTCCTTTCTGCTTTTTTTTTCTCCAACAGAACCATAGAGCATGAATCACTTGTTCTGTCTCATAAATTAAGGGGGGAAGCCAATGGTAGGTACCAGGGGCAAACAGCACCACAAACATTGAGTGGAAATAAAAAAAAAATGATCAAACCTAAGTACCCAATCCAAAGTCAACGAAGATAGAGTCAAGAGACCCAAACTACAACAAGTTATACACAAAAGGGACAAGTTACGTTGACAGTCCAGGGGGCTAAGGGTGGAAGTAACAGAAGCATGCTGGGAACAGGGGTGGGAGGGAGTTGAACACTGCTGGTGGAAATTGCCCTAATTCACTGTCACTATGTATCATAAATATAACTGTGATATACTTGTAATTCACATTGGTCTCAATAAAAATAAAATAAAATTTGGCTGTTAAATTTTGTGTCTCATGATTTCATTGTTGTTTATTCTGGTTTGGATATTTAGTTCTGTCCTTTCTTAACACCAACAATGCACACGAGGACCCATAGCCCCACAGCCCTCGTCTCCTATCATTTCTTATGTGTCTTTCTTCTCCCCCACTCAATTTCTTTCCTCACTATATTCTGAGACCTACAGTTTTAATAAGCCCTAATTCAGCCATTGCATCTCTTCGTGCATTTTTTCTAAATACCATATATAAGGGATATCATCTTGTATCTATCCTTCTTTTGGCTTACTTTATTTAACAATATCATCCAGTTTTATTTATGTTGCAGAGAACTGCATGGTGGCATCATTTCTTACAGCTATGTAGTATTCCATTGTGTATATGTACCGTATCTTCATGATATACTTGTCTGTTGTTGGACACATAGGTTGATTGTAACTTTTAGCTATTGTAATGAGTGCTGTGATAGATAATGGTGTGCATACATCCTTTTGGATGAGTGTATTGGAGGGGGCACACCTTGTGATGCTCAGGGGTTACTCCTAACTATTCACTCAGAAATTGCTCCTGGTTTGGAGGACCATATGGGATGCCAAGGGATCGAACCGCAGTCTGTCCTAGGTTAGCATGTGGAAGACAAAGGCCCTACTGCTTGCACCACCGCTCCAGCCACTGCATGAGTGTATTTTTATTCTAGGGAATAGATACCCAAAAGCAGGATTACTGTATTATATGGCAGTTCAATTCTAAGTTTACTGAGAACCCTTCATACTATTTTCCATAGGAGTTGGACCAGGCAAAATTCTCACCAGCAGTGGATGAGATGTAGCAACACTTTTCATTGAATCTTATTTTACCTATTTACCGAATTAACCAACACATTTTATTCTCTCTGCAGGGTTAATCAGAACATCTTAAATGCTCCAAAGGCTACTCAGTGGTGGTGGTGGGGGCAAAGTAGAAACCCCTCACTTTAAAAAAAAAAAACAAGCACTTTGCAAGAGTGTTTTGTGTGTGTGTGTGTTTGTGTATTTGCAAGTTGTACTTTTCTTAAATCAGTTGTAGGGCTTTGGCACACAGGAGCCCTTATAAACTGCCTCAGCTACATAATGGAACCATAAACCACCCCACTCAGAACACCTCCTGAGGGCACCTCAACAGAGGTGAGCTGTCCCTGTCCATAAGGGTGGAGCCATAATGAACAACCTATACAAAAAAAAAAAAACCTACAAAACACTGCTTCAAGAAATAAAATAGGACACAAGGAAATGGAAACACATACTCTGTTTATGGATTCAGAATATTAACATCACTAAAATGGCCATTTTAGTGCCTATCCCCAATGTATTGTAGAGATTTTAATGCAATTTCTCTAAGGATACCCAGGACATTCTTCAAGTAAGTGGATCAAACACTTCTGAAATTCATTTGTAACCATTAACTCTCATGAATAGCTGTAGGCATCACTTTCCCCAACTTTAAATTGTACTACAAAGCAATAGTCATCAAGACAGCATGGTATTAGAATAAAGACAGACCCTCCGATCAATAGAAATACTTAAGTATCAGAGAATGTTCCCCAGACATACACTCAATTAACCTTTGATAAAGAATCAAGAAAAGCAAAATGAAGCAAGGAAAGCCTCTTCAACAACTGGTGTTGGGACAACTGATCAGCCTCATGCAAAAAAAGCAAACTCAAACCTTCATCTAACACCATCACAAAGGTCAAATCTAAATGGACTAAAGACCTTGATATCAGACCTACAACCATAGGGTATATAGTACACGTAGGTAAAACACTCCATGACATTGAGTCTAAAGGCATCTTTAAGGAGGAAACAGCAATCTCCAAATAAGTGGAAGCAGAGATAAACAAATGGGACTATATTAAGCTGAGAAGGCCACCCACAGAATGGGAGAAACTATTCACTCAATACCCAGATAAGGGGCTAATATCTAAGATATACAAGGTACTGACAGAACTTAACAAAAAATCTAACCCCATCACAAAATAGGGACAAGAAATGAGCAGACACAATGAGCAGACACTTTTTCAATGAAGAAATACAAATGGCCAAAATGCATATGAAAAAATGCTCCATATCACTAATCATCAGGGAGATTCAAATCAAAACAATAGTGAGGTATCATCTCATGCAACAGAAGCTAGTACACATCACACACACACACACACACACACACACACAAGAACAGTCAGTAATGATGGAGATGGGGGATTTACTGCTGGTGGGAATGCCCTCTAGTCCAGTCTCTTAGGAAAATAATATGGAGATTCCTGAAAAAATTGAGCTGTCATATGATCCAGCTATATCACTCCTAGGGATATACCCTAGGAATACAGATACACAATACAAAAATTCCCTTCACTCTCCTATGTTCATTGCTGCTCTATTTACAATAGCCAGAATCTGGAAACAATCCAGATGCTTGACAACAGATGAGTGGCTAAAGAAACTGTGATATATATACACACTGGAATACTAAGCAGCCATCAAGAAAATGAAGTTATGAAATGTTCCTATACATGGATAAACATGGAAACTATTATGCTGAGTAAAATAAGTCAGAGGGGTAGAGATAGATTTAGAATAGTCTCACTCATCTGTGAAATTTAAGAAAAATAAAAGAGATTATGGTAATAATACCCAGAGATGATAGAGATGAAGGCTGGAAGAACTAGCCCATGATGTGAAGCTTATCACAAAGAGTGATGAGTGCAGTTAGAGAAATAACTACACTTACAACTATCATGACAATGAGTGAGAGAAATAGAATACCTGTCTTGAAGACAGAAAGGGGTGGGGGAGGAGGGAGATGGGAGACATTGATGGTAGGAAGGTTGCCATGGTGAAGGGGAGGTGTTCTTTTTTATAACTAAAACCCAACTATAAACATGTTTGTAATCATGGTGCCTTAAATAAATATATTAATAAAATAATAAAAGAAGTAAAAAAAAGGAAAGACAACATGAGGTTTCAGGAATCGAAGCCAGGTCAGCTATAAAAAAAATAACTGTTTTGAGAGACGTTGAGGAGGTGATTCCTTTCTCCTCACGGACGCCGCCGAGTCAGCATCGTCGAGGTTTCGTGGATTTTCTTTTTTTTTTTTTAATCTCCAGCCATCATGGTGAAGTCGGAGTCGTCCCCTAAAGAGCCCGAACAGCTACGGAAGCTCTTCATTGGAGGCTTGAGCTTTGAAACGACCGATGAAAGTCTGAGAAGCCATTTTGAGCAATGGGGCACCCTGACAGACTGTGTGGTAATGAGAGATCCCAACACCAAGCGATCCCGAGGATTTGGGTTTGTTACGTATGCCACAGTGGAGGAAGTGGATGCCGCCATGAATGCAAGGCCGCACAAAGTGGATGGGAGAGTTGTGGAACCAAAGAGGGCTGTCTCCAGAGAAGATTCTCAAAGACCTGGTGCTCACTTAACTGTGAAAAAGATTTTTGTGGGTGGCATTAAGGAAGACACGGAAGAGCATCACCTAAGAGATTCTTTTGAACAGTATGGGAAAATTGAGGTGATTGAAATCATGACTGACCGGGGTAGTGGCAAGAAGAGAGGCTTCGCTTTTGTGACATTTGATGACCATGATTCCTTGGACAAGTTGTCATTCAGAAATACCATACTGTGAATGGCCACAATTGTGAAGTAAGAAAAGCCCTGTCTAAGCAAGAGATGGCCAGTGCTTCATCCAGCCAACGAGGTCGAAGTGGCTCTGGAAACTTTGGTGGTCGTGGAGGAGGTTTTGGTGGGAATGACAACTTTGGCCGTGGAGGAAACTTCAGTGGGCGAGGTGGCTTTGGTGGCAGCCGAGGTGGTTGTGGATATGGTGGCAGTGGGGATGGCTATAATGGATTTGGCAATGATGGTGGTTATGGAGGAGGCGGTCCTGGTTACTCTGGAGGAAGCAGAGGCTATGGAAGTGGTGGACAGGGTTATGGAAACCAGGGCAGTGGCTATGGCGGGAGTGGCAGCTATGACAGCTATAACAACGGAGGAGGCGGAGGCGGCTTTGGCGGTGGTAGTGGAAGCAATTTTGGAGGTGGTGGAAGTTACAATGATTTTGGCAACTACAATAATCAGTCCTCAAATTTTGGACCCATGAAGGGGGGAAACTTTGGAGGTCGAAGCTCAGGCCCCTATGGTGGTGGAGGCCAATACTTTGCCAAACCACGAAACCAAGGTGGCTATGGCGGTTCCAGCAGTAGCAGTAGCTATGGCAGTGGCAGAAGGTTTTAATTGCCAGGAAACAAAGCTTAGCAGGAGAGGAGAGCCAGAGAAGTGACAGGGAAGCTACAGGTTACAACAGATTTGTGAACTCAGCCAAGCACAGTGGTGGCAGGGCCTAGCTGCTACAAAGAAGACATGTTTTAGACAATATTCATGTGTATGGGCAAAAAAAACTCGAGGACTGTATTTGTGGCTAATTGTATAACAGATTATTTTAGTTTCTGTTCTGTGGAAAGTGTAAAGCATTCCAACAAAGGGTTTCAATGTAGATTTTTTTTTTGCACCCATGCTGTTGATTGCTAAATGTAATAGTCTGATCATGACGCTGAATAAATGTCTTTTTTTTTTTTAATGTGCTGTGTAAAGTTAGTCTACTCTGAAGCCATCTTGGTAAATTTTTTTCTTTTTTTTTTCTCTTTATTTGAATATCTTGATTACATAAATGATTGTGATAAGGTTTCAGTCATATAAAGATCACCCCTCTTCACCAGTGCAACATTCCCGCCACCAAAGTCCCAAATCTCCCTCCATCCCACCCCACCCCCACCTGTACTCCAGACAGGCTTTCCAGTTCCCTCATTCATTCACTTGATTATGGTAGTTCTCAGTGTAGTTATTTCTATAACTGTGCTCACCACTCTTGTGGTGAGCTTCATGGAGTGAGCTGGTGTTCCAGCTCTCCTCTAATTGTCTCTGAGGATTGTTACAAAAATGACTTTTATTTTTCTTAAAACCCATAGATGAGTGAGACTATTCTGCGTCTCTCTCTCTCCCTCTGACTTATTTCACTGAGCATGATAGATTCCATGTACATCCATGTATAGGAAAATTTCATGACTTCATCTCTCCTGACGGCTGCATAATATTCCATTGTGTATATGTACCACAGTTTCTTTAGCCATTCATCTGTTGAAGGGCATCTTGGTTTTTTCCAGAGCCTGGCTATTGTGAATAGTGCTGCAATAAATATAGGTGTGAGGAAGGGGTTTTTGTATTGTATTCTTGTGCTCCTAGGGTATATCCCTAGGAGTGGAATAGCTGGGTCGAATGGGAGCTCAATTTCCAGTTTTTGAAGAAACCTCCATATCGCTTTCCATAGAGGCTGTACTAGACGGCATTCCCACCAGCAGTGGATAAGAGTTCCTTTCTCTCCACATCCCCGCCAGCACTGATTGTTCTCATTCTTTGTGATGTGCGCCAATCTCTGTGGTGTGAGGTGGTATCTCATCGTTGTTTTGATTTGCATTTCTCTGATGATTAGTGACGAGGAGCATTTTTTCATGTGTCTTTTGGCCATTTGTATTTCTTTTTTATCAAAGTGTCTGTTCATTTCTTCTCCCCATTTTTTGATGGGATTAGATGGGTTTTTTTTTTTGTAAAGTTCTGTCAGTGCCCTGTATATTTTGGATATTAGCCCCTTATCTGAAGGATGTTGGGTGAATAGTTTCTCCCACTCAGTGGGTGACTCTTGTATCCTGGGCACTATTTCTTTTGAGGTGCAGAAGCTTTTCAGTTTAATGTATTTCCATCTGTTAATCTCTGCTTCCACTTGTTTGGAAAGTGCAGTTTCCTCCTTGAAGATACCTTTAGTCTCAATGTCATGGAGTGTTTTACCGACATGTTGTTCTATATACCTTATGGTATCTGGTCTGATATCAAGGTCTTTAATCCATTTGGATTTTACCTTCGTACATGATGTTAACTGGGGGTCTATGTTCGCTTTTTTGCAAGTCACTAACCAGTTCTGCCAGCACCACTTGTTGAAGAGATTTTCTCTGCTCCACTTAGGATTTCTTGTTCCTTTGTCAAAAATTAGGTAATTGTATGCCTTGGGAATGTTCTCTGAGAACTCAAGCCTATTCCACTGATCTGAGGGTCTGTCTTTATTCCAATACCATGCTGTTTTAATAACTATTGCTTTGTAGTACAGTTTAAAGTTGGGGAAAGTAATGCCTCCCATTTTCCTTTTCCCTAGGAGTGCTTTAGCTATTCGAGGATGTTTATTGTTCCAGATGAACTTCATAAGTGTTTGATCCACTTCTTTGAAGAATGTCATGGGTATTTTTAAGGGGATCGCATTAAATCTGTATAATGCTTTGGGGAGTATTGCCATTTTAATGATGTTAATCCTGCCAAGCCATGAGCAGGGTAAGTGTTTCCATTTCCGTGTGTCCTCTCTTATTTCTTGGAGCAGGGCTTTATAGTTTTCTTTGTATAGATCCTTCACGTCTTTGGTCAAGTTGACTCCAAGATATTTGAGTTTGTGTGGCACTATTGTGAATGGGATTGCTTTCCTGACTTCCATCTCTTCCCTATTATTATTGGTGTATAAAAAGGCCATTGATTTCTGTAGGTTGATTTTGTAGCCTGCCACTTTGCTATATGAATCTATTATTTCTAGAAGCTTTTTGGTAGAGTCTTTAGGGTTTTCTAAGTAGAGTATCATGTCATCTGCAAACAATGAGAGTTTGACTTCTTCCTTTCCTATCTGAATTCCCTTGATATCTTTTTCTTGCCTGATCGCTATAGCAAGAACTTCCAGTACTATATTGAAGAGGAGTGGTGAGAGAGGACAGCCTTGTCTTGTACCCGAATTTAGAGGAAAGGCTTTTAGTTTTTCTCCATTGAGGATAATATTTGCCATTGGCTTGTGGTAGATGGCTTCAACTAGATTGAGAAAGGTTCCTTCCATTCCCATCTTGCTGAGAGTTTTGATCAAGAATGGGTGTTGGACCTTATCAAATGCTTTCTCTGCATCTATTGATATGATCATGTGATTTTTATTTTTCTTGTTGTTGATGTTGTGTATCATGTTAATAGATTTACGGATGTTAAACCATCCTTGCATTCCTGGGATGAAGCCTACTTGGTCGTAGTGTATGATCTTCTTGATGATGCATTAGATCCTATTTGCCAGGATTTTGTTGAAGATCTTTGCATCAGCATTCATCAGGGATATTGGTCTGTAATTTTCTTTTTTGGCAGCGTCTCTGTCTGGTTTTGGTATCAAGGTAATGTTGGCTTCATAAAAGCTGTTTGGGAGAGTTTCCTTTTTTTCAATTTCATGGAAGAGTCTGGCTAGGATTGGTAGTAGCTCCTCTTGAAAGATTTGAAAAAATTCATTAGGAAAACCATCTGGGCCTGGGCTTTTCTTTTTTGGTAGATGTTTGATTACAGTTTCAATTTCCTCAGTAGTGATGGGGGTGTTTAGATATGCTACATCCTCCTTACTTAAATGTGGAAGGTTATAAGTGTCCAAGAATTTTTCCATTTCTTCCAGGTTCTCATGTTTTGTAGCATAAAGTTTCTCAAAGTAGCCTCTGATTATCCTTTGGATCTCTGCAATTTCTGTTGTGATCTCCCCCTTTTCATTTCTAATACGGGTTATCAGATTTCTCTCTCTCTCTTTCTTTGTGAGTTTTGCCAATGGTCTATCAATCTTGTTTATTTTTTCAAAGAACCAGCTTCTGCTTTCGTTGATCTTTCGGATTGCTTTTTGGTTTTCCACTTCATTGAGTTCCGCTGTCAGCTTTATTATTTCCTTCTGTCTCCCTATTTTTGGTTCATTCTGTTGGTCATTTTCTAATTGTTTAAGCTGAGCCATTAAGTTATTCAGGTATGCTCCTTCTTCCTTCCTGATGTGTGCTTGTAGAGCTATAAATTTTCCTCTCAGGACTGCTTTTGCTGTGTCCCATAGATTCTGGCAGTTTGTGTCTTCATTATCATTTGTTTACAGGAAAGTTTTGATTTCCTTTTTGATTTCATCTCAGACCCACTGATTGTTCAGTAGCAGGGTGTTTAATTTCCAATTGTTAAAGTTTTTCTTCTGTGTGGCTTTGTAGTTCACATCTAATTTCAGAGCCTTGTGGTCAGCAAAGGTAGCCTGCAAGATTTCTATCCTCTTGATTTTATGGAGGTATGTTTTATGTGTCAGCATGTAGTCTATTCTGGAGAATGACCCATGTACATTGGAAAAGAATGTGTATCCAGGTTTTTTGGGATGGAGTGTCCTGTATATATCTACTAGTCCTCTTTCTTCCATAACACTTTTCAGGGCTAGTATGTTTTTGTTGGGTTTCAGTCTGGTTGACCTATCAAGTGTTGATAGGGCTATGTTGAAGTCTCCCACAATGATTGTGTTATTATTGATTTCTTCTTTCAGATTTGTCAGTAATTGTATTAGATAATTTGCTGGTCTCTCATTGGGTGCATATATGTTTAATAGTCTGATTTCTTCCTGTTGCACATATCCCTTGATTAGTACATAGTGTCCATCTTTGTCCCTTACCACTTTTCTGAGTATAAAGTTGGTGTCATCTGATATTAATATGGCCACCCCAGCTTTTTTCAGGGTGTTGTTTGCTTGGATAATTTTCTTCCAACCTTTGATTTTGAGTCTATGTTTGTTCTGAGTATTCAGATGTGTTTCTTGTAGGCAGCAGAAGGTTGGATTCATCTTTTTGACCCATTTTGCCACTCTGTGTCTTTTAATTGGTGAGTTTAGTCCATTGACATTGAGGGAGATGATTGTCATAGGATTTAATGTCATCTTTGTAGATAAGTTTGCTGTGTTTGTTGGTCTCTCTTGTCTTAGAGTAGACCTGTCAGTTTTTCCTTTAAGGCTGGTTTATCATCTGTGAAGTTTCTGAGCTGTTGTTTATCCGTGAAGCTGTGTATTCTTCCTCCAAACCTGAATGTGAGTCGGGCTGGGTGCAGTATTCTTGGGGAGGCATTCATTTCATTCAATCTTGTCTCAATATCCAACCACTGTCTTCTGGCCTTGAGAGTTTCTTGTGACATGTCTGCTGTAAGTCTTAGGGATGCTCCTTTGAATGTAATTTCCCTTTTTGATCTTGCTGCTTTCAGTATTCTATCCCTATCTATGGGATTTGTCATTGTAACGAGGATGTGTCTTGGGGTGTTTTTCTTTGGGTCTCTTTTAGCTGGTATTCTTCGGGCATGCAGTATTTGATTGCATGTAGGCTTTAACTCTGGGAGTATCTCTTTGATGATGTCTTTGACAGTTGATTCTTCTTGGAGATCTCCTTCCTGGGTTTCTGGGACTCCAATGATTCTTATGTTGTTTCTGTTGAGTTTATCAAAGACTTCTATTTTCATCTCTTCGCATGCCTTGAGTACATTTTCCATTGCCTGTTCGTTTGTCTTAATGTTCTTTTCCAATTTCTTCTGTTGTGTTGAGCTTTTCTGCATCTCATCTTCCAGTACTCCGATTCTCTCCTCAGCTGCTGATACCCTGTTGGCGAGGCTATCCATTGTGGTTTTCAGTTGAGCAACCGTATTTTTCAGATCTGTTATTTCAGTTTGGAGTTTTCTGATTTCTGTTTTTGTGTTCTCTTCAGATCGATCTATGCTCTTTTTGAAGTCTACAAACATATTCCATATTTCTACTCTAAACTCCTTATCTGAAAGGTTAATCAGGTGGTTGTAATTTATTAGATCAACTGAGCTTTCGTCTTCATTCTCTATGGATGGTGTTTGCCTGTGAGTTTTCCCCATTGTCACGCTTGTAGTGTGGTTTTTCCTGCGTGTTGTGGTGGGGTTCATTGATTAGGAAGAGTTCGCAGCTGCAAAGGGAAGCGAAGTGGCTAAGCGCTTCTGCTGCCTCTAGTTGCAAGTCCTCAGAGTGAACAAAGGCAGGGCAGGGCAGAGCGATCCCGCAGCCCCAGAATGCAGCTGCTCACCAGCTTCAAAATGCAGTTTTTTGGGGGGTGCGCTCCCTAGGGCCCTGAGGAAACCTTCGGAAGTTCAGAAGCACAGTTTCAGGCAGACAGAGATAGGAGTTTTCCCCGAAGTCCTCAGAGTGAACAAAGGCAGGGCAGGGCAGAGCGATTCCGCGGCCCCAGAATGCAGGCACTCACCAGCTTTAAAATGCAGTTTTTTTGGGGGTGCGCTCCCTAGGCCCCTGAGGAAACCTTCGGAAGTTCAGAAGCACAGTTTCAGGCAGACAGAGATAGGAGTTTTCCCTGAAGTCCTCAGAGTGAACAAAGGCAGGGCAGGGCAAAGCGATTCCGCGGCCCCAGAATGCAGGCACTCACCCGCCATCTTGGTAAATTAACCCAACAGTGTGAAGTTAGAATTCTTCAGGGTGATGCCAGGTTCCATTTGAAATTTATTTATATCCTGCTTGGGCAGAGAAGCCATGGTCTTCAGAAATTTTGGTGTAGATGAACTGACAGTTTATTCCTGTAATATGACCCTGGAATTCATTATTAAAGGGGTCACCCAAGCAGTCAATAAAGTTTTATTTGGTTTTTAATGATTGTTGGCACATCCTATGCAATATACCTAAATTGAATTATGGTACCAGATAAAATTATGGATGGGAATGAAGTTTGTGTATCATCCATTATCATGTGTAATCAATAAACGATTTAATATCCTCTTGAAAAAAATAACTGTTTTAGTTTTCCCAAATAATACCTATTATTCTGCTATTATTATTGCAATTATATCATTTAATTAAACATCAAACAAGCCAATCAACTATAAATTCAAAAGCTACATCAAATGCTTATGAATGACTAGATAAAGGTGTTTTGCACTGACATTTTAAATTTATTTAAAAAAGAAAGAAAAAGAAACAATAGCAAATGCCCATCACTGGCTCATTTTCAGAGAAAATTTTCACAGTAAATCAATATCCTTTTGAATCCTTCCCATGAAGCAGAAAATTAAGTTATTTATATTTTGTTATAGTGATGCTCTGATGTAATGATAATGCTTTTGGCTTAAATATAAATGGCACATTGCCCTTTCCAGTGTGCCAGAGAAGAGTGTTTCCACTGTAGCCACATCTTTCCTTCCTTCTGAAGAAATAATTTGTTATTTGTCTGTGATGAGCATATTCATTCCTTTGACCAAAAATCCCCAAACATCTCCAATACCCAAACCTCCATTCAATGATGGGGATCAGGGGCTAGAAGGGCCAGGAAATAGCTCAAGGTCAAGTTCGTCACATGTGGCAAAGTCCTGAGTTTAATCTCTAGCCCCACATAGCCCTCTAAGCCCTGCCAGGAGTATACCCCCAACCCCTTTATTAATGTTTCTACCTATTTTTAAATTTTTACTTGAATCACAGTAAATTATAAAATATACTATCGTTCATCATTGAGTTCCAGGTGTACGATTTCTAACATCATCCCTTAACTAGAGTACAGTTCCCTCAACCAATGTCCAGTTTCATCCAGCCCCCAGCCTAACTCTATGACAAGAACTTTTTCTTCTTTTTTTTTAGGCATTGTGGTTAACAATACTGTTACTAATAAGGTATAAATGTATTTTACTTAGGTCCTTTCAGTATTCAGTCCTCATCCAAAGTAGCTATTTCACTCTAGAACATTGTCATATGTCCTATCCCATGCCCCACAAAATGGCAAGCTTCCAATAAAGACCAAGTTTTCCTGCTCTTATTTTCTATTGCCTTTGGTCATAGTTATTCCCCACCATGTTTCTTTATATTCTGCATGTGAGTGAGATCATTCTGTTTCTGTCCATCTCCCTCTGACTCATTTTACTCAGCATGATACTCTCCAGATATCTCCATACATTAGCAAGTTGCATGACTTCATATTTTCTTAAAGGCCAAGTAGTATTCCACTGTGTACATGAACCATAGTTTCTTCATCAATTCATCTGTTTCAGGACACTTGGATTGTATCCGAGTAATCTGTTGTAAAGAGTGCTGCAATGAACATAAGAGTGAAGATGTCCTTTCTGATATTGAGTCTTGGAAATGTAGGAGTGTCCCCTTATTAGAAAAAGAAGAAAAGAGGTTGAGAAAAATGAAAGACCAGAGAGAGGCCCTGGCTGTTCCACTCAAACTGTGTAACTTTGGAAAGCCACCTTGTTTCCCTTAAACTTAGGAAAATGAGTGACAAAAGTTCTCCTACTTGATGGCCAAGTACAAAAGAGTCTTCCTAGATGAGATCAGTGGAACCCCAGGACCAATAAGGTAATTCTGCCAGCTAACAGGGGACATCTTTATGGTATTTATGCCTCTATGAGGGAACCAAAACTACCTTACAGTTCAAAACAGGAATAGATACTAGAATTCGTCATCACAGAAATAGAGCCTGTATGCTAACCAAATAACCAAGTCATGTAAACAAGTCACCCCACCTGTGCGAGGTGCCCACTCCACAAGTACAATCATGAAGCAGTTTATTGTAGAGAAAGCAAATTGAAGGTGTAGATTCAAAATAGATGATACAAATGCCCCCACCCTGCCCTTTACCACCTGGACTAACAAGGCAAACCAGCTGTAGGCAGACCAGCATGCCTTTCCTGCAGCTATTTCCCACCCCATACTTGTCATTGCTTTCTCTAAACACACTCTCTCCCACACTCTCCCCAGGCACCTGGCCTCCAGGAAAAGACTAGTTTCTCTCATATCTCAAGTCTTCACACATGACTACTTTCTCTCTTCTAGGATCTCCAATTGGTGAATCATACTGAAGATTTACACAGAGAGATTTCCCACTAACCCTCTCCCTTTCTCCAGTTTCCCTGTTTCAGTAGTTACCCCCAAACACCCAGCTACTCAAACCAGTTATAACTGATTTCAAGGACTATGTTTTAGAAATCCTATTCATTTTGGTCTTCAAAATCTCACATCTCCATGGTTTAATATCTCCAAACTCTACCATTCAGGTCAGTCTCCAACCTGCAGCCTTATAACAGCTTCATGACTAGCTTTCTGCTACCCCAGTTATTTCGTCTCTGACTCCCAAAGTCTTCATTCACTATGTCCTGGCAAAACAGGTATATTTCTTGTTCCTCAAACTTGTCATGCCTCAGAATGTCTACATTAGCTTGTTCATCTGTATACAACTCTCAGACAACCAGTATCCCAATCTTAGTAGAGGCATCTTCCTCCAGAGACTTACTCTGGAAACCCTATCAAGTCTCATTTCATCTTGGCCCTCAGAACCCACCCAATTTGTCCTCAATCAATTATTCATTGTACCATCTTCACAGATCTGTCACCAGGAAAAATTATCTTATTTGTTTGTTTATTCATTGTCCACCCATGCCATTAGAATGTAAATTCCAGGGGTCATGAACTTCCCAATCCTCACTGCCAGTTCCAGTTCTTATAATAATGCCTGGCACACAGTAGATTCTCAATGAATCATACTAGACCAAAAGAACACCCAATGCAATTTATACCTTCCTTTCTCTAGCCAGATTCATCCCTTTCTGTCTTTTTCCTTTTAGTCATCATTCAAGTATCATCATTTCTCCTTGGATGAGCCCATTCCTATACAAGTAGTCATTCCCTGCACACAATTCCATTGGCATACTTACCACAGTGTCCTTCATCTTCCTATTTATTCATAGCTCAACTGAACCAAGAGTTCTGGGAAACTTGGGACTACCTTTTATTCTCTCTTCCACTGCCAAACCCACAGAAATTCTCTGCATCTCCTACTAATCACGTCCCTTATCACTAGCTAAGAAATATTCTTTATTTTATCCCCTTCTTTATTATTATCACTTTGGTCGCATTTATCATCATCTCACATCTATTGATCTCAATTTGTTGATTATCTCCCCTTATCTATTTACTACCACCTCCACACACAACCCTAGTGTATAGAGCAGTGACTGATACATAATAGGTATTCAGTAACAATCCATGTGCAGGTGAGTGAGTCAATGAGTTGGTTATGAAAAAAAAATAACTCATCAGCTCTATAAAGATTACAAATTTCAGTATTCCAAAGAGAAGAGTGATCCCATGCTCTGAGAGCAGTAGTTACTCATGGTTTCCAAAAGAAGCCACTTGGGTTTGAAGAGGTCAAGGAGAGTTTTGGTTAATGAAAAACATGGGTCTTGAATTTCTCCAAGTCATCTACTGCCTAAACTCCTGCACTGGTTGCTTTACTGGTTCTGCAGAGAACCCAGATGAGCCCCAGCTTGTCCCTGCAGCTTTATTAATTCTACTCCAATTAGCCCAATTAGAAACATGTCTCTAGAAAATTATTCAGATGTTCAATTTCATCATAGGTCATTGTGTTTGCAGCCCAAGAAGATGAACAGAAACTGGTGGGCCAAAGAGATGAGGGAAGAGGGTATGACAAATGGAAAAACAGACTTCAAATGTAAATTCCCAAAGTATAAAGGAGTTTCCACAGTTTTTGTACAGAGGACACCTTGGGTCACCTGACTTCTATGAGCCCCTCCAGCTCAGCTGGGGAGCAGGGATATGAGATTTGCTGGACACTTCAGCTGGTCATCTTCCAGGTGACCTGTAAATAAACCAACCCCAATCTGTTTCTCTGGGTCCACAACACTATTGAAACAGTGATTGATTAAAGTAGAGAGTGAGGGACTGTTTCCAAAAGAAAATAATAGAATGGCTAATGGGGCAAGTAGAACAAAAGCCAGCTTAGGGCTATTAGCCATGCAGAGCCCCCAAATGAAGGCTGAGCAGGATAACATACGAACTCTAGCTAAAAGATATCCACTCTTCTGGAGGGAAAAGTGTGGCCAATGAAAACAGCATGTCCAATCTAAATATGCACCCAGGAACTCACTGTACCAAGATACAGAGTATCTTGGAAGATGATCAAAATAAAAGTTGTTGGTTTCTACTTTACCCTTAATGGGGTAAAATATAGCCACTAATCCATCCTGGTGTCTATAAGAAATGTAAATGGTGACTGTCCTAGTGGGCCTCTCTCTGGGATATCCAATGGAATCACTATACCCAGGCTTAGGCCCCTCATACTGGAGATCTAGATTTAATAGGACTTAGATGGGACACAAGATGAAAACTGGGAATTTTATGGGAATTCCAAGGTGAGCAATTGTGTTTGGCCAGCCACAGCTGCAAGTAAAGAAGACTCTGAGGGCCCAGAGAGATAGCACAGCGGCGTTTGCCTTGCAAGCAGCCGATCCAGGACCAAAGGTGGTTGGTTCGAATCCCGGTGTCCCATATGGTCCCCCGTGCCTGCCAGGAGCTATTTCTGAGCAGACAGCCAGGAGTAACCCCTGAGCACTGCCAGGTGTGGCCCAAAAACAAAAACAAAAACCAAAAAAAAAAAAAAAGAAGACTCTGAAAACTGGACTCATCTATATTTCTGAACATCCCCAGAAACTCCAATTACCCAAGAGGCTCTTTTAAGGCAATGGTTTAAAAAAAAACTATTCTGACTTATCTCCTTGTGTCTTCCAGGGACATAAGGTATATCTAGGTTTTATTGAGGTTATTGCATTTTCTACAAAATCCTAATATTTTAGGCTTTCACAGTGGAGATGGAGAAGGACAAGAGCAAGAAGTTAACACCTATGTGGCACCCTGAACCAGTCACAGAACCTGGGCTGCACGGCAGATAACAACAATTATCACATAGGCACGCAACTCAACAGTAGAGTTCATACTCTTCAGGTGTGAGGCCATAAGTTCAAACCCTAGCACCGCTTCACATGTCAAGTGTGCAAGCACTGCCCCCAAGTGTGTGACCAGTGACTTTTGCAATAATCATAAAAGGAAAGAAGAAAAACTATACAGAAGACACTTGGAATGGCAATTTTGAATCATGAGAAACTATTTCCAGTTAAGTGGGTGACTATGCAATATTTGGGAATTATTTATACGGAACGTCTGAACTTAGTGAAACCAGTATCATAGGATTATGTCATAATAATCGTGGGAGTAATCAACCACCAAACATAAAGTGCTTTGGACACTTACTTAGGTAGCACATGCAGCTCATGGCTAAAGCAGTATTGCTTCCTTCTTGCTGTGAAAGTGGGGAATGGACAACTGGAGGGGGGTGGTACTTGTGCTAACAAGAGAAAAAAAAAATGATTAAGGTGCTGACTCACAGTTTACTGAGCAAATGTACCCAGAAACATTCAGCTCCCCTGGGTTTAGGACAGGATCTGCTCTCTTTTTGCTCCCCACCTTAGAAGAGAGAGAGAAAAAGGATGGATTCTGGGGCCCAAAACTATGTGTCCAGCCAAGTTCCTCCTGAAAGTGGTACTAGAAGGGGCTGGAGAGATAGCAAAGCAGTAGGGCATTTGCTTGGCATGCAGCTTACCCGGGAGGGACCCAGTTCAATTCCCGGTATTTCATATGGTCCCCCAACATGCCAAGGGCAATTTCTAAGTGCAGAGCCAGGAGTAGCCCCTGAGTGCCTCTTGGTGTGGCCCAAAAACCAACCAATCAATCAATAAATAAAGTAAAGGTTAAAAAAAGAGAAAGTGATAATAGAAGGGATAACAGGATAGTGAGCTTAACAGAGAAAATAACTTGGCTGAGCAAGAGGAGAAAAATGAGATGGGGAGATCAGAAATACAAAGGTCAGAGGAAAATAGATCCCTGGCACAAAACAGGAATGTGGAGAAATGTCAAGAAAGATCTGTTCTGCCCCTCAGGGCATATCAGCCCCTGGGGCAACTGGCACAATGAAAGGTTTTCCCTGGTTCTTAGATGATGTTGGGCAGAGTTGTAGACAAACAAGTTTGTCTTTGGCATCTTTCTGCTGCCTTTTCAGAGGAATACCAGGTTCACCACTCTCCCTACTTATCAATTCTCCACTTCTCAGTTTTGTTCTAAGAAAAACACCAACCTAACACCCACTGCCATCAGGGTATGCCCTGTTTACCTATCTTAGGTACCCCTTTGCAGACAAACTAATGCTGATCTTTTGGGGTTTCTTAAGCATTGCTCAAAAGATCTCAGAACCAGGATCAACAATATTTAGTCAACCAACATGGATGACTCAATGCCAGAGGTGATCATTGCAATAATATCTGATCCATAGTACTGAGGGCCACCAGGTTCCTGCAGGGCTACCCTTAACAGTACTCTGTTTTGGGGTCAAACTATGCAAGGGATCAAATTCAGACCTTGAACATGCAAGTCAATGCCCCTAACAAGGTTTAGGGTAGGGGTTGGGGAGGTATGTATTCTATTTGGCATACTAAATCACAGCACTGACAAAATCTTCCAATACCTTCTGGAACAATCTTCTACCTTTCTGTATTTGTCCTTGCAGTATGTATTGTAGTGTACCTGAGACCCTGAATTTGGTGTAGTTACCTAAAACCCACCCATTTCTGGGAGGGGTCTTGGGAACCGGATATTAGGTGTGACCTTACCTGCAAGACCCGGCCCATTCCTGGGAGGGGTCTTGGAATAGGTAGATTAACCCTGGAGCGAGGGGAGTCGGCCCTTTTTGGCTCTTTGCCCTTTCGGCCCTGCTGAGCTCGCTGGCTTTTGGGCCTCTGTGTTCTGGTCCTTGACCAGCCTGGAGCCTAAAGGGAAAATGGCTAACAGGAGATAAGACGCAGGGCTAGCAAAGTATTGCTGTGCTTAAAAGGTTATGAGTAGGCCACACACATGTGGTGGATAGGGCATGAATAAAGCTGATGGTTCCTGATGCCTGCCTGTGAGTGAGTCTTGATTACGCCGATTACCTAGGCCTGGAACCTGCCAGTTCATGGGGTTGCTGAGCCACGTGGCATAGGATGGCAGAGAGAGAAATCCACCTCCATCCACAGCCATCCAGCCCCATCGTTAATTATTTCATGCTACATGTCTAACTAACTAGGTGCTCTAATTTGAATAGAAAGGGTTGTTTTTCAAGCAGAAGAGAGATCTACCTAACAATGTGAATGAATGAGAGAAGTAGAAAGCCTGTCTAGAGTACAGGTAGGGGTGGAGTGGGGAGGAGGGAGATTTGGGACATTGGTGATGGGAATATTGCACTGGTGAAGGAGGGGGTGTTCTTTACATGACTGAAACCCAACTACAATCATATTTGTAATCAAAGTCTTTAAATAAAGATATTAATTTAAAATAATGCAATAAAAACGCTGTTTTTCTAAAAAAATAAAAAATAAAAGGAGAGAAATCTGATAAGACATTGTTGTGCATCTCTTCAAATCCACTCCAGAAACAAGGAATCTAGTATAGAAGGTATTCCACTCTTTTCAGCTGAAGAGTAGAATCTGGTGGCTCTCCTGTTTCAGAAAAGCATAAGTCTAATTCTTGTTTCTGTGCTATTTGTTTCTGAAGGAGCGTCCATTGATAACTGAAATGAAAATTCTGTGAGAGCAAAGTAGGTCCATAGAAGTGCTCCATCCTGGCACTGCTGACTTTTCATCCCCCATGCCTACCTCTACCTCAGTGTCCCACATTTGAGAGTCAAAAACAGAAAGCTCCCTTCTGGGCACTGTATTGAAGCAAATTTTGGAGATGACAATAGTATCATGTGCACCTCTCCCAGATAGAATGGCAGATTTCTAATTGCTATTATTGCCACCAAAAATTGTGTAATGCCCCTGGGCCACTCACCATTCCTGAAGTGTTAAGAAGAATTTAAATGGCAGATTCCCCAACCTCCAGCCTAGGTCTCAACTCCAGTTCTGTGCAGGCTTGCCCACAGGAATGGAAACTATAAAGACATCCTGCCCACTTCCTTATCTGAAGCTCCAAGGACTTGTGCAAGCTTTCATAAGAATGGAGGTTACCAAATCTTTGCCCACTCTTTTTTCTACCTTTGATTATTCAGGTGCAAGTGAAAATAAAGCAGTGACAATAGATGGTCCCTTTGCCCAAGAAACTCCTGTACAACTGGCAGGGATGTGTGTATGTGTGTGTGTGAGTGTGTGTGTGTGTGTGTGTGTGTGTGTGTGTCTGTCTGTCTGTCTGTCTGTCTGTCGTTTGGGGACATACCTGGTGATACTCAGGACTTAGTTCTGGCTTGGGGAATTATACAAAGTGCCAGAGATTGAATCAAGATTGACCACAGGCAAGGCCAGTGCCTTAATCCCTGTGCGCTTTCTCTCTCTCTCTCTCTCTCTCTCTCTCTCTCTCTCTCTCTCTCTCTCTCTCTCTCTCTCTCTCTCTCAGGTTCTGAGAACAGAGACTATAGAACAATGTGTGAAGCAAATACAAAGTAGCATCCCTCTACTAACATCTATTTCCTACCAAAAATAAAAACAAAACAAAAACAAAACAATTCAAGGCTTGCTCCTCAATCCTATGTTCTCTCTTGAACATATGTACTTGCTGTCTCTATATTTCTTTGCTTGCTTATTTCCACACTAGAGAAGCCTATGTTCTCTCTCAAACATGTACTTCTCCCTTCCTTTTCCTTTACATCTTAATAAAAAAACTTCAATTAAAACTAAAATTAAACTGAATTCGTTAAATTAATCAAGTAGACTGAAAGAGGGTATAGAGAGAAAAATCCAGTTCATTCACACTTTTGCTATTTGACTTAAAGAGACAGAGAAAATGGCCACCTTAAAACTGGTCAACTCTTATGAGATGCATGCTGGGAACAGGGGTGGAAGGAGGACAACACTGGTGACGGCAATGGTCCTGATTCAATATCACTATGTACCTTATATATTCCTGTGAAAGATATTTTTTTTTTGTTTTCGGGCCACACCCGGCGATGCTCAGGGGTTACTCCTGGCTGTCTGCTCAGAAATAGCTCCTGGCAGGCACGGGGGACCATATGGGACACCGGGATTTGAACCAACCACCTTTGGTCCTGGATCGGCTACTTGCAAGGTAAACGCCGCTGTGCTATCTCTCCGGGCCCTAAATACTTTTGTGTGTGTGTTTGTGTGTGTGCTTTTTGGGTCACACCCGGCAGTACTCAGGGGTTATTCCTGGCTCCAGGCTCAGAAATTGCTCCTGGCAGGCACGGGGACCATATGGGACGCCGGGATTTGAACCGATGACCTCTTGCATGAAAGGCGTTTGGCCTTACCTCCAAACTATCTCTCTGGCCCCTCTGTGAAAAATTCTTAATTCACTTTGGTCACAATAAAAATTATTTAAAAAAAAACTGGTCAACTCTCTTCTACTATTATGGGTTTATTTCTGAGGTAGTCAGGTACAGTTTTATGCACGCACACACACATGCACAATATCCTGTGGTTCCATAAGAATTCTGAACCCTCTAGCACATAGCACAGTGAGATGTGTAAGATGAGGAAGGATTTTCCCACCCCCTTTGCAGCTTGAAGGTGGAAGAGAGTCAGCATCGGAATTTCAAAACTTGGAGGAAAATGTAAAGAACTTGTTGGAAATACTTGTTGAACAGTTGGGACCATTGTTTCTCATGCATTAGATGCAAAAGACAAATCACACCTCAATCCAGTCAGACCAACTGCACAGATGCCAGTAAGCCCTGGAAATGTAGCTAGGAGGTGGAAAGAATGCCATCCAATTGTCTATGTAATAAGAAAAATTGTGGCATCCCCAAGGGAATAGTCAGTGACGGCAAGAACAAGTTACAATCTGTTAGCTGACTGTCACTAGGTCTGGATAGATCTTCTCATTCAAACATAAAAATGGAAGGGAAAGAGAGAGGATATGAAAAAATACTGCCTGAAGGGCTGAAGCAATAGTACAATGCATGAGGTGTTTGCCTTGCACACAGCCAACCTGGGTTTGATCCCTGGCACCATCTCTGGTCCCCCAAGCCCACCAAGAGTGCTTCTGGACCAGTGTCAGGAGTAAGCATGAAGAAAGACACCACTATTCTAAAGACTCAAAAATAAGTCTAGAAGTTATACATTGAGTGTGTTGGTAGAAGTGCTCCCTAGGAATGATCATATAGCCTAGGGGCCACTATGATATGATAATAAGGGTTGAGACTCAGGCCTCAACACAACCTGTAGCTTGTGTTCAGCAGTGCTATGAATTTATTGGACCCTCCTCCCCCAAGGTGCTAAGGAGGTAACCAATGCTGAGGACCAACCCTGGGCCTTGGATATACAAGGCATGTGCTCCAAATATTTCCCTGGCATCAAAAGACTTTTATTTTACCAAAATGTCAACCCCCTCTATAAGCAGTCAGAAATTAACAGAAATAAAGCTGAACCAGATAAAGAGCTAATAAATTATGAGATTATATAAAATGAATAAAAATCCATTATCTTAAATCTGCATTAGAAACAGAAAAGAGAAACTTTATTTATTTATTTATTTTTGGTTTTGGGGCCACACCTGGTGATGCTTAGGGGTTACTCCGGGCTATGTGCTCACAAATTGTTCCTGAATCGGGGGACCATATAGGATGCCAGGGATCGAACTCAGGTCCTGGGTCGGCCATGTGCAAAGTGAACACCATACTGCTGAGCGATTGCTCCGGCCCCAAAGAAAAACATTTTGAAAAAGTGCACCACTGGTAGAAAGGGTAAATTTGGAATGGTGCTTTAGAAAACTGGGAAAAGAAAATACCAGTAAAGTCTGTATTATTTTAAGGAGAGTTCTTTTCTGCCGGGGAGTCACACCAGCAGAGCTCAGGGGCTATTCCTGTTATTTGCTCAGGACAGGTCCCCTCTAGTGGTCAGGAGACCATGTGAGGTGCTGGGGACCAAACAGGAGCTGGCTGTAAGCAAGACAAGAACCTAGTGGTTAGAGTGATAGTACAGTAGGTAAGTCATTTGCTTTGCACAAAGCTAACCCTAACCAGCATTGATATTGTCTCCCAAGACTGCCAGGAGTAATTTCAGAGTGCAGAACCAGGAAAATATCTGAGCTCTGCCAGGTGTGGCCCAACAAACAAAAGACAAGCACCTTTCCCTTTGTACTATCTCTCCAGCCCCTATTCTTTTATTTGTGATAACATGAGAACATAAGACAATCATGAAAAAAATGTACAAGAAACCACTAGTGAAAATATAAGCAGTCCAAAAAAGGTAAAAGAAAGCAAGCAGTCTCCAGTATCTATCTGACAATAATTCCACTGGTACTTTCTCTCTGTCTTTCTTAATAAGTGGTGAGATCAGACTTGCCTCTGCATTCCATAGAGCTAAATGTAAGAGAAACAGAAATGTATGGTTAAAATTTAAACCTGATGGTTTCAGTTTAAAGCTTCTCAAAGACATAATGATATAAAGCACTCTTTCTATGGGGATACGGAAGGATGGGGTAAAGTGCTGTGTTGGAGGGTTTTAAACACTTTAGAACAATTAGATCATAATCATTTACTTATTTCTCTTCCTTACCAGAGTATAGGTATCATGAGGACAAAGATTTTGAATCCTTGGTGTTTTATTTGATAGATTCTGGATGGTTGAATAGATGATAGATAGATGGAGGGAGGGAAAGATGGATGAATGAATGATGCCTGATATGGATGAATACAGAGATGACAAATGTTGGATTGATGAATGGTAGTTGATTGGGTGAATGATGGAGGCTAAAACAGATAGAGAATAATAGTGAATGGATGGATGGATGGATAGTTGATCAATGATAATATACAGATGAGTAGAAAATGAATGGATGGATGTCAGTTTATGTTACAGTTGATGGACTCTTACTATGATCAATGCACTTATCCTCACAGTGATTCAAACTCACCCTACGTATAAGGTATTCACCTTTACTGTCGGTGTAAAAGGTAAAAATTACCATTATACCATTATATATATTTTCTAAGGTAGTCACCTCGAAGTTCACCTTTCCAGTCATCCACATTCTATGACCACAGGAGCCAAGCCAGCTGCCAAATTCTTCTTGAGTGGCCTGGAGGGGAGGTTCTGCCTAAACACCTACTCTGCGGGAAGCGTTGGGCCCTAGAGAACAGAGAGGCCTGGGTAGTGTGTTATTCTTTGTGATTCAGAGTGCTAAAATGGAAGAGTAAAAATGCATCCTTGATCCTATTATTTCTTTTTCCCCAAGTTGATTTAGAGCCCAGAAAGCTGATCTGTGCCATAAGTGATGTATGAGGTCAGACTTTAGTTTGTGGGGCGAAAGGGGGGCAAGAAAACTGGGTTATATACCAACAATCTGCTAATGGCCTTGACGTCATCCTTTCTGGCCTTTTTATTTCCTTGCCCTCTCTGGGTGGGGAGGATGAAGATATTTTGGGGGTGCGCAGGGTGGAGAAAGAGTCAAGAATGCAGTCCTTGGCACTGGGGCCCTGGTAAAAGTAGCAGTAGGGTTTCAACTCTCCTAGGATGGTAGTCATGGCAACCCAGAATCAAAGTGCAGGCTGCTTTTAGGTCATTGTCTGTAGTACAAAAGTCCCTGTTCAGATTTCAACAGTTGGTTACAAAACCTTGCCAACCAGCTAGCTACAGACATCCACAGACAGGCACTCACAGAAAGAGAAAAGGGTCAACATCCCAGAGCAGAAGCAGGTTCCTTCCTGCTGGCCTGACTTCTGGTCATTGAAGTCTTACTGATTTTTTTTTCCTCCACCAACCAGCTGTGGGGACAGGAGACATAGAGACATCAATGAGGCCACAGGGAACACCCTTCCTGTTATGAAGGAATTGATATAAGAATGCAGAGAATGAATCTGTCTGTTTGTGAAACAGCTCCTCAGAGCCACAGAGTGTGGGGCACCCAGGAAATGGAAGGCCAAACGGTAATAGGAAAACAGGGCAGGGGTAGGGTACCCCTGCTGGCTTCCTTCTCAATAGTTCTCAGACCCATTGTAGGCCTAGTATACAAGGAAGGAGAGAAACCAGTACCATCAAAGTCAAAAGCATTCAGTAATGTCAATGCAGAATTCTATTGGGACACTGAAGGCTTTTTGAGTTTACGTAAACAGACCAAATATACCTGAGCAGTTGGAGAGTGTGGATTCAGCCCAGAGCCTTTCTTTCCAAGCCTGAGGTATACACAATTCTGAGGGCTTTTGTCTTCGGGAATTTGGTTCTGAGCAGTGCTTTCTCGGCTACTTCAAGGCCCAAAACACCGGGCAAATGGGAAGGGGCAGGAATCTCAGGTCACCTAGCCTTAACTTTCAGGGCCAATTGAAAGAAAAAGTACAGAGTGGTAAAATAACTTGTCTGGAGACAAAGTTTGCCTTTGCACAAAAAGGTTGAAAACACTGGATTGAGGTTTAGTTAATGTTACAGTTAAAGTTAGGATTAGAATTTAGAGATACTGTTAGGTTAGTGTTACATTTAGGTTTATCTCGAGGGTTAAAATTAGATTTCAGGTTAGGTTTAGCTTTAGTGTGGAGTGGTGTTGGATTAGGGTTAAGGTTAAGGTTATGATTAATGCAATGATAGATTAGGAATAGGGTTGAGGTTAGGGTTAGGATTAGATTTAGATTTAGGGTTAGGATTAGTGTTAGGGTTAGGCTTTTGTTAGCATTAGACTCAAGTTTAGGGTGATGGTTGGGTTAGGTTTAGGGTCAGGACTGTGGTTGAGATAAGGATTATGATTAGGTTTAGGGTGATATTAGGGTTAGAGGTAAGTGTTAAATCATAATTAGGGTTAGGTTAGAGATAGGGTTAGTTTGTTAGGGTTAAGTTAGGGTTTGGATAAGAATAACGTTTAGGTTTATATTTAGGGGTAGTTTTAAAGTAAGGGATTGTTTATGGTAGTATTAGGGTTATGGTTAAGGTTATGATAAGCATTAGATGAGTTAAGGTTAGGTTATCATTACCTTAATTTTTGGATTAGGTTTAGTTTTGTTAGGATTAGTTTCAATTGTGTTATTTGCATTAGGTTGCAATTAGACTAGGGTTATGTTCAGGTTAGATTTTGGTTACTATCAGGATTAGGTAGGATTAGAATTAGGTTAGAATTAGTGTTAGTGTGAGAGTTGAAATTGGGGCTAAGATTAGGTTTAGGACTAGCCTCAGAATTAATGATTAGGGCTAGTTTTAGGCTTAGGTTAGGGTTGGGGTTAAGATTAAAGTTAATATTAGGTTTATGGTTCAGATTAGCGTTAATGTAAGATTTAGGTTTAGGATAAGGTTAGGGTTAAAGAAAGGGTGGGATATAGCATAAGACATAAAATACATATGCCAGGGGGCTGGAGAGATAGCAGGGAGGTAGGGTGTTTGCCTTGCATGCAGAAGGATGGTAGTTTGAATCCTGGCATCCCATAAGGTCCCCTAATCTGCCAGAAGCAACTTCTGAGTGTAGAGCCAGGAGTAACCCCTGAGCACTGCCAAGTGTGACCCTAAAACCAAAAAAAAAAAAAAATATGCCAGAGTGAGCAGGAAACCAGATTAGATACTAAAAACTGGGCACCTAAACGTAGTGGAATCAAATGAGATTATTTTCAGAATTATAATTCAATATAAAACATAATATACTCTGTGTGTGTGTATGTGTGTGTGTGTGTGTGTGTGTGTGTGTGTTGGCGGGGCTGGGGCCACACCCAGCAGTGTTGAGATACTACCTTGCTCACTGCCCGAGAGTCACCACTAACTGACTGGTTTTGGGAAACAATGAAGTCTTGGGGACTAAACCTGAGCCCCCTGAATGCAAAGCATGTGCTTCAGCTCATCAATCTCTCTCTCCAGTACAGTACTGTAAACTTTTCTGTATACTAATCATACATTATGTCTCTATAACAAGGATGGTTGTCCCATTTACCTGGAGAAAATGACTTGCCCCAGACCACATTAATGACTTAAAGGAAATATCAAGGTTCTCCCAAGGCTACACTTTTTGATTTTTTTTTATATCAACTTCTTCTAAAGGAGGATTTTTAAAGTAAGTGTTATCTTTTTCTTTCTTTCTTTTTTTTATTTAAACACCTTGATTACATACATGATTGTGTTTGGGTTTCAGTCATGTAAAGAACACCACTCATCACCAGTGCAACATTCCCATCACCAATGTCCCAAGTCTCCCTCCTCCCCACCCGACCCCCGCCTGTACTCTAAACAGGCTTTCCATTTCCCTCATACATTCTCATTATTAGGACAGTTCACAATGTAGTTATTTCTCTAACTAAACTCATCACTCTTTGTGGTGAGCTTCCTGAGGTGAGCTGGAACTTCCAGCTCTTTTCTCTTTTGTGTCTGAAAATTATTATTGCAAGAATGTCTTTCATTTTTCTTAAAACCCATAGAAGAGTGAGACCATTCTGCGTTTTTCTCACTCTCTCTGACTTATTTCACTCAGCATAATAGATTCCGTGTACATCCATGTATAGGAAAATTTCATGACTTCATCTCTCCTGACAGCTGCATAATATTCCATTGTGTATATGTACCACAGTTTCTTTAGCCATTCATCTGTTGAAGGGCATCTTGGTTGTTTCCAGAGTCTTGCTATGGTAAATAGTGCTGCAATGAATATAGGTGTAAGGAAAGGGTTTTTGTACTGTATTTTTGTGTTCCTAGGGTATATTCCTAGGAGTGGTATAGCTGGGTCATATGGGAGCTCGATTTCCAGTTTTTGGAGGAATCTCCATATTGCTTTCCATAAAGGTTGAACTAGACGGCATTCCCACCAGCAGTGGATAAGAGTTCCTTTCTCTCCACATCCC
This sequence comes from Suncus etruscus, assembly GCF_024139225.1. Lineage (NCBI taxonomy): Eukaryota > Metazoa > Chordata > Mammalia > Eulipotyphla > Soricidae > Suncus > Suncus etruscus. The sequence continues at coordinate 31,577,315 of NC_064866.1, read as the reverse complement.
CACCAACACTGTTTATTCTCATTCTTTGTGATGTGTGCCATTCTCTGGGGTGTGAGGTGGTATCTCATCGTTGTTTTGATTTGCATCTCCCTGATGATTAGTGATATGGAGCACTTTTTCATGTGTCTTTTGGCCATATGTATTTCTTCTTTGTCAAAGTGTCTGTCCATTTCTTCTCCCCATTTTTTGATGGGATTAGATGTTTTTTTCTTGTAAAGTTCTGTCAGTGCCTTGTATATTTTGGAGATTAGCCCCTTATCTGATGGGTATTGGGTGAATAGTTTCTCCCACTCAGTGGGTGGCTCTTGTATCCTGGGCACTATTTCCTTTGAGGTGCAGAAGCTTCTCAGCTTAATATATTCCCATCTGGGCCCGGAGAGATAGCACAGCGGTGTTTGCCTTGCAAGCAGCCGATCCAGGACCTAAGGTGGTTGGTTCGAATCCCGGTGTCCCATATGGTCCCCCGTGCCTGCCAGGAGCTATTTCTGAGCAGACAGCCAGGAGTAACCCCTGAGCACTGCCGGGTGTGGCCCAAAAACAAACAAAAAAAAATATATTCCCATCTGTTAATCTCTGCTTTCACTTGCTTGGAGAGTGCAGTTTCCTCCTTGAAGATGCCTGTAATGTCCTGGAGTGTTTTGCCTATGTGCTGTTCTATATATCTTATGGTTTTGGGGCTGATATCGAGGTCTTTAATCCATTTGGATTTTACCTTCGTACATGATGTTAGCTGGGGGTCTAAGTTCAATTTTTTGCAAGCGGCTATCTAATTGTGCCAACACCACTTGTTGAAGAGGCTTTCCCTGATCCATTTAGGGTTTCCTGCTCCTTTATCAAAAATTAGGTGATTGTATGTCTAGGGAACATTTTCTGAGTATTCAAGCCTATTCCACTGATCTGAGGGCCTGTCCTTATTCCAATACCATGCTGTTTTGATAACTATTGCTTTGTAGTACAGTTTAAAGTTGGGGAAAGTAATTCCTCCCATATTCTTTTTCCCAATGATTGCTTTAGCAATTCGAGGGTGTTTATTGTTCCAAATAAATTTCAAAAGTACCTGATCCACTTCTTTGAAGAATGTCATGGGTATCTTTAGAGGGATAGCATTAAATCTGTATAATGCCTTGGGGAGTATTGCCATTTTGATGATGTTAATCCTGCCAATCCACGAGCAGGGTATGCGTTTCCATTTCCGCGTGTCCTCTCTTATTTCTTGGAGCAGAGTTTTATAGTTTTCTTTGTATAGGTCCTTCACATTTTTAGTCAAGTTGAGACAGGATCTTCTTCAAGCAATGCTCAGGCAGCTCAGGGGCTCAGAAGATATTCTTGGCCAACTGGGCCAGTGGATCAATGTAAAGACCCAAGGATCTGATGCTGCTTGGGTCTCAGGGTGCTGTGAGTAGGGGGCCAAGTGGTGCTGTAAATATTAGGAGGTCTACCAGGCAGGTATCTTAACCCTTTACCCTAGGGATCTCAAACTCAATTTACCTGGGGGCCGCAGGAGGCAAAGTCGAGGTGAGGCAGGGCCGCATAAGGGATTTCGCTTACCGACTATTCGTAATAAAAAATCATATTAGTAAGAAAAAAATCGCATTAAACATTTGCATACCCCGAACGAAACTGCTTGGGGTATGCGAATTTTTTTTTATTTAACCAACTTTATTACATACATGATTGTATTTGGGTTTTAGTCATGTAAAGAACATCACCCATCACCAGTGCAACATTCCCATCACCAATGTCCCAAATCTCCCTCCTCCCCACCCAACCCCTGCCTGTACACTACACAGGCTTTCTATTTTCTTTGTACATTCTCATTATTAGGATAGTTCAAAACGTGGTTATTTCTCTAACTAAACTCATCCCTGTTTGTGGTGAGCTTCATGAGGTGAGCTGTAACTTCCAGCTCTTTTCTCTTTTGTGTCTCAAAATTATTATTGCAAGAATGTCTTTCATTTTTCTTAAAACCCATAGATGAGTGAGACCATTGTGCATTCTGTGGGGTATGCGAATGTTTAATGCGAATTTTTTCTTACTAATGCGATTTTTATTGCGATTATTCAGTAAGCGAATAATTGCGAATACTGTGATATTTGAAGGCCGGCCACGGGCCACAAAATGTTGTACGGAGGGCCGCAGGGCCGAGAGTTTGAGACCCCTGCTTTACCCTGTACTGTCTCTCAACCCTGAAAATGTCCTCTTTTATTTTGTTTCCCATAGATTGAATCAATTAAGACTTCTTCCAGAGAACGTTGGAATAAAAACTGAAGATGAAAGCATAAATTCATCTAAAACAGATTTGTACATTGGAAGTATGCAGATTAGGTAAAGATGTTTGGGACTGAGTTTGAGGTGTCTGTGTGTTTACTGTAAGGTAAGACAAGATCAAGACTTTGTTTCTTATTGACATTTAATAGAGGAGCAGGGATCACCAAGCAGGCCAGACCAATAAAATGGACCTATTTTACCCCCAAAATTCTAGAACTAATGGTATTTATAAAACCTGATGACATGTTAATACTGAACACCAAGATTTAATGAAAATTTGACAGAGTTGAATTTCTGAAGGCAAGTTTTCTACTGGCCATATTGGTTCACTCCCAGAAATCCTTACCTATTATGCATATACCCTTGCCTTGCTCACTAGCTGACAGAGAAATGATACAGATCACCAATGAAGATCTTTCTCTCTTTAGTAAATCTAATGAATGACAATAGCTTTGGTACTGAGGAGACTTCAGTTCAGTTCCCAACCCTACATACAATTCTTGAGCTTATGTTAATAAGGCAATTGCTTCCCATTTCATTTTAACACATAACTATTTAATTAAAATTAGTAAAATTCCACCATGCCATTTGCATCCGAGTCTATTAGAGCATACTAGCTACACATGCTAGCCTTCCAAACCTAGATCTCACTTTCTCACTTTTTGTTCTATATAATGCCAGGCACTCTGCTAGGCACTGAAAATGATAAGCCAATTAAAACAATTCCCCATTCTAATAAAAAGACAGATGAGTAAACATAATTGTAATCAGATACGACTCATGTCTTATTAGAAATACATTAAGGGAGGGCTGGAGCAGTGGCACTAGAGGTAAGGCATCTGCCTTATAAGCGTTAGTCTAGGATGGACCGTGGTTCAATCCCCCAGTGTCCCATATGGTCCTCCCAAGCCAGGAGTGATTTCTGAGCACTTAGCCAGGAGTAACCCATGAGCATCAAAGGGTGTGCCACCCCCCCCAAAAAAAAAACAAGAAATACATCAAGGGTATGGAGATAACACAGAGGGAAACGTTTGAGAAAGTCATGGAAACTTTCAGAGAAACTGATATGCAAACTGTTCTTGAAGGATGGATACAAGTTCAGAAGTAAAATTGGAAAAAAATAGATAAAAAAGGAAAAGCACATGATAAGACAGAGCATGAACTAGAGACATTCACTTTTTAAGAAATTCAGGGCCCGGAGAGCTAGCACAGTGGCGTTTGCCTTGCAAGCAACCGATCCAGGACCAAAGGTGGTTGGTTCGAATCCCAGTGTCCCATATGGTCCCCTGTGCCTGCCAGGACCTATTTCTGAGCAGACAGCCAGGAGTAACCCCTAAGCACCACTGGGTGTGGCCCAAGAACCAAAAAAAAAAAAAAAAAAAAAGAAAGAAATTCAGCTACCCACCTATTTTATTACCTGCATGAATCACAAGGATAGGAATAATCCCAACTCTGATATGCTCTCGCGGCTCTTCTCTTCAACACTCTGCTTTTTCTCTATGGACCTCTGACATCCTTGCCCTTACTTTGGACATTCAGGCCCCAGACCCTAGTAACAGGTCATGGACATTAACCTGACTTTGGAATTTTAGATACTATTAAGTATAATCCACTCTGAGTTAGAATCAAGGGAAAAGTCATTCCCAACACTACTCTACCCAATAGACAAGATCATCTGGGCAGGGATCGAACTCATGCAAAGATCTACAAGTGAAATAATAATCTAAATGGGAGAGAGGAAGTAGTAGGAGACAGTTCCGGAGGTGGGCAGGAGACCAATCTGATTCCTGCCAGAGTCTGTACTTTATCCTTTAGACATGGGGAAGCCATGGAAGAGGGTTGGCAGACTCTGATTTGCTTTCCTGGGTTATCCTAGTGGTGACAGGGCAGTGTTTTGGAGGCAGAAAGACTGGGAACAGGGAAAAATCAGCATGGAGACAGTCCAATGCAAATAGTCCCAGCAAGACTAGGAAGGAAAGAAAGCCAAACTTCCTTGGCAGTCACTGTTAGGACCCTCAATCACAGCCTCCCTGGAGACAGAAAAAGGAGAGAAGTTGGTGCCTTATATTCATCCCCAAGATTTTTTTGTTTGTTTTTGTTTTGGGGTCACACCCAGCAGTGCTCAGGAGTTACTCCTGGCTCTATGCTCAGAAATCGCTCCTGGCAGACTCAGGGGACCATATGGGATGCCGGGATTCAAACCACTGACCTTCTGCATGCAAGGCATACGCCTTACCTTCATGCTATCTCTCCGGCCCATCATCCCCAAGATTCTACAGTTCTCTATCATGCTTTGGATACTTACATCTGCATGCTGTCTTCTTCTCAATCACTTCTCTTCCCTGCCCTTCTCTCCTCCTCCTTCACTTCTCTCTCTCTCTCTCTCTCTCTCTCTCTCTCTCTCTCTCTCTCTCTTCCCTCTTACCCATTTTGTCCTTCTTCTTTCACTTTCCTCTTCTCTTGTTCTCCCCCTCTCCCTCCTCCTGGTCCCCCTGTTCCTCTCTCTTCTCTCTCTTACTCCTTCTCCCCTGTTCTTTGTTCCACATCCTGGAATAACCGACTTTGCCTCCTGACCCTAAATTAAACCTCCTTGATGGAAACAAATGAAAATGTGAAAGAGAACAGTGGAGTCTCGACTAAAACTTGAAAAAGGATGCGAATGAGTAGCTAATACATACCAGCAGCATGGTCCAGAGGAGTGCTGGCCCTTTAAATCATAAGATAATGAAATCAGAGACACCCTTCTTTCCCTTCTCCCCCATCCCACAAACCCACCCCTCTAAAAGTCTGGTCTTTCTATTCCTGAGAATGGAAGAAAAGGAACTGTAAAGTATTACACAAATATTGAAAAGAATGTTGGTCAAAGGACTGAAGTGCATAGCTTTGCATGCAGAGTCCCAGGTTCATCCCTTGAGCATTTATAAGAAGCAACCCCCAGGAATGACCCTGAGAACAAAGTTGCTAGTTGCCCCTGAGTACCACCAGGTGTGGCCCCAAGACAAAAACAAACAGTTGTCACAATGGCAGAGTCAGCCTCCCAGGCCCCTGCCCCCAAATTGTATGTAAGCCGCACACAGTGCCCGATCCTGCCTTTTCTTGTGACCCTCTGCACAGAAGTATCTGTAGCAACTCCCCCAGGTCACATCAACCTGTTTACAGGCATCTAGAGTTCCAGGCACTTTTAGGACAAGGGACTCAGGGTGTTTCCAAGTGGGCAGCAAAGTCTTCTCGGAGAGAAAGAAGTCCTTTGCCAAATCTATTTCTGCCGATGTAAACACACTAGCCAGGGAAACACACCGTCTGGGCATGCGCCTGCCTTGCCCTGCAGGGCCTCGGGTTGCTGCGAAAGGCAACTGGAAAGTCACATGTCACAGCAGTGGAAAGTACATACACAACTATTCTTAGCTCTGGAATGTATACGCTGTCTCCCTGCCCAGCGGTTCTTTCACAAACCTCTAGAAAACTGTGACAGCGCCTTCAGCATAAACAAATCCAGGACAAACCTGTTGCCAACTGAATGAAGGAGAGGCTGGGGTTTACAGTTTCTCCCAGAACTAGAGGTGGGGACTCTGCAGAGACAGAGCCGGACCAGGCATTCGTGGGTGTCCACAGAACAAGGTAAATACACATCCTATCCCCTCATCCTTCTGCGGGGAGCTGACCAGAGATCACCCGATGAGCCCTTTCTGGGGAATTGTTTGCTCTCTACTTTCTATTTACCCCAACTTTAAAACAAAACCCAACTCGGTAGAGTCAAGTACTTTGTTTTGCCTTTTGTTTTGTTTTAAATCCTTGCAAGGGCCCCTTTTTTATCCTTCATTTCTGGCTGAGGACCAGAGGGCCACACCCCCAGATTGACAACTTGGGGATGGATGATTAATACTTCAAAAGAGACTTAGAGAAGTTTATTAAATCACAGCTATACCTAGAATCTGGAGAAAGACACACCCATTTCCACCCAAGGCCCCTTGCCAGCTGTCTGGTTTCAGGTTCCCATTTCCCTGACCATCCAGTTCCTTCTAGCATCTCTGGTCTTGCTCGATTTGTTGTTCTCCTTTATGTGAAGGTGTCTTTACCTGCTACCAGAGAGAGCAATCATACATAACCCAAAAGAAAGGTGCCAACTCTGCAGACTGGGGTGGAGGGAGTTTCCCCCAAGTGGTATTCTTGGAAAGCAGTGTGCAATCTTGGAGCCTTGTGCAGACTCTCCACCACTGCCCCCTCTGGGGTCTCCTCCCCCTGTCAGAATGGACATGAGGTCCACGGATGGGTTGCTCTTCAAAGACCAGAATTTCTCCTCTGACTTACTGAAGCAGCTCAACAGCTTGCGGCAGAAGGAGCTCCTGACAGACGTGACAGTCTGCGCGGGTGCCACCGAGCTGCCTTGCCACCGGAACGTGTTAGCCTGCAGTAGCCCCTACTTCAGGGCCATGTTTTGTGGCAGCTTCAGGGAGCGTGGCGAGGCCAAGGTGCATTTGCATGGCCTGGAGCCGGCCTCCCTGGACCAGATCGTCCTGTATGTCTATACCGGGGAGGCCCATATCACAGCCCACAACGTGCTGGCCCTGATGGAAGCAGCTTCACTGCTGCAGTACCTCAAGTTGTTCGAGGCCTGCTCTGGGTACTTGCAGGCCCAGTTGAGTCCCAGCAACTGCCTGGGCATGCTGCGACTCTCAGAAACCTTCAGCTGTGACAGTCTCCGCCAGAAGGCCAGGGAGATGGCCTTGACTCATTTCCCCCAAGTAGCCACTTCGGCCGACCTCAAGGAGCTTCGCATGGCTGAGCTGAGAGACTATCTGGGGGATGATGCACTGTGTGCCGAGGAGGAGAAAGTGTTCGAGGCCTTCATGGCCTGGCTCCAGCATGACCTCCTAGGCCGCAGGCAGCACATGCAGGAGCTGCTGGGCCAAGTAAGGCTGCAGTACATCCACCCGGCCTTCTTCCATCACTTCATCGCCAATCAGGCCCTGCTGCAGGCCTCACCCTCCTGCCGGGCCATCCTGGAGGCTGCCAGGAGGCAGGTGTTCTCTCTGCATGGCCCCTGCACCCTCCGGGGGGGTCCTGGGCATGTCCCCCCAAGACATGCCTACCAAGAGTGCCTCATCCTTGTGGGAGGGAGGAAAGACAGCCAGCAGACCACCCGCGATGTTCTGAGGTTCGACCCACACATGGGCCAGTGGCAAGGCCTGGCTAAACTCCCAGTTCGGCTCTACAAGGCTTCTGCTGTGGGCCTGCACCGTAGCATCTATGTGCTAGGAGGCCTGGAGGTGAATGCAGGGACACGTGTGCCCAGTCGCATAGTCCACGTCTTTTCCCTGAAACTCAACCAGTGGAGTTTGGGGCAGCCCATGCTTGCCGCCCGCTACTCTCACCGGGGCACGGCCCACAAGAACTTCATCTTTGCCATCGGGGGCATTGGAGAGGGGCAGGAGGTCCTGGACTCCATGGAGCGGTACGACAGCATGAGCAACGTCTGGGAGAGGATGGCCAGCATGCCCGTTGGGGTTCTCCATCCTGCTGTCGCAGTGAAAGACCAAAGGCTCTACCTCTTTGGGGGGGAGGACGTCATGCAGAACCCTGTGCGCCTTATCCAGGTAATAGACTGGTCCCTCCCTGTCACGTAAGCATGTGTGTTTATGTCCTATGCTCACAAGCTTATGTGTATACATACATGCAAATGCACTAATAAAAGCATATATACTTACATGAATGTATGGACTACATACATGCACATATTAGCATGCCTACAGATGTGTAGGCACAATACACACAAAGACACTCATAAGGGCATAAATACTAACATACATGTATGCAATCTATACATGTATACCATCATACACATGGATATGTACATATGAGCATGCCTACAGATGTGTAGGCAGAATACACACAAATACACTCATAAGGGCATCTAAGTCATGTAAAGAACACCCCCTTCACCAGTGCAGGATTCCCACCACCAATTTCCCAGATCTACCTCCTCCCCACCCCACCCACACCTGTACTCGAGACAGGCTTTCTTTTTCCCTCATTCATTCACATTGTTAGGATAGTTTTCAGTGTAGTTATTTCTCTAACTGCACTTATCACTCTATGTGGTGAGCTTCATGTCATTAGCTGCACCTACATGGGAGGATGGGGGGGGGGAGTAAGGGTTGGGACAGAGGCAGTAAAATATTAGAAATGAGCTTTGTAGGGCAGTATCAAGGTCCCAATACAAGATGGATATTATGGATATATAGAATATATGCACACAATACTATCAATATGAAAACAAAGAGAAAAAATTTCCACTGACTGTCCCAATTTAAACCAGTGCTAGAACAGCCTGCCCTCCTTCCAGAGCGCATCCCCATTAGTGTAGGGAGAGATAGGGGGAAAGCCTGTTGACCCCTATAGAGTCCACCTAGACCGGTGCCCAGGGAAAGACTAAAGTCCAGGGGAGAAAAACCCTATACCTGGCAAGAGCTGGCCTCCAGAATCAAGGACGAAATCGGAAGCCAGATGTCTGCCCGCCCTTCTCCCCATGCACCTCCCCCCTGGAGTACGGAAGGAGGGGGGAACCTGAGGACCACTAATAGTCCACCTGAACCCAATTCTGGCCATCTGAGCTGGCACTCAGGGAAGGCCTGGAGTCAGGGGAATAAAGACAAGGACAGCAGGGGGCCTGCCAAGCCTCCCAGCACTCCCCAGGTTAGGGAGAAAGGCTCTGTTATGGGGCCTAGAAAGGAAATTTTATCAAGACTTTGTCCACTTACAGATACTTTTGTAGAAGGCTACTATAATACAAAGTCATATTAGACATAATCCTTGTCCAGTAGAGCTGATTGTTAGCTAAGGAAAACAGCCTTTAAATACATGTTCAAAATAGAACATCAAGTAGTGAGGGCCTAGAGGGATTCGGTAGGTGCTTCTGCCTATGTCATAAGACCATAAAAGATGATTGCCAAGGTTTGATACACAGTTGTGACCAAAGACCTGTTGGATTAAATCTTAATGTATGATCTTGATCTTGATATGCATCAATCTCCAACTGATTTTTTTAGACACAACAAAATTGAGGAATTCCTGTCTTCTTTTAAATCTGGTTCCAGGGAGTTAACTCGAGGCTTCACACATTCACTTTACCACTGACTTGTGTCCCTGACCCAGGGATTCCCTGTTTTAAATGAAATATAGATGCTCATTTTATTAACAAGACCTCTGTGAAGTAAAATTAATGCAAACCAAAATCTTATCATAGAAACCTGATGTAATTTTGAATTTCTGCAGTTTACTAAAGGAAAATAAGAACTTGAATAAATAACCAAAGGGACATGAGACTTGCCATGTTTGTCAGAACAGCAGTAAAGGCCTTGAGAACAAAGGCAGGAGCCATTAATGACACTTGCGCTTCATGGAGCTTATAAAACAACAGAAAGAAGCAGCTGAATAGAGAGTACCCTGAGGATTTGAGGTGGTCACGCCACACTAGAATTAGTAAAGAGATTTTGAGGGGATCTCTGTGGGATTGGTTGGAGCTGAATTGAGCAGAAAGGTGGGAGAAGAGAGAAGGCAATGAAGATAAAGAGTGAGAGGAACAGAGAATCCTGGGTTGGATAGAAGGTTCTGGCATGTGCACGGATGTCTGCAAATCTCCCTGAGCACGTGAGTCCACCCTCTGAGGCAGGTGTCAGAGTCAGTGATGGAGGAAGGTGTGCTATCTCTTAGGGTAAACAAGATCAAAGACCCTGAAACACAAAACATCATAGCTCACTTCCTGGCAGAACTAATTCCTGTTGATATAAGCACAAGTTGGAGCAAGGAAAAGAAAAATGGTGCATCTTAGTCTACCCCCTTAACCCCGCTGCTTCTCATCTTCATTTGAGGTCTAGAAAATTCTTGGGATATGTGAATGATAGGACAGGATGCTCTAGACCTTGTCAAGGAATTGGAATTATGGCCTATAAATATCGAGATATCATGAGAGAGTATCAGGAAGACTAGGTGAAGTCATCAGTATGGTTAGACAATGGTTAGACGAAAGTTAAGGTACTTGCCTAGCATGGAGCTGTGACCAGGACACTGGTTCAAATCCCAGTTTCGCAAGTAGTCCCCCAAGCACTGCCGTGTACAGCCCATGAGCACAAAACTTGAGCACTACTGGGTGTAGTAAAAAAAATGTTTAATAAATGTTCCTTTTGGATGCTTTGTGGAGAAGGGATGTGAGAGGATCTATATAAACAAAAGAGAGAAGATGGGAAACTTTGGGTGTACAGGAGAGGAGGATGAGGAGGGCATTGGGTGAGGCTAGTTATCTATAGAGATGAAGAAACATGGCTGGTTCGTTTACTTTTTATGTTGTTTGCCTTCACTTCTCTAGTCCATACTTTCAGCTTCTCCCTGACCATCCAGGTAGGTTCAGAGTTTGATCTAAACCCTACTCTGATACCTGAGCCAAGAAAGACTTGTTTTTCAGCCCCAGCACACTCTGGCCACACAATGCAGATGGCCTAAAGTGCTTCTATAGACAGCTACAGGCTCTCTTTTCTGAAGCCAGTTTCAAAATCAAGTCAACAAATGTGTGGATGATTTCACACTGCAAAATTGTTACAGACTTCCAAAAAATAAGCACAAAACTTATTTTGAAAATCTTGTATGCTTAATATAATCAAACAAGATGCTTTCAAAATTTAAAAAAAAATACTACATTTGAGCAACTCCTGTACACATCAGCGATGAGAGGAGAAAAGTATTCCCTCTGAAAGCTTTGCTTCTCTGCTTAGTATTAATTTTAAAGTGTAAATTTTATTCAATCAGACATAGCTTATGTGGAATACTTGGGTGGGTTGATTTTTCAGTCCTAAACTCAGAGTTTCGTTCAGAGGATGGACTGTTTATATGCATTCTTTTAAAATCTCTCTAGCATGGGAGTTATGGTGCAAAGTCTATGTATAAGTACACCTTTCTACCTAGTCTTCTGGCTGCTTGTCTTTCTGCATGGCATTCAGCAAATCCTTTAACATAACAAAGCATCATTTCCTCCACTAGTCAAAGCATTGCCTTTATTATCCTTGCCCTGGCCTCTCTACGGGTATTATAAGCAAACGTTTCATCTATTTTTGAAGCCATACCCAAAGCTGATGCATAACAGAAGGCCTGGAGGTGACTATTAACTCATGGAAAATGCTCCCCATGTTTGCTTCTCCTTCCAGGACCCCATTTTCCAAACAGTGGCACCTATATATTTTTCAGATGCTCACAGGAGGCTAGGCTGATATTAGTACTAGCTAATAAGAATTAAAAATCTGAGAGACCTCAAGATACGCTGAGTCTCAAAAACCTGCATCAAGGAAGGTTGTATCATAGGACATACACAGCTCCTTGAAAGTGTTCTCAATGGACTCTGGGCGCAGCCCTACTTTTCCATTCGCCCAAAGCTATGTGTCTTGGGCATGTCACTTGCCCTCTCTGAATCTCAGTGATCTCATCTGTTGGCTTTTTTGTTTTGTTTTTGGGCCAAACCCAGTGGTGCTCACGAGTCACTCGTGACTCCACTCAGAAGTCATTCCTGGCAGGCTCAGTGGACCATATGGTATGCCAGTGATTGAACTCACGTCGGTCGCATGCCTGACAAATGCTCTACTTATTGTGCTATTGCTCTGGCCCACCTGTTGACTTCTTTTAATTTCATGAACAGGGGTGGAAGTCTAAGCTTCATACAAACAAGGCATGAGTTATAACACGGAGCTACATTCCAAGCTCTGAGCTTCAGATGTCTAATATGAAAAAAATATGAAAAAATATGAAAAAAATAAAATAAAAATAATATTCCATAGAATAATGATCCGGTTCAAATTTGACAAAATGATCCAATTTTATGAATGCTAGAAACTATATTTCATGCAGAAAGAATTGCCAGCAAAGAATACTGTGCCATTTTCTCCTGCAACTTAATTTTTTGTTCATTCTTTTCTTATACAATGCACATTCTATAGCTCTCAGGTGAGACTTTTGCCAAATTTTGCCAAATTCATTTGCAATTAATATTTGAATTCTAAACTGAGGAGATTACCAGGAGCACATTTCTTAGAATCACAATATACTCTTCTGATTGAGAGCACAGAGCAAATGAAATCTGGCCTCTTTGTCTTCCTTCTTATCTTCCTACTTTTCTATCATTCTGATGACTTATAGATATAAGCTGTTCAAAAGCATTTTTTAGCAGGAGGACTAGAGAGATAGTACATCAGGTAAGGTGCTTGCCATGCTCATGTGCAACCCAGTTGGAGCCCCGGTACCTTCTGTGGCCCCCCAGAGTCCCATCAGGTAGATCCCTGGGCACAGAGCCAGCAGTAAATCTTGAATAATCCTGGATGTGGTCCCAAAATAAAAACAAGCCTTCTTCTTCATATAGCCCCAAATTTAAATTTATTCTTGTCTTGAGAATCTTCTTGGTTCTATTTAGAATTTTAAACATGAGCCAGCAATGGAAATGATTGAAAAAATCATAGGTTTTTATGAATACCTTTCTCACTAAGAGAGAAAACCATTCCAAACAAGGAATTCCTGCAGACCCATAGTTTATTCTCTAGACACAATGACTGAGCTCATAGAGACCCATTTCTACGAATAGTCTTTGTTCTTTACTTAGAGTTTGGGAATTGAGAGTAATAGCCTCCATTCTTAAGACTGGGAAACATGAAAGAGAGAAATCCTTCTTCTTTATGACTTATAAATCTTAAAAAAAAAATACCAATCCCTTTAACATACAATATTGTGATTCTGTTTCTCCTGCAGGTTTATCACCTTTCCAGAAATACTTGGTTTAAAATGGAGACAAGAATGATCAAGAACGTGTGTGCCCCCGCAGTGGTGCTAGGGGAGCGGATAGTCATCGTGGGAGGTGAGTTTGAACAGAGGATCATGAGGCTGGACACAAACTTGGCATCGGCCATGGAAAAACAGTCCCTCACAGTCAGATGTTGTTCTAATGAGACGGTTGTTTTAAAAGCACATTCATCCAACCGCTGGCGTGAAGATGACTCGACAAAGTTCTTTTCTCTTCCAGAATTTTCTCCTTGTCTCTATCTGTAAATATGGATGAAACAATACTTGTTTTCCAGAGTTTTAATTATAAAATATGCTCATGTATTAGAGGCACAGAGTGCTAGCCCAGATCCAGGGCAAACTATCAGACCTTGTTTGCCATTGTTGATACTATTAATCACTTGTGCTTCATTTCTCCTTATTGGCAGTGAAGGGTGCTGGGGAGAAAGGAGGGCTGGGTTTAAGGTGAGAGAAATCTGGGTATAGATCCTGACACTGGCCCTCACTGATTATACAGTCTTGGGTCAATGACTTCTCTCTCTGCCTCAACTGCAAAAAGTCAGGACCTGAAAGGCTCCAGTCTGAGTCCCTAAACCTCATCAGTGGGCCTCTAAGGAAGATATAAAAGTCTGGGAGCCTGCTCAAATCCAAGAAGGACTGCTGCATGATCTCAACCCGAAGGCAGGGCACAAGAGACAGAGTCCATACCCCAAAATATCTGAGCCCAGACCCAAACTCTGCTTCAAGCAAGGTGGGTCAGTTGATCAATATTTCCCTTGATGCATTTGGGCACAACCCAATCAATAAGGGAACAGTAGGACATCTGGTGCCCTGCCTCACTGAGACCCCTGAACCCCATGATCCCTCTGAACCTCCCTGAGTCCCCATGAGTCCCCTTAGATCCACTGAGCCCACTCTGCAACCTGAGCCATATGGAGCCTGTTGAGCATACCCCTTACCATTGACTTGCAGGTTACACCAGAAGGATGCTTGCTTATGACCCTCAGTCCAACAAGTTTGCCAAGTATGCTGACATGAAGGACAGGAGGATGCATCACGGGGCCACAGTGCTGAGGAACAAGTTGTATGTGACTGGTGGCCGCCGGCTCACCACGGACTGCCGCATAGAAGATTCAGCTGCCTTTGAATGCTACGACCCCGAAACAGACACCTGGACATCGCAGGGACAGCTGCCCCACACACTCTTTGACCATGCCTGCCTCACCCTGTGGAGCCTCTCTCTCTCTGCTGCCTGTTCTGAAGAAAATGAGGACCCAGGTTCCTTTACAAGAGACATTTACCCCAAGAGATGACTTCCAAAATGATGCAGGGAGAGTTCAAAGGACTGAACGTTCCAGAATCTGGAGGCCTGGCAGCAAACAGAATGTTGGCAGGAGTCCATGTGCAAGTGTGTACTCATACATGAACACATCCTTTCTCAGTCTCTCTCCCTCCCACCCTGTGAGTCCGGTGTACCCCTGTCTATCTCTTTCTTCACCCTCTCTCCCACTCTTTTGTTCTATATTTCTCTTTGTCTTCCTTCCCTACCTCACCTCTACCAGCTTCTTCGAGCTTCTTTGTCCAATGTTGTCCAATGGCAACAGATAAGCCCAGACTTGCACTCCAAAGCTTTGCATATTTAGGCCAGAACATGACCGTTCTCCATATATGACCCAGAAACTATGATGCTAATGGACCTTTTGTATTCCATACCTACCTCTAGAGCTCTCACTGTTTCCAGCATGACTCTAAAAAGCTAGCTTTAAGTCCCCTTCTTATGGGTGGAACAGGAGTTCTCTTTATCACTGAAAGATCCTGGGAATGGCATATAATCCATTTAAATGCCATTCTCCCATAGGGAGAAATGTTTGGGCTGAAAAGCCACTTCTGCCTGGAACATACTGAAATGTAGCATGAGGCGAAGTGTTCCCATGGGCTCCTGGAACAAGTGCCCCTGGGAGATATCTGCCATGTTTGTGTTTCTTTTCATTCTTTGGAAGCAACCTCCTGAAATTCCAGTAAAGTGAGAGCAATTCAGCATCATGTGTGTACAAGACTATCTGTACTACCATAATAAAGTATTTCTAGTACCAAGTGATGTTTTCATGCAGCCTTCCTTCAGGGATCTATAGAGCTGTAGATCTATAGAGTTTATCAAGATTTCATTGGTCCGGAGAGATAGCAGAGCGGCGTTTGCCTTGCAAGCAGCTGATCCAAAGGTGGTTGGTTCAAATCCCGGTGTCCCATATGGTCCCCCGTGCCTGCCAGGAGCTATTTCTGAGCAGACAGCCAGGAGTAAGCCCTGAGCACTGCCCAGTGTGGCCCCAAAAAAAAAAAAAAAAGATTTCATTGGTAAAACTTCTGAGCATCATTTTTTAGAGGCCAATTGTTTCAGATTTTACAGCCATGAATGCTTTTCCCCAAGAGTCCCAATAATCTCCATGTGCTTCCCACACTATTTCGAAGTCTAAGCTTGGACTAAACAGGAGATGGTGGTATGCCCTAGTCACCAGAGAAGACATCTGATAATGGGACTAAGCTCCATGCAAAGCCGATGGAATTTTCTGGGACTGGGATTCTTTGAGGGGGACCCAGGGAGCTATGACTTTGAAAAGCATCCAGAGTGCTAAAGAAATAGTCCAGCAAGTAATGTACTTTCTTTGCAAGCTGCCAAGTTGATTTCAGTCTCTAGCACTAGTGAGGGTTCCCTGAGCACCACCAGAAATAATTGCTGAGCACAGAGTCGGGAGTCAGGAGTCAGCCCTGAACACAACCAGGAGTGACCCAAGAATCAAAAAAAAAAAGAAAAGAAAAAAGAAGCATCTAGATCTGAGAAGGCACAGTCAGGTCCAGAACTGTGTGTGGGGCCACTGTCTCACCAGACTTCCATCCCTCACTGTAGAGTCTTCTTCCCTGAGCCTGGCACCAGAGAACCTGATGCCTCTTGAACCATCTTGAACCCTGTTCTGGACATTTCTCTTCCAAGTTGATATTTTGAGCCCTTTGGATACTCCTGATGAGATCCAAAAGTCTATCCTGTGCTCCAGACCACTTGGGCAGGAGCTTATCAAATTGGGCCACCACCTGAACACTGTCCACTTAGCTATTGACTGACTTCTTACCAAAGTTCTTGCCTTTGAATCTCTCTATTCAGGCTCTCGATGCCACCTTTCCCCACTCCGCTCTGAAACAGAACTTGCAAAGTCACCCAGGGCTCATGCAGTGCCAACTGGCAGTTGACATTCATTTTCTCATCCTACGTGACCAGTCAGCCACATACAACCCTGCAGGATCGTCTCTGCTTCAGACAATCTTTATTATCTCCCCTCCTCTCTTACTTCATTACCACTGAACTTGCAACTTCTTGTCTGAAACATGTTTCTTACCTCTTCACTAACCCTAGAACTCCAACTTCCACCTCTCTTCTTCTACAGATGGTCACTGAATCAAGAAGGTTCCTATTATGTGCCCCCCCCTTGTCCCACTAAGTCCCCTTTGAGGCCCTCATGCTATTTGAAATGGCATGATTAATGCCTGCCCTATTACACTCTTCCCTCTCAATTCTGCTGTTTTTCACATGCTTAAAGTCACTTAGTGTCAGGCCCAGATGTTGGAGCTTCTCAATAAATATGTAAATAAATGTAAAAACATATGTAACTAAATAAAATATCTTTAATCTTAAAGAAGGAGAAAAACAAATGTAGTCACTGAACCTACCTTATCTTAGGGTTTTCATCTCCCACTCAGAAGTAACAGATTTTCTGAGTCATCCTGCCTTTCTCTTTTCAGTCCATCTCCTCTCCCCTGATAAGTCAAGGCAGAAGGAGGTCTATCTGCCCTGGCCCAGCTTAGTGGGTGAAGAGTTGTGTCTATAGGACCCTATTTGACTGAATATAGATGAGAAGGGTCGGGGCCAGGGAGATAGCATGGAGGTAGGGTGTTTGCCTTGCATGCAGAAGGATGGTGGTTTGAATCCCAGCACCCCATAAGTCCCCTGAACCTGCCAGGAGCGATTTCTGAGTGTAGAGCCAGGAGTAACCCCTGAGCACTGCCGAATGTGACCCAAAAACAAAAACAAAGCAAACAGAAGAGAAGGGTTTAATAGCCACCAAAAACCGTCTGTGACCCCTCTCTGGGGGTGGGGCAAACATTCCTCTTTGGGACACTTACTATAATGTCTGTAATTTCTTGTCTCTTCATTTAGTCCAATATTTAATAAACTGCCCATGTTTGTGGTTTCTGAGCTTTTCCAATCTTCCTTGGATGCAAACAAGCTAAATTGCCCTTCAGAGTTGGTAAAGCATAATGGCTCCAGGGCCAGACATGCCTGGGCACACTATGGCAGAAAGGTCTTGTGCATCCAATGACACAATGCCTGCCTGCTTGTTCACACACCTGTGTGTCCTGCTGACCAAATCCCTCAAGATGGGGCCAGTGAGGTGGCGCTAGAGGTAAGGTGTCTGCCTTGCAAGCGCTGGCCACGGAAGGACCGTGGTTCGATCCCCCAGAGTCCCATATGGGTCCCCCCCCCCAAGCCAGGGGCAATTTCTGAACACTTAGCCAGGAGTAACCCCTGAACATCAAATGGGTGTGGCCCGAAAAACAAAAAACAAAAAAAAAATCCCTCAAGATGTGAGGGATCCTATCTAATTGCTGCAAAGAATCTCAGTCCAGAGAGAGAAAAGATTTTGGCACCTAGCTGCCTTGGGCTCGTGGGCTAAGTAGATTCACAGTCCAGAGCTTATGTCAAAATTAATTTAGCCCATGGCAATTAAATTGAGACATTTTAAGCAAAAAAAAAAAAAAGTCAAACTATTCAACTAATCATCTCAGCAGATAATAGGCAGGGGGTATTGGAATAGAGCAAGTACTAAACAAGAAAACACTGATAAACATAACCACCCACCACCACATACCCCAGTAAATGAGAGTGCCATGTCTCAAGGGGACATACTGCAGCTGAGAGAAGTGGAAGAGGGGTGCTAAAGATGTTGCTACTAAAAGCTCCCAGCTGCCAGCCCAATCAGCCAGTCTACTTAGAAGAAGGCCTGCACTATCACAGGATAGTGGGCCAAACCCTATTTCTCACACCTTGGCGCTCCACCCCAGTCAGAGCTGCTGCCTCTTGGCCCCATACCATAAGACCCTTCTCAATACGCCTCCATTGCCACCACCCTGAGGTCTCTCCTTACAATTCTGCTTCTACTCTCTGTGCTGAAAGTCCCGTGCCTTAAACCAAAGTCTAAGGGTCTGAACTCACTGTTGACACTAGCAGTAAATGTCAGTGGCAAGGTTCCAGAGAACTGTGTCTCAGTTTCCTTGGGAGGGGGGGGGAGACTTTTTTAAGAGCTAGTAAACACTCAGTGTTGCTCACGGCTTACTCTTTGGTTCTGCACTTAGGGAAGACTCCGAAAAGTGAGGGAAAGCCATTTGCAACAACAGGGATAAAACCAGTGTTTCCATGTGCAAGGCAAGCACTTTATCTTTGTGCTGTCTCTCCATTTTTGCTCTTCATGGGATATAAGACACCCTGGCCCACTCCAACACGCCATGCAAGATCCTGCCTTACACATGCTCTGCCCTCTGCTGTGACATTTTTACCCTTCTAACCTAGCAAACTCATGCTCAGCCTTATCCAGCCTTTTTTCCTGCTTTCCATCCTGTTCCCACCTCTATCCTAACTCCTTTCATATAGCAGCAGCATCCTGATGAGTAGAGCACAACTAGTAGGGTCTATATGAGCAAAGACAGTCTTGGTTCCTGGGATCCCCTGGATTAGATGGGTCAGTACTTGGCACACAACTATATGTGTGTGGAATGAGTTAGTGGATGCCTCTGGGAATAGGTCCCAGAATGGCTCTATTACTCTGGTTGAAAACAAAGGCTTACTCATTAGGAAAATTGGGGACCAAAATGGGGAAACAAATGGAGGTGAGCTGTTACAAACTAGTATCGCATGTATTGGCTGGAAGGAGTTTGGGTATATCTATTAGACGGCAGTTTATATTGCTCATGTTTTTAAAAGGTTGATATCTTGCCTTTGCAATAGCACAGCTGAAACCAGAGAGGATTAAGTTAGTTGGAATAAGCCACATGTGAAAGGCAAGTAACAAGTAGATCCACTCTTAAATGAATTATAATCAAATTAAATGGACTAACAAATCACAACAAAAATTATAGTTTGGGGCCAGGTGATAGCACAGTGGTAAGGCGTTTGCCTTGCTTGCTGCTGATCTGGGATGAACCTGGGTTTGATTCCTGGAAACCCACATGGTCCCCCAACCTGCTAGGAGTGATTTCTGAGTGTAGAGCCAGGAGTAACCTCTGAGTGTCACCAGGTGTGTCTCAAAAAAAATAAAATAAAATTGTGGTTAAACTGAGAAAGTGATAATAGAACAGGGAAAGAGCAGTGAGGGAGAAATGGGTAAGAGGATTGGTTTGAAAGTGGTGCATGGCATGTGAACTGTGGAGGCAGAGGCCAGGATGTTTGTGCTTTTCTGGCTGATAGGCTCTCCTTCTGAAACCTCATTGCATTGTAGACCAATGGCAAACAGACATCTTATTTTATAAATAAAGATTGTTACTACAGGTGTGAGAGCAATGAAAAAATTTGGGAGAGGATAGGAAGATGAGAGGGAAGAAAATGACAAAGATTTCAAACCTGTAAGCATCATTCAAGGAGTGCTAAAGGGACTCAGGGGAGGTGGCCTTTGGATGATCCAATATCCCAGAACTCACAAGTGCTCTGCTCTGCAATGATTACTTTCCAAAAAATTCTTTCCTCTGGTCCTCTGACTTTGAAATATGTTATCTTTTGTGTTTACAGGGATCTCACTGCTTTTTAGTAGAAGCAGCATATTTTATTAGAAAGCAAACAAGCTGGGACTGGAGTGAGAGCACAGCGGTAGGGCTTTTGACTCGCACGCAGCCTATGGAGGATGGACACTGGTTCGAATTCTGACGTCTCATATGGTCCCCCGGGACACGAGCAATTTCTGAGTGCTTTGCCAGGAGTAACCCTTGAGCATCACTGGGTATGAGTCAAAAAGCGAAAGGAAGAAAAGAGGGAGAGAGGAAAGGAGGGAGGGAGGGAAGGAGGAAGGGAGGAAGGAGGGAGGGAAGGAGGGAGGGAGGGAGGGAGGGAAAGAAGAAGGGAGGAAGGAAGAAATGAAGGAAAGAAGAAAGAAAGAAAGAAAGAAAGAAAGAAAGAAAGAAAGAAAGAAAGAAAGAAAGAAAGAAAGAAAGAAAGAAAGAAAGAAAGAAAGAAAGAAAGAAAGAAAGAAAGAAAGAAAGAAAGAAAGAAAGAAAGAAAGAAAGAAAGAAAGAAAGAAGGAAGAGAAGGAGAAGGAAGAAGAAGGAAGGAAGGAAGGAAGGAAGGAAGGAAGGAAGGAAGGAAGGAAGGAAGGAAGGAAGGAAGGAAGGAAGGAAGGAAGGAAGGAAGGAAGGAAGGAAGGAAGGAAGGAAGGAAGGAAGAAGGAAAGAAGGAAAAAAGGAAGGAAAGAAAGAACTGCCTCAGCACTCATGATATAATAATC
Organism: Suncus etruscus; assembly: GCF_024139225.1. NCBI lineage: Eukaryota > Metazoa > Chordata > Mammalia > Eulipotyphla > Soricidae > Suncus > Suncus etruscus. Next base: position 31,556,703 of record NC_064866.1, on the reverse strand, counting down.
ATAGACCAGAACCTCCTCCAAGTCAGGCATGGGAGCGAATGTGGCAGTCACAGAGTCAGTTAAAGAAAGAAAAGAAAAAAGAAAAGAGGAGCAAGAGGTTCCTCTCCATCCACGCCTCCCAGGTCAATGGTACTGTCCCACTTTGGTGTGTCGAGACAGGGAAATGACAGACAAGCAAATTAGATGCTGAACTTTCTATTCTTCTTTAATACATAGCACTCAAAATAATTTTTTTCATATAGTTTTGGAGGCTTGAGATTGAAATTCATGGTTATGCAGGACTATACTCCACAGAAGGTTCTCGGGTATTTTTAAAACCCATGGACACACAGAAATATTAAAAGCACTGGTTCAAAAATGACCCCTTTCTGATCTCTTCCAGCATATAGAGGGTGCTAGAAAACTCCGCTACTCAGATATCTGTAGCTAATTCAATCTGTCTCTGCCTCCATCACCACAAGGCTTCTTTTCAACATGTCCTTTCTGTCTCTTGAATTTAGGTTCTTTCTAATGCAGGATTATTTCATCAAGCCTGGGTACAGTGGGTAAAGCACTTGCCTTGCACACAACCAGCCTTCTATTCTTGACCCTGTATATGGTCCTGAAGCATCGTCAGAAGTATTCCCTGAGCTCAGAGCAAGATGTCCGGAGCAACATTAAATGGGCACCCCTCCAAAAATTTATTATAGTCTCATATTACTTATTAGCCTGGTTTATAGTTACAAAGAGCCACTTGCCAAATTAAGGGATGTTCCAAGGTTCCAGGTGGACCTGAATTTTTCTTCCTTTGGGGGCCACACCCACTGATGCTCAGGGGTACACCTGGCTCTCCTTGAATTGCATCCAGTGGTGAAAGCACCCTACCTGTTACTATATCACTCCAGCCTCTGAAGAGACACTGTTTAGTCTCCTGGAGATATAATTTCATCTCCAAAAAACATCCACAATCAACTGCCACCTGCTCTGGTCAGTTTGGTGCATCTTGGTATCAACTCACTTTCCGGTGTCCCACAAACAGAAATCATGACTTTTCTCACTGTAGGCACAGTCTAACACTGCAAAGACATCCAGTGATTATGCATTAAGTTAAATAAAACCATTTCACCATAACTATCATATACTTACTGAACCCCCAAACCAATTTATACAAGATAGCTTCTCAACAGCTTCCTAAGAGTTCAAGGTAAACAACATGTGTCCAACTCCCAGAAGTCAATCAAGAAGGGATTAAGGGGGCCGAAGCGATAGCACTGCAATAGTGCATTTGCCTTGCACAAGTTGACCCAGGACAGACCTGAGTTCAATTCCTGGCGTCCCATTTAGCCCCCACCAAACCAGGCATGATTTCTGAGCACATAGCTAGGAGTCACCCCTGAGCATCACCGGGTGTGCCCCCCCCCAAAAAAAAAAGAAAAGGAATTAAAGGTCTGTAAAGAGAAGCCCAGTGTTAGGTATACGTAATTATCCTGGAAAACTAATCCGTTAGCAAAATGTCACCACAAGATCTGTTTTGGGTCTTGCCGACGTAAGTCTTTGGGGTGATGTCTGTAGGAGGGAGCATATTAAAAGCAGAAATCAAGGCAGAGGGTGCCAGTGGGCGGGGCTCCAGTTTTAGAAATGTCAGTTCTCATGCAATCTTATAGGAATTCTAGGCTCCTGTTCAAATGCCACATCATTCACTTGGGGAATTTGTTTCTGTTTTTCCTAAAGATATTCACTAGTCTTATCTAACTCTTCATTTCATTCATTTGATTTCACTGGTTTGATTTCACTGAATTCTAGGATCTGGGGTCTGGAATTTTCCAGTAATGCTCCCATCATGAGCCAGTGGTCCTGTATATGATGCTTTGAAGGCATGGCATAGACTGGCAGAGGGGTTGTTAGGAGGAGTTAGGAGAAGGCCAGTTCTCAGGTGTGGAAGTCTATTGTATTTAAATGTAGAAGCTACCCTTGGGCCTGATCGATAGCACAGCAGTAGGGCATTTGCTTTGCATGAGGCCAACCAGGGGACTGACCCGAGTTCTATTCCCCAGCATCTCATATGGTTACCCAAGCCTGCCAGGAGCATTTTCTGAGCACAGAGCTAGAAATAACTCCTGAGCACAGCAAGGTGTGGCCCCCAAACCAAAAATAAATAAATAATATCATTGAGATAGCCCCCAGAAGAGACCCTATCATCCCACTACCCCAACAGAGAGGAGAAAGTAACCTAACAAGTCAAAATTTTCTTAAAGGGGCTGAGAAGATATAGGTGAAGATAGGTGGAGATATCTACACTCCAGATAAGGAAAAGGTGAAAAAGAAGCATTCATTAACCAGACACTGGGACAGTAATCTACTGTGGAGTGTTTGTGAAGAAAATAAGAGTCCCTATTTAGGGATTAATCTGGTTAATTTGAGGTTTAATTTAGAATTTTAATTTAGGATTCCTTTATCTGTAGGGCAAAATTTAGAAAGTTAATGGGTTTGAGGAAGCCCAGATCACGCCAGATTGACAGTCTCTAAGCCTTTGCCCAGATATCACCATTAGCCTGGAGTGTTTGCTGACTGAGAATCCAGGCTCATATGAAAATGGTTCACAGTGATGGCCCATTTTCTTACTACTAGGTGGATCTCCTCCATCCATTATCACAAGAACCTTTGGGCATGTACCTCCTTGCCACCCACAGAAGTAATAGCTGTGTCCTCTAACTGTGCCCTCTAACCCTTGATCCTTTTCTATAGCTCACTATCATTATTTGGTGTTTTACTCCCTTCACTGAATATGCTGAGGTGATGGCCCCCTACTCCTATACAGAAGGTCTGTGAGAATGACCAGTTATGACCACATTGTTCACATCTATTTCCCTGATACCTGATGGATAGAGGCAATCAAAAAATATATGTCAAATGAAGGAATGAAAGGTGGTCCTGTCATGTAAGATGTGGAGCAAAGAAGAGAGGAGGTGCTTTTCCAATTTTTATTTATTTTTAATTTAAACACCATGGTTACAAGGTTGTTCATGCTACAGGGTTTTTTTCCACAGATAAACTTGCTCATGATTGAATTACAATCATACAATGTATAATAACTTTCACCAGTGCACATTTCCCATCACTAATGTCAACAGTTTCCCTCTCACCCTCCCTGATGGACTCTTCCCTCCCATCCACCCTCTCTCTCCTGCCTGCCCCTGGGGCAGACATTTTCTCTCTCCCTCCCTCCCTCTCTCTCTCTCTCCCACCTTCTCTTTCTCTCTCTCTCTCTCTCTCTCTCTCAATATTGTGGCTTGTACTACTGCTAATAAAGAATTGCCATGAATATCCCTTGTATATTAGACCCTTCTCTACTCCAACTGCACTCTGCTCTTTGTGGCAAGCTTCTAATCCTCATCTCTATTGTCTCTGTATATCATCCCCATACTGTCCTTTAATGTCCTTATATCCCACAGATGATACCAAAAGTACCAAGGATCAAATCCAGGTTAATCACATATAAGGCAAAGCACCCTACCCGTTGTTTCTCTCTGCCCTTTTGAGAGACGGTAAGAGAATGGCTGAGGTGGGAAAGAGGTGATGTGAGGAAGAAGGTAATAGAACATGGATACCAAGGTGAGTATCCATGTTATCTATATATACTCACTATAGTGTCTGCAAACCCAGAAAGGTTAAATATGATTTCTCCTGCCTTTACCCCCAGAGGATAAGAAGATATGGTCATCTATAGAACAGTGAGTAATGAACAGGGAGGAAAGGGCCATGAAACCAAGAGCCACTGGTTTTATGCTGAGAGAATGGATCACTATATGCATGTGAAAAGAGGTGTTATAGGTGGCATGGAAAAAAAAAGTTGCTGGCTGGATTGGCCAAAAGGCTGCCAATATCATCAGCAGAGAAGAACAAATCCAAAGGCATGAGGCCAAAGAGATAGTACAAGGGTTAAGTCCTTGCTTTGCATACCACTATACCAAATTTGCAACACCACGTATGATCTCCTGAGCACAACCAGGTATGAAGCAAAAAAAAAAAAAGTAGTTTTCCAAGAGGGCCTCTAGCCAGAAAGTGAATGATCCCAGACAGTTTGGGGTCTCCCTAAGAGACCTAAGAGTGTCTTAGATAGTGTTACTTGACCCAAGAGTATCCAAATGCAAGCATCTGTCATCTTGCATAGAATTTGCATCCTCTAAAAGCCTAGGAACCCATCTTTCAGAACCTGTTTTAAAACTCCTGAATCACCACTAAATACCTATAATAATGATATGTGTGCAGACTTTTTGCACCTGTGAAGGAGCAGTGTCTGAGTAAATGAAAGCATAGACCGACCGAGCCAACATGCCCATCACTGCTCTTCATAAGCTGTGTGGAAAAGGTAACCAACTTAGATGATCCTCCATCTCTTCATCTCCAAAGTAAGGAATATAATAAAACTACTCCAGTTTTTGTTTGTTTTTGTTTTGGGGGCCACACCCAATTGTGTTCAGGGCTTACTCTCAATTCTGCACTCAGGGCTTACTCCCGACAGAGGTCTGGGACCATATAGGGTGCCAATGATCAAACCCAGGTTGGACTGTGAAAAGCTAGCTCACTTTACCTGCAGCCTATGTTTTTTAGAAAATTATCTCAGTAAATATGCATAATTAATATGATAGGCAATTAACATATGTAAACAATATGAAATTAATCTGACAGCTTTGAATATAATGCATTGTGAATTTAAATGAGCCATATGCTGATTGTATTGTCATAGAAAGATTGCTAAATTTCTCTGAGCACCAATGTAAAACAAAGATGATGATGATGTCAAGCTGTAGTGGGTTGAATCACAGTTCCCCAGAAAATATTACCTTATTTGGGAAAAAAAAAGGGTCTTTGGAAAATGCAGTTATATAAGGAATCTTGATATGAGATAATCCTGGATCATCTGGACAGATTCTAAACCCCATGATTAATGCCCTGTGAAAGAATATTTAAGATTTAAGAGAAAAGACTATGTAAAGAGAGGGGCAGAGACTGGAGTTCTATAGCCCACTAGTCCAACCTGAAGCCTTTCAGAGGCAAAAGAGGCAAGAAGAACTATTACCTTCTAACCTCTCAAAGAAGTCAGACTTGATTTTGGACTCTGGCCTCCACAACTGTGAAAGGGTAAATTTGTGTTATTTTAGGTCAAGTTTGTGTGGATTTGATACAGTAGTACTAATACATTATCTCATTGGACTGTCTACTGGGGAGAAAGAGAAAGTAGAAAGTACTTAACACTTTACCATTATTATTCTAACTACTCTCCTCTGTACCTTCAATCTTCATCCTTATAAAACTAGAAAGGTCATTAGGATAAGGGTGTCCAAGTTTATGCCAATTCCCTCAACATTCAATTCCTCCATAAGGAGTTAGTACAATCTCTTGCCCCTCATACCAGTGTTCCATGATAGACAATGTCCCCACATTATAGACTATCCCATCTCTGTGTCCATCACAGAAGACAGTAATCACATAACTTTTTTCCTCATCCCCTCACTGGAGATAATGTTTAAAAGATAGAATTATCTAAACTGAGATAGTTTAACAGGAAGAAGTGTGTGCTTTGCATGCAGGAGCCAAACACAACCCTCAAACACTGATCCAGGACTAGCTTCCAGTACTTCTAGGGGTAAGCACCAAAACAAAATGAAAAAAAAAAAATCCTGAGAAATAACCTTACAGATCGTCTAACAGAAGACCCTGATCAACTGACTCAATTCCACTAATACATGGTTGTACAAACTGTTTCAGGAATCATGACTGACTCCTCCTTCATGAGGTTTGATAAGGAGGAAACACTTAACTATAACCATAGAAAGGTCTAAGGAAAAAGTAACTGTGAATAACAAGGGTAATACAGAGGTAGAAGTGAAATATACAATTACTTAAAAATTAAAGATTCTATAACAATGATAGTAGCAAGGATTTGTGGGAGGAGATGGCCATACTTCCTGAGTATATTGGATGAGGACGCAACTATCTCTCACAAAAACTAAACAAAAATATCCTTCCCAAACTACTCTCACTGGCTCCATTATTCTGTTGTCTCATTCGCTTTTTCCTGCTATCAGGAATCAGAATTTGAATGGGGCAATACTAACCAGGGATAGGAAGTAATGAGCCCATTTATTTTTCTAAAAGATCAGTTTTCTGACCAAATCTCTTTCTCACTCAAATTCCTTCAATGGTTTCCCACCTCAAAGCTCCACTTCCAAACCCATGATATCTTCCTGTGTTCAAGAATAAATATCTCTGCTGGGTTAGATAAAATAAAAAAAAAAAACTTGCACAGAGCCCACCCAACATGAACTCAGTGAATGTTCTTTTTCTTGCTGTCCCCAAACTCTCTTTTTTCCAACTGATCAAAAAAGATGACTGTCATCTGCCAACTAATGAATAACTCTCATTTATTAAAAATATCGCTTCTTTCCATCTCCTTTCTCTCCCCTTTCTTCCCTCTGGTCCCATCCTCTTCTCTCTCATTTTCTGTGTTCCCTTTCCCTTCTCTCTCCACTCCATATTCTTCCCCTTATCCCTTTTTCTTTTCTCTTCCTCTTTTCCTCTCTTCCCTTTCTCCCCTCCCCTCATCATGCCCTCCCATGCCCCCCTTTCTCATTCTCCTTTCCCTCTTTTTTTCCACTCCCTCTCTGTCAATCTATCTCTTTCATGAGGGGCGAAATAAAAGAAAAAGAAAAAAATAAAAAATAAAATATCAAGCAGATATTTAAAATACAAAATCTAAATAGATCTTAGACACGTGGCCACCAGGTCTTCATCCCATAGTGACCTGCTTTTCCATGCCAAAGGCACAGCACACGATTCCCATTGAATGGTCCCAGTGAATGTGGTCAGGACTTAGTTTCTTAAAGTGTTCAAGGAAATAATTTTTGCATTCAACATTGTCTCCTTTTCATCTAGAAGGATGATTTATTTTGTTATTCAGTGACTGAAAATCCACAAAATTTTGTGGTTAGGACAAAAATGTATCAGACATGATCCCATATGTTCATGGTAGTGAGACTTAGAGAATATGACAATGAAAACCACTGTTTGTTCTCCCCAGAGTTTAATAAAGTAAGTTTAACTCTTTCTCTTTTATTCTTATTATGTTTTTATCCCTTTAATTTAAAACATTGCCTTTAAAAACGTAATTAGATGTAGGCTCTAGAAATAAAGATAATGTTGGAAACACTATACTTATTTTTAGATTTATTTCAGGATTCAAATTTGCTCATGCAAATGTAACATTTCCAAGTTGTGGAATTAGAAAGGAGCTTGAGAGATGCAGAGCATCCAGGGATTTGGATTTAAGATTGGACTCTCCCTGTAGAAGATCAGGGACCCTGGGACTAAACATCAATGTCCTTTCCTATAAAAGGAAAGTTTTACATTATTTCATCTAACACTCTTGAAAAACTTTCCATAGTAAGTGGGAAATAGGACACAAATTTGTGGTGGCCAGGGATAAGTTTTCTTACATATTCTTACACATTCTTCACTCCATCTCTCTGGACTTCAGTCCTATTTGGCCTGAATCAGCTAAGAGCTGATTAGAGGATCTTACTAAACATTCATTTCTACAATCACCATTCAGAACAAGAAGCAGAACATGATAGACTATAGAGGACATGCCTCCTTCCTATCTTTAAGTTCTCCAAAGAAAACCACTATCCTGGTTTGCAACACAGCAGATTAATACTGTCTGCTTATGAAATTATTTATTTCTCATCTGTGAGTGAGACTTAGTGATACACACAGTAAGGTAACAACAAAGGTCCAAAAGATACATAATGGAAGAACTAGTCCACACCATTGAGTTGGGGTCTATTTGAGAGAGGAGGGTATTGAGTTTTGGTAGGAGGGACATGGGTACACTGGTGATGAGTATTGTGTGGAACTATTTGTATAAAAAACATTATTAACATTGTAAACCACAGTATCTCAAGCAACAAAAAATAAATAAATGTGCTTGTTTAAGAATTTTATATAAACAAAACTGGTTAGCTTATACTCTCTCATTAGATAGTATAGAGCTCTCTTTTTTTCATTTTAAGTTTGTAAAGCGCACTAATGTTCTCATGTATAGTAATAATTTTTTCCTTTCTTGTCTGTGGTAGTCAGCTCTGACCATATTCTAATTCATTTATGTTTCACTCTTGCAGAACATTTTTGTAGTTTCCCCCTTGGGGATATTATGAACATTTTTGTCAATATCTTCTGATGAACATAATTGTGCATATCAGGTGTGCTTCACTTTTAATGAATGTGCTTTCATAGAATTTACATTCATTTTGCTTTATAGACATGGACAGCCAGTTTGCCAGACCAGATATATTAACATACACTCACACCAACTGTACACAGGAGTTCCAGTTGCTCCATATCCTCAATAATATTTGATATTGGTGTCGTCCTTTCGTGTTAGCCATCCTGTATGTGTGGAAAGTGGTATCATGTTGCAGAATGATATTTTTAAAGTGTAAATCAGATTGTGTGATTCTGCCAATGGTTTTCCTGTGCACCCAGAATAAAATCCAATTATTTAATTCATCCCACAAGATCCTCCTTACTTCTACTTTTCTGTACAACTGTTCACTCTACTAACTTTGCTTCAACTCTACCACCTACCTTTTGCTTATCAAGAATGTCAAGGTCATTTCCAACCCAAGACCTTTACATTAATTATTTACTCTGCTTACAATGTCCTTTCTCCAGATAGTCTTATGACTAGCATTTTGTTTATTTACATATTCAACAAATATTAATAATTTATTATTTAGTTTTATCTCAAATATCACATCCTTCCCTAACCATACAATCAATTCTCCTCTCTTGTTTTATATCTTCTTTGTAACACTTACCACTACCTTCAGTTTCACTTGTCAAGGTTTGCTTTCTGCTTTTTATCATAGTATAATCTTTCTTATAATATCCTCCCTTCTTCCACAATAGAATAAAACCTCAAAACAGAGACCAGGTACTATTGATGCCTAGAACAGCACAGTAAACCTGGGGAAAACTTCAAAATTATTGATGGATTAATATAAAATTAAAGTTGGATATTTTAAAATAGCCTTCTCACAGATAATTTTAGGAAATTAAAGATTCTTCAGTCTTCCTTTTATCCCACTCATTTGAAAATTAATCTGAAGCTCAAATACATAAAATGACTTAGTTAAGTCAGTTAGAAGCAGTGAAGAGGCTTGATTTCAAGCTCATAGTTTTGGTTCTTTAGTTCTATTTTGTTTCCAAAAACAGGTGACAGTGTTATTCCATTTGAATGGGTATTTATTAAATGTTGAGCTCTAAGAATTAATTTCTGCTCTAGAATTTCACTCTCAGAACATGAAAGAGGACGTGGCACAGGAATTATTTCTGGTTCACCTAACTGTGTCTGGCCTTAGTTCAAAGAAAGGTTAAATGAGAACAAGATGGCCCTCGATCCATCTTCCATCTTCTAAATGGAAGAAAGAGAACCAACTTGATAGAAACAATTTTTCTGGGTTCCAAGACCCAGGTTCAATCGAGAGATCTTGCTTCGCCAAGAGAGAAGCCTGCTTCACTGCCTGGCTTAGGTGCGAATCGGATTTACCACAATGCAAGCCTCAGGGCCAGTTGCATAATTGACTGTGTAATCAGTACCTTAGAGAATTTCAGCCAAAAACACTCCTGACACCACTTCAATCTTGCTGAATCATCTCCAAACCCCATGACTGGATGATTCACTGATCTCCTTGGAGGTCATGGCTATCAGGTGTTGACCTAGAAGTAAAACTAAATCCATATGGGAGAGAATTTGGGATGATGGTTTATGGTGCTTGTCAGACTCCTTGAGCTTACAAAGAGTTGTGGAAGACACGTTGGTCTCATCCATTGAAATCTAGGAGAAAGAGAGTCAAGACCAAACAGATAAAAGAGAGAACAAGTGAAGAAACCAACCTAGGGTAATAAATAAAAACATTTGAATCTACAATTCCCTCATTGTACAAGAGGGAATTTATTGAGGCTGACTCAATTGTTAGAGACTGACTCCTCAGTTTGCACTTAGAATCAAGGGGTTAGCTCAGACCTCACAAATATCTTTTTTTGTTTTTGTTTTTAGACCATACATGGCAGCACTCAGGGGTTACTCCTGACTCTGCCCTCAGGAATTACTCTGGAAGGCTGAGGGTACCATGAGGGAGGGATACAGGGATTTAACCCAGGTTAGCCCCTAGCTATGTCTTACCCCTTCCACCCTGAAATATTAATTTCTTATATATAAGTCTATTAGATATTACTTCTTTTTAGACAAAGAGCTCTAAAGATAATAAAGAAATTACTATAAACAGCTGTAGTAAAGACTTAGAACAAGTTATAGTATCTAAAAACGCTACTTTTCAAATTGCTGTAAATTTGAAAGCTAAATTATGCAAAGTAACTCATATCTAATAGCTCATATTTCTGATACTTCTCTATCCTCCTCATTATAAACTGCCTTCTACCAAATCTCCACATATCAAATAGTTTTTATTATCTCAATATCTTTTTTTATATTCTACTATATTTGCACACATATCCTTATGTATCTATGCATAGACTCTTCTTAGCCTTGAGGGATTTGTCAGCCTTAAATAAGTAGATATGGTTTTTGTTGTTGTTGTGGATGTGGTTGTTGTTGCTGTTTTGTTTTTAAATATCTTTATTCAACCACCATAAATAAAAACACGTTTATAATTGGTTTTCAGTTATAAAAAAAGAACATTCCCCCCACCAGTGCAACCTTTCCACAAACAATGCCCCCTATCTATCTCCCTCACCCCCTGCCTGTATTTGAGACAGGCATTCATTCTATTTCTCTCACTCACTACTACCATTGTCATAATAGTTGTTAGTGTAGTTATTTCTCTAAGTGCACTCAACACTTTTTGTGACAAGCTTCATATTGTGGGCTGTTCCTTCCAGCCCCCATCTCTATTGTCTATGGGTATTATTACCATACTCTCTTATCTTTCTTAAATCTCACAGATGAGTGAGACTATTCTGTGTCTATCTCTCTTCCTCTGATTTATTTCACTCAGCATAATAGTTTCCATGTCCATCCACATATAGAAAAATTTCATGATTTTGTTTTTTCCTTGCAGCTACATAGTATTTCGTTGTATATTTGTACTATGGTTTCTTTAGCTACTCATCTGTTGTCGGGCATCTGGGTTGTTTCCAGATTCTGGCTATTGTAAATAGTGCTGCAACGAATACAGGTGTGCAAAAGGCATTTTTGTATTGTGGGTTTTGTTGTTGTTGTTCCTAGGGTATATTCCTAGGAGTAGAACAGCTGGATCATATGAGAGCTCAATGTCCAGTTTTCTGAGGAATCTCCATATTGTTTTCCATAAAGGCGAGACTAGATGCCATTTCCACCAGCAGAGAATGATATTTCCTTTCTTCCTGCCAGCACTAATTGTTTTTGTTTTGTTTGTGATGTGTGCCAGTCTCTGTGGCATGGGATGGTATCTCATTGTTTTTATTTGCATCTCACTTATGATTAGTGATGTGGAGAACTTTTCATGTGCCTTTTGACCATTTGTATTTCTTTGTATAGGTCCTTCATCTCTTTAGTTAAGTTGACTCTAAAGTATTTGAGTTTCTATGGCACTATTGAGAATGAGATTGTTTTTTAATGTTCATTTCTTCACTATCATTATTTGTGTATAAGAAGGCTATTAATTTTTGCGTGTTAATTTTGTAGCCTGCCACCTTGATATATGAATCTATTATTTCTATAAGCTTGTTTTTGTAGAGTCTTTAGGGTTTTCTAGATACACTATAATGTCATCTGCATACTGAGAGCTTGACTTCTTCCTTTCCTATCTGAATGCCCTTGATATTTTTTTCTTCACTAATTGCAATGGCAAGTACTTCCAGTACTATAGGAGTGGTTAGTGGGGGCAACCTTGTCTTGTATTGGATTTTAGATGAAAGCTTTTAGTTTATCTCCATTAAGAATAAAATTTTGGGCCCGGAGAGATAGCACAGCGGCGTTTGCTTGCAAGCAGCCAATCCAGGACCAAAGGTGGATGGTTCGGATCCCGGTGTCCCATATGGTCCCCCGTGCCTGCCAGGAGCTATTTCTGAGCAGACAGCCAGGTGTGGCCCCTGAGCATCGCCGGGTGTGGCCCAAAAACAAAACAAAACAAAACAAAACAAAAAGAATAAATTTTTGAGATTGGCTTCTGGTATATGACCTTGATTATATTGAGAAAAGTTCCTTCCATTTCCATGTTGTTGAGAGTTTTTATCATGAATGGGTGTTGGACCTTATCGAATGCTTTCTCTGCCTCTATTGATATGATCATATGATTTTTATTTTTACTTTTGTTGATATGTTGATTATGTTGATTGATTTACTTATGTTAAAACATCCTTGCGGGGCCGGGAAGGTGGCGCTAGAGGTAAGGTGTCTGCCTTGCAAGCGCTAGCGTAGGACGGACCGCAGTTCGATCCCCCGGTGTCCCATATGGTCTCCCCAAGCCAGGGGTGGTTTCTGAGCGCATAGCCAGGAGTGATCCCTGAGCGTCAAATGGGTGTGGCCCAAAAACCAAAAAAAAAAAAAAAACATCCTTGCATTCCTAAAATGAAACCTACTTGGTCATGGTGTCTGACCTTCTTGATGAGGCATTGTATCCTATTTACTAAGATTTTGTGAGGGATCTTTGCATCTGTGTTCATCAGGGATATTGTTCTGTAGTTTCCATTTTTTCATCATCTCTGTTTGCTTTTGGTATCAGGGTGATGTTAGCTTCATAACATTCTGTTTCTTGAATTTCCTGAAAAAGCCTGAAAAGGATTGGTAGTGGGTTCTCTTGAAAGGTTTTAAAGAATTTGTTAATGAGTCCATCTGGGCCTGGGGCTTTTGTTTTGAGGAAGATTTTTGGTTACCATTTTAATTTCCTCAATAGTGATGGACTACTTAAATATACTAGATCATTCTGATTCAACCTTGGAAGAGTATGAGTCCAAAAATTTATTCATTTCTTCCAGGGTCTCGTGTTTTGTGGCACAGAATTTCACAAAGTAGTCTCTGATTACCCTTTGAATCTCTGTAGTGATTTCTGTAGTGATTTCCTCCTTTTATTTCTAATTCAGCTTATTAAGTTTCTCTCTCCCTTTCTATGTGAGTTTTGCTAGTTGTTTATCAGTCTTGCTTATTTTTTTAAAGAACCAACTTTTGGTTTCGTTGATCTTTTGGATTTTTTTTTTAGATTGGATATGGCTTTTAACCCAACCTGACATCTATATAAACTTTGGGATTGGTTCATTGTTCTTGGAACACCTCAAAGTTCTTGCATCCTTCTCTCACCTGAAAGTATTTGCAGATTCTCTCAGTCAACAGTTGACTAAACCAAATCAAATGTAAACTGTTTGCAGTAGTTGTGATGTTTCTGCAAATGTTTTGAGGATATTTCTAACTATAAATAAACATAAAGTCAAACAGTTATTGTAGCAAATTTGGAAAATATAAAACAGTGCAACAAAGAAGATGGTGGTCATGGTTCCACCCTACAAATAAGTACTCTAAACAGCTTTCATTTATTGTTCTATAATATTATAACATACAGATACATAATACATAGTTTATCATAATACATTTGTTTCCAGATAAAAGTTGTTTTAAAAAGAAAAGAAAGAAAAAGAAAGAGGAAAAAGAAAATTTTTTAAATGAAATAAAGAAAAAGAAGTGCAGTGGCAAGCACATTTGTAAAAACCATTGTATCTTCAATGAAGTTATTAATACAACGGCAGAAGGTTGTTAGCTGTTCATTGCATTAAACTGTGTGTTTCTATCAAGATGACAACAGCAAATAAATGAAGTTGTCCAGGAATTCAAAGCACTATTGCTGATACTGCAGATTTGTGAAGTGTGTTCTTAGCTGCCAGGCCACCCAGAAGGAGGAGGATGGAGGGGGACGGTGCCCATACTCACTCCAGAAAAAGCCCTGGTGATATCAACCCAAATTCTGTGCTACCTGAAATTTGATCAGATTGGTTCTCCAAAGAGAACCGTAGAGGGGTGATGAGCAAGGCAACACAGTAATTTTGGGTGTGGCTTCATCAGGGTGGAGGTTGAACCTGCCCTCTCCTCCCTAGATGGCTAGCTTTCTACTGTGTAGCCAGTATATCCATGATTTTTCATGGCTTGGTTTACATCTCATTCTATAAAAGAGCTGGCCCTGTGCAAAATGGTAACTGCCCAAAATTTAGTAATTTAAAATAAAAATAAACGTATTAATTCACAATTACTGTGAGTGGAAGATTTAAGATTGGTACTGGCTAGGGTAGCTCAACAATTTGTAGTCAGGCTTTCAGATCATGATCTTTGGTTTGTTTTGGTTTGGTCTTGGTTTTGGATTTCAGGCTGTACTTGGTAATGGTGCTCAGTACTTACTCCTAGGAGAACTCAGGGTACTATAGAGATGCCAAGGTTCAAACCCAGGTCAGCTGTATGCAAGACAATTGCCCTATCTTCTGTCCTATTTCTCTAGTTCTGACCTAGCATGTTTTGTCTGAAATTTTGCCTGTAGGATCCACTCCCAATATGATTTATTCACATGATTGTTGACCTCAATTCTGTGTCATGTGGACCTTTCTAAAGAATTTCTGACCTTCCAATTTAACACCTGAATTCACTCCAATCAAGTAATCCCATGATGGATCGGCATGATGGAAGCCACAGCATCTTTTAGAACCTAATTTTGGAAGTCACACTCCATGATTTTCATAATATCCTACTGGTTATATAGGTCCAATGTTGAAGGAAATCACACATACATATGGACAACAGGAAACAGATATCAATGAAGGTCTTCTTGGACATTTAGAATACAATTTGAAAATATAATTTGTTTATATTTTTTAAATAAAAGGCTGAGCAATTGGTCCAAGTTTGAACAACTGATCAGATGGGGAATAGGACTTGAATCCAGACTGAAATATTGCTTCCTTAATTTACTTAACTATCTACCAAAGACATTGGATATTTAAATAAATTCCAATAATGTTTCACTATAAAGAGCATTAAATACTTCATACATAAATCTCTATATCCATCTCCTGAACTTTTTTTTAACTGTAATATTTTTAAATTACTTTATTTAAACACCATCATTACAAATTTGTTCATAATACTGTTGGGGTTTTTTTTTCCAGTTACAAAGTTGTTCATGATTGAGTTTAAGTCATGCAATTTATAATACCCTTCAGTAGTCCACATTTCCCACCACCATTTTTTTGTTTTGTTTTGTTTTTGGGCCACACACGGTGACACTCAGGGATTACTCCTGGCTATGTGCTCAGAAATTGCTCCTCACTTGGGGGCCATATGGGAGGCTGGGGGATCAAACCGTGGTTCATCCTAGGCTAGCGCATGCAAGGCAGACGCCTTACACCCTTTGCCACTGCTCTGGCCCCTCCCACCACCATTTTTTAGTCAAATGCCAAGAGGCAGAATTTTTAGGTCAAATGCTCAAATTATTTCATCTAGATGTTATATTACAAAATATAAATTCCCAAAATGAAACCATTCAAAATCTCAATGCACGTTCTCTATATTATATCTTTGGCATAATACAGTGACTGTTTAAGACTCTGCTAATTTTCTAGACTATTAATAATGATTTTGATGACCCTGCAAGACTATATGGAGACCACAAGAAGTTCAAAGTCCTCTTCCTTGACAAAACCCTAGCAGCAAACTCTTATCTGTGTAAGAAAAGCTGCAAGCCAGGCGTTTTGGAAAAGTCCCATAAAAATAAATTTAGCTTTGCAAAACCAAAGATTCATCTTGGAATCACATAGACTCCTTTATTTACACTGGGTGTACAATTTCTTCCCCTCACATTATGACACACTCCATTTGGGGGATTACCTGAATCCTAACTTGAAGTATGTGATTTCTTTCTTTTAATTTGTGGACATTTTGTCTCTACCCCTTCTCACATTTCCCAGAGTATTTTGCTGTTCAAAAAACTTGTTTTGATTTCTATTTCTTTGAGCATTTCTTCATATGCCCATTATTATTTGTTTATTTGGGTCACTCACATATAAGCAACTGTGTCTTACTGATTGAAATTGGAAAGGAAAGTACTGAAAAAATACAGACACTTCATCTCATTAAAGGGAAGTCTAGAAAAAGATAGGGGTAGGCACTCCTACCCTATGAACCTAGAAACACAAAAAAAACCCACAATATAAAAATGCCCTTTGTGCTCCTATTTTCATCACAGCACTATTTACCATTGTTCGTATTTATAGACCAAGCAAAGAATATTTACTTTGTTTTTACCTAAGATGTTCAACGTCATTGGAGTTTCCTACAAAGAAGAGTTGAGTTCTCTCTCTGTCTGGAGAAGTCTTAAAATGTAGAACTGACTTCTCCCTGTTGATAAGATTTAACTGAGCTACAGCACCAAGAAAATATGTGCTAGTCATATGAACATGCCATTTTGGATGTAGACATTTCAGAGAAGCACTTCTGATATTGCATAGAGCAGAGAAGAGCAACCTCATCCAGTCCTGAACAAATTCCTGAATGTAGGTCATGAGAGACTATAGTTGTAAGCCACCAAGTTTAAAAATAATCGGTAATTCATCAATAAACAATTAGAATATAAAGCCATCCAGAGTCTTTCTCAAGAACCTGACATTTATATGAGATACAAATAACTGTTGGAAAATTTTAGGAGCAGTATCTCATTCAAAGTTACCTATAAATGGGGGCCAGAGAGAGTACAGTGGGTAGGGCATTTCTCTTGCATGTAGCCAAACCAGGTCCAATCTCTAGTACCACATATAGTCCCCTGAATTCGCCAGAACTGATCTCTGAGCACAAATTCAGGAGTAAACCCTGGGGTTCAGGAGATATATCCTCCAAAATAAAGGAACAAACAAAATTCCTAAGTAAACATTAGTCACATGGATAAAAAAAATAATATAGAATGCATAGTTCTAGACCACTTCTATTCCCCTGATTTTCTGATGCAACAGCATTAAGGAAGAGTCAAGGAACATTTTGAGGAAATTTTTATTTTCCTTGTACAGTTTTTTCCTTTTATTTAAATACTGTAAATATAAAGTTGCTCATGATTAAGATTTAGTCTTACAATGTATACCATCCTTCACCCATGAACATTTCCCACCACCAATGTTCCCAGTTTCCCTCCCACCTTCCTTTCTATCTCTCTCTCCCTTTATTTTTCTTCTTAGACAGTATGGTTTGCATTATTGTTAAAGAAGGGGTACCATTCATATCACGTTATCTCCATCCAACACCCAGTTCTTGCCCCAACTATCATTGTAATAGCAGTCTCTTCTCTTCCCTAACTACACTGCTCCATGATTTGTGGCCAGCCTCCCACCATAGACTGGTCCTCTAGGCTCTCCTCTCCATTATCTTTGGATAGTATTATCACGCAATCTTTTTTTTTTCTTATATTCCATACATAAGTGAAATTATTCTATGTCTATCCCCTCCCTCTACTCATTTCACTCAGCATAATATTCTCCATGTCTGTCCATGTAATAGCAAATTCCATGACTTTATTTTTCCAAACAGCTGTATAGTATAGCATTGTGTAGATGTACTATAGTTTCTTTGGCCCTTTATCTGTTCTTGGGCACTTGAGCTGTTTTGAGGAAACATTTTAATAATTCAAGATAATTTCACTTTTGAACCTGGCTCAAAACCCTGATTTTGACACATAACTTAGCAAATACATACATCGACTCTTATCCTCCTTCAGTCTGCATCCCCAAGCTAGCTCCTTTCAATCCAAACTTCACTGTCTAACAACGGTCCTCAAACTACGGCCCTCGGGCCACATATTGTATTTATTCCCATTTTGTTTCTTCACTTCTAAATAAGATATATGCAGTGTGCATAGAAATTTGTTCATAATTTTTGTTTTTACTATAATCTGGCCCTCCAACAGTCTGAAGGACAATGAACTGGCCCCCTGTTTAAAAAGTTTGAGGACCCCTGACTCTATAACATCAAATCTGATTGTACAAAAATATAAAAAAGAACCTATAAATTAATAATGATTTTAAAAAATAACAATTGATTTAAAAAAAAAACACAGTCTGGAAGTGGAAATTCAGAGGAACACCAGATAAAGTAATTAATTTGATTGGTCACTTTAAACCTCATTCACCAAAAAGGTATTTAGTCAAAATAAGTACTGGTATGTGACAGGGGTCACACTTGGTAGGAGATAAAATGAATTCCCAACTAATGTCTCTTTGCTCTCCTTGTTCCCCACCTACACACAGATAGAGGGCAGAACTGAAGAGGTTCTCATGTGATCATGGATGAAGAAAAGCCAAAAAAACAAGAAGACGCTGATGTTCAGTCCTCGATAGGCCCAGCAACAGGCTACAGAGCAGCAAGTCCCAGCAAGAGGACAGATTTTCAGCTGAAGCTTCTAAACCAGAACATCTAGATTTTATTGTATAGTTTAAGATCCAGGTCCTTCCCCCAATGTCTAAGGCTCTCCCTTTTCTTGTGTATTATGTCACTCCACCCTGTCTGGACACTTTCAATATGTTTTTCTCTAATATACAATAGTAAAATATCATATATAATTATATGTATTAATTATATAGTTTGTATATGTAATATACAATAGTATATGTAACAGTCTAATATACAATAGTAGCTTTTCCAAGAAAAGGGAGAGCCCTAGACATTGGGAGAAGGACTTGGACCTTAAACTATACAAGAAAATATAACTCCTGAAAGCATCTGAGTTTTGTATGCAAATCTTTCATACAATTCTCAAGACTCACGAGCTCAGGATTCACTCCATTTTTGCACTATGCGTGGTGAATCTACCTTAACCAAGAGTGCCTTCTAAATTGACCTGGAAAACCTCCCCATCTTCCCGAACTTAGAATCCTGGAATAGCTGGGGATCATAAATCGAAAGACCTCTTTACAGGACAATGTGAAGTGATTCTAATCTTGTTCTAGTTCTTCCTCCAAAAGGAAGATCTCAGCAGCCACCTTGGGGATCGATTCTTGTGGATAACATCACCGACAACAGGGCTGTCTTGGGGAAACAGACCAGCTGGATTGAAATTATCTACAGACAGAATTTCAAAGGCTGGTCTGCATGCGTGGACTCAGGCTGAGGCCAAGCCTGGGGGAGTTTTCCTTTGAGGAGCTCAGATAGGAAGGTTGATTTACTGGCACTGAACTCCAACAGTTCAGCTTTAGCTAGACATGAATCAGGTCCAGGTCTGTGTGTTCTTTCCTGCTTGAACGTTTATTTGGAAACAAGAGGGGGGGAATAAAACTCTTTGTAAATTAAGTTTGTGAACTATTCACCTCTTCCCACCAATGAATCATTCGGTCCAAAGAGGAACATTCTATAGATGTGGGGCATTGGGTGTTCACAAAATTGGGAGGACCTAGAGTTTTCTAAACTGGGGTTATTGCAAAGACTTACAGATGAATTCACTTCAGCAGTCTTTCCTCAGTTCTGTCGTGCATGATAATCCCTCCTCTTTGCTTTTCCATTCATCTTCATCATGTCCTTCTTTGGTCCCTCTTGTTCCCCCAAATTAAGATTTCTCACCTCAAAGTATCCTATTCAGGATGTCACCTAATCTTGAAGAATGTCTTTTACTCTTTCTCTGATGTTTCTTTAATCTTTCTTTAACCTCCTCCATCCAAACACGCACTTGCCAGATAGCATTCCTAATGGACTTTTTCTGCCCATCACCAATCTGATGAGTCAATTTTTCCACAGCACTGATAGATGATTATTTCCTTACTTTCAGGCTATGATAGGAGAGCATTCAGAAGCCCCTTCTTTTTATAAGGTCTACTTAGAGGTCCTTGGAGAGCAGCAAGCACACTATCTGTGGACCCTGAGAAAAATTTGGGGGCCGAAGAAAGGAGAGTTTATTCTTAAAAACAGGTGCATTAGACTATGATATTCGAAATCAATTTGACCTTTCCTGTAACTCAGTCTCTGTTCTTTTGCTGTGCAAATTAAACAAACTTATTTTTCTAATCTGGAAAATAAAACCACCACAAAATCAAATTTAAAAATGGAAATCTAAAACGCACTCCCCTGAAGGAATTTCAGGCTGTTATTGGCTCATTCTGTGACACATATGGGTGATTGGCATTTAAGGCAACAGCCCAGTTCTCAGCCCTGACTCACTTGGAGGAGGAGGAGGAGACACAAAATCCAGGATCTTGCCAAAGCTATTTTCCCAACTCGCCTACCATGGAACCCATGATTTTCTTCATGACTCATTATTTTTGCAGGAAAAAAAATCTAGGCTTGAAATCAAGAGATCTGACATCTACTCCAGGTTCTGCTGCTGGCTGTCGGGTCCCTAATTTTAAGGAAAATTCAGGAGTACAAACCTTAGGGAGTCTATTTACCCTGAAATATCTAGATTTCCAAGAGTGTGGGTCTCTGTTTAAAATACAAAGAATTTGGGCTCGGAGAGATAGCACAGTGGCATTTGCCTTGCAAGCAGCCGATCCAGGACTAAAGGTAGTTGGTTCGAATCCCGGTGTCCCATATGGTCCCCCGAGCCTGCCAGGAGCTATTTCTGAGCAGACAGCCAGGAGTAACCCCTGAGCATCGCTGGGTGTGGCCCCCAAAAAAACAAAAAACAAAAAACAACAACAACAACAACAACAAAAAAAGAATTTACCACAAAGAATTCTTCATCAGTTATTGGTTACCCACCACCTTTTTGGTCTAATAAGCCTTCCAATGTGGCTCCCTTTTTCCTTTCAGGTACAGAGAGTGCCACAAAATAGTAGTAATTAGAATATTGTCATGAGGAAAGAAAGATCTATAAAATTATAAAATGGAGATTTCCCAAGGGAGAACAAAAATGTTGTAGAGACTGCTGCTGGACCATGAGGGAATATAAGACTCTAGATTCCCATTTTGGAGGTACTAAAAGGAAACAAGGCACCCAAAATGGAATTTTTCCCCTGTTCACTTTGTCCTTGACTGGGTCTCAAGGAAAAAATACAAGAAGCCTATTTAAAAGAAAAGTGTGAGTTTTTTATATCCTTCTGGATGCTTATTAAAGAATAAATAACTCCAGTAATAATGGTCCTAAGAAATTCCAGTCCCATCATTGAAACTCTCTTTGACAAATCAAAATACTATTCTCTTCTCTGTGGTAGAAATGAGGCTCAACTGATTTGAGACCAAGAGAGCTTGCAAGGGAGAGAAATAACAATCATGCGCACCATTCTGGATTCTTTTGCTGGACGTGATATATTTGCAATGAAAAGATAATCACCCCTGTTCTACAAATGAGGGGTATGGAAAGTTAGAGAAGGACTATATGTCTAGTATTACCCAACCAGTGATGTGCAGAGTCAAGATGAAAACCCACACTCAGGTGTATTAAAACCCAAATGTTTTCCATGGTTCACCATGTAATGATAAAGTAATGATCATAATTAAGATTCACTTATGGCCTGTTGTTTGCCAACCACTAGGCTCAATGTCATCATTTATCTTGACATTTAATCCTCATACCAACCCTACAAAACAACTGAAATTGCTCCATTTCAATGCTCAAGAATTTGAGGTTAAGCAATTTGCCCTGATAGGAAGGGCAAGATTTAAGCCAGACACTGGATATGTAAAACTGTAATCTTTACTACTATCCATAGAAAACGTATTAGTTCAGTCCACCAGATAAAAACTTGTTACTGCGCAATATATTAAAATGGATGAAGAAGGAGGGGATTCTAACTACAATCTAGGTGGTTTATAGAGCCAGAAATCATATTTTGACAAAAGCTTGAAATGACTGAGAGCAAATGCTTGTAGCATGGCAAGCTATTTAGGTCACAAACAAATCTTGCTCTTTGTCTTTAATGTTCTTAAAGAACACAGGCCAATTCCAAACGTCCTGGACAAATGGCTGCCAAAGACCCTGTCCTACAGAAACAGCTCCCAACCCTCCCACTCTGGGCCTGAAAAAAAGTCTCTGGCCTCTTTGCAAGAGATGGGCTATTGAAGTGAGGAGAGGAAAGAAGAGGAAAAGGCAACAAGGGTTGTGGAATGATGTCTGCATGTATAAAATGCTAAAAGAAATTGGGCTGATGAAAGAATATATTTTCACAAATGAAACCAAGACGTATTTTATAGGTTTGCTCGGCCTAACAAAGGATTAGCTGCTAAAGGACATGACCTGGGTTACAGCTTTGAGTTTATACCGCATGTAGACATGACTTTCTGTGTTCTCATGTGGGGCTGATTATTTGGTTTCCTGACCTGCATAGAAACATACAACATATGTATCTGAATACATAGGATAGGTTGTGAGGAGTAGGATGCAAACTCTGGACATATTTTCACAGTCAGCTGAGATAGATGTGTATCTTCATGGAGTGTCCCATCAGAAACAACTAACCTTTACTCTTCAAAAATATCAGTGTCAGGAGAGACTGAAAAAGGTAGAGGAATGGTTCCTAAAGAAAGAAACAACATAAACATAACCATTAAGTGCAGTACATGATCCTCCCAGGCATATTGGAATGAGGCAGGTAGACATAAAGGAAAGGATTGGGAAACTGGCAACATTTGAACATACCATGCATGTTAGATAACAGTGATCAGTCAGCCACAAGATTGAATATGCAAAGGATCAATGCTCAAACTACCCTTTAAAATAGAACTTCAACCTGCAACTTGCCTGAGAAGCCAGCTTCTCTCCTGCAGTGGTGGCCAAAAAAAATAAGCTGGTTATAAATTAGACCCGCAGGAATGCCCATTACTCTCTCTAATGATGTTGAAGGAAACTATACAATTAACTTATATCACAGTTGCCCTCAAACTTTATTAATAAAGGTTCACTTCACTCATCTTTATCCCCATTAGCAATTTAGAATCAACCAAATTCAAATGCATATTCCTAACCAATCCCCTGCATCCCTGCTTCCATGTGGCCAGCCTCCAGCTTCCCCCACCTGAGCTCTACCTTGGGCCCTCAGCACTTCTACAAAGCTCCCCCATCCTTTTGCCTATCTGCCAAAATGTAGGTAGTGCTATCCAAAGCTTTTGCTCTTCTTACTTGGTGGGTCTTTATTTCCACTATTCTATGGAATAGAATACCTATGGGTATGTATGAGAATATCCTTGTTTATGAGAAATCCTTACTGAAGAATTCAGAGGCAGAGAGGGGAAGATAAAAACAGAGTAGATTGCAATAGATGAATCTCGTTGAATGATAGCAGAACACTCTGTACTATTCTTGCAACTTTTTGTAAATCTAAAATCATTTCAAAACAAAAATAATTTTTAAGTGAGTCCACCTGGTTGCTTAACTTTTATCAAACAGACCCCATCTGTTTGCCTAAAAATTGGGATGACGGACCTGTGTCTTGTTCATATTACTTGGTCTCTGCCTCCTCTGCAGAACCACAAAGGCAGAATTGGGGTTCATATAAGCCTTATAAAAGGATCATACTCTCTCCACCTCCAGCACTTTCCTGGTCCTCTCTGGCAGTCATATAAAATATGGCAAGCCTGTAAAATACATCTTGGTTTCATTTGTGGAAATATATTCTTTCATCAGCCCAATTTCTTTTAGCACTTTATATACGCAGACATCATTCCACAACCCTCGTTGCCTTTTCCTCTTCTTTCCTCTCCTCACTTCAATAGCCCATCATTAGCAACCTAGAGAATTAGAATGATCTTTAAATTCCTTCCCCCTTCCTCCCTGGAATAGGGCACAGATGAAGCAGGGGATGTTCACATTATCAGTCCTCACATGTACCCAGGGCCTCGTGATGCCAGTGGCTTCTGAGCTGGGGATTGCAGGGATGTTTGGCACTCAGCCATCAGTTTCTTAAGGCTAAATTGAGCTCTTGGAACTGGCTGGATTAACGGTTACATTCCAAAGCTGTTGTCTATGACGCTTCCCTCAGCTTGCCTTCTTACTCTTCTCTTTTCCTTGCAACTAACCGGGTACCCTCCTCTTTAAGCTTCTTTTATCCCTTCACGTGGTGATTCTTAACCTTGGCGGCACATTAGAATCATCTGAGGCGCATCCAAAAAATAAACCTAAAACTTGGATCTTCCATCTCAGAGACTCATTAATTTATTAAGGGTACAGCCTGGGATTTGACAGGTTTGTTTGCTTTAAATGGCCAGGAAGATTCTAACATGTGGTAAAATTAAGAACCACTGATGTCGAGCACAGCTACAAATCCCTTCTCTCTCAGATTTCCCACCTTTTTTTGTGACTTTGGGGAGTTTTCTGACCACTTCTGCAGACCTCGCAGAAACTCTCCCATCAAAAGAGCATTCCATTGAAAGGGATCTTTCTCTAAATTGGTTAGGAGTTATTTGACCTTTACAAAAGGAATTTATTTGAAAGCTGGAGATTAAGGCATTTGGTTTGCATGTGGCCAAAACTAATTCTATGCCTAACATCACAGATGGATCTTAGAACCGCACTAGGAGCGATCTCTGAGCACAGAGCCAGGAGTAGTCCCTGAGTTTGGCCAAGTGTAGCCCAAACTCCTCCACCTCCTTCCACTGAAAAACTTTATCCAACCACAAATGAAAAATAAAACATGTGCAAACTTGCTCTGGTCATTAACAATTAACAAAAGGCTATCACATCATTTCCTACACATAAATGCAAACTCATGAAGTGAGTTCAGAGGACAAGAGCCCCAGGGGCAAGCCAGCATTTGTCCCCTTTGACAACAACACCTGCTACAAGGTAGGAAATGACGGACCCTCCCTCCAGATGTAGTTTCGAGACACTGAAGACACATAGGTCAGAGATGATGAAATCTCACAAGATTTATAGCAGCAGGTGCCGGCCGCTCCTCAGCAGGCATCAGCATGGTCATTCGACCTCTCAGTCACACCAAGAAAGAACAAGGAGACTCTGCACCAAGAACTCTGTTGAAACACTTGTGGCTTGCAAGCTTTTGCCAATACCTCAGTCTGGATGATCAATAGACTCATGAAGGAGAAACTTTAAAACTTCTTGTCTATCTCCACTTCTAGTATAGTATCCTTAGGTAGAACCCAGGCATTTGATTGTTTGTTTGTTTGTTTGTTTTTGTTTTTGGACCACACCATCTGCACTCAAAGGTTATTCCTGGCTCTATACTCAGAAATCTCCCCTAGCAGGCTCAGGGGACCATACAGGATGCCAGGAATCGAACCTGGGTCCATCCAAGGTCAACTGCATGCAAGGCAAACACCTCACCACTGTGCTATGACTCCTGCCCCAGGCATTTGATTTTTTGTTTGTTTGTTTGTTTGTTTGTTTTTGGACCACACCATCTGCACTCAAAGGTTATTCCTGGCTCTATACTCAGAAATCTCCCCTGGCAGGCTCAGGGGACCATACAGGATGCCAGGAATCGAACCTGGGTCCATTCAAGGTCAACTGCATGCAAGGCAAAATCCTCACCACTGTACTATGACTCCTGCCCCAGGCATTTGATTTTTTAGAGTTTCTCCACATAGACCAATGTGCTGCCTACTTGATTTTAGATATTACTCATATAGGATCCTTCTATCCTCACATCTAGGCCGGACCCTGAGGTTTCCATGCCCTCTGAATCATCTATATTCCTTCCACTCTTCATATTCCCTTAGAACTGCCTTCTCTGCTCACACCTTTCTCCCACTGCAAATGCACACATATGCACGTGCACAAACACACACATAGAGAGTCTGTTACTTAATCTGTTCAAATTAGTTTTATCATGTGTAAGGAAAGAGAGATAGTACCCATCTTGCAAAACACAGTACATAGCACATTTGCCCAGGTATAAATCAGGTGCAAGTTTCTTCATTAGGGACTTACAGGAACATCATCGAGGCAATTTTTTGATTGGTTTCTGTTTATTATGAAACTAGGAATACTCAGAGCAAAGATTATACAGATTATGCCTCTCCTTCCTCAGAATATATCTGAGGGTCATAAATAATCACTACCTTCTAGGGTTAGGGTCCAGGGGAGCTAAAAAGGGGGCATGTGGTCAAAATCTATCAAAACATAAAATACAGAGTCAGGCTTGTAGAAGGATGGCAAGGAGGAGATATGAAAGAATGATAGTTATTATGGGATTAAGGTGTATGTTTGAATAGTGGGAAGAAGAATATGGTCAGGAGTATATAAGGGAAGGAAGAAAAAAAGAAGGAGGGTAGAGGATAGGAAAGATAATGGTGGAAGATAGGAGGGAGGATATGGTTGATGTTATATTTGGGTGACTTTTGTTCCGACGGGATCAATTTTAAAATGGTATAAGAGAGAAATAAGACACCCATTCCTGGCCTGAGTGTTCTTTGTGGATCAGGTAGCTTTCTTGGGTAACATTCTGGTTTTCAATCCCAGAGGCCGAAACCTCTTGCTCCATACAGAGCTGTGAGACTGTCCTTGTCAGGTCTTCACACCTCGTGTTCTATGCCTCTCACATTGCAGCGATTTTTCTCTCTGGCCTGGGATAACTGTAAATGGTGGCAACAGATGGCATAAGTAATTGGCAAAAAAAAAAAAAAGGGGGGGGGTGAAAAGGATTGCTAAAGACCCAATTCATTTGTTTTGTTTCAGTTTTGGTTTTTGGGCCATACCCAGTGATGCTCAAAGGTTACTACTGGCTCCTGCCCACCACCCAATTCATTTTTGATAGGAAGAGGAAAACTCAAGTGAAGTCTATTTTAACCAAGCATTTCCTTCCTTTCTTCACCTTCTACTGATTCACAAGTCTTCCTAGAGATGCTGCTTCTCCTGAAAATGTCCCAACATCTTTCAGTCCCCAAAACCAATAATCTCATCAAAACAGGAAGTGACACAAACAATTTTCCAAAATATACAGAATATCAGCAAGTTTTTAGAGCCTTGATCTTGACTCCTTCCTGGTATAGCCTCTGGAAGCCCCTTGATGCTCTGGATTTCTGCTTTTGCACCACAGCTCATCCTCTAGATGGGAAATGTGGCATACTCTTCCTATATAAAAGCCCCTCTTTTAGCCATAAAGCTTGGCATCAGCACCCATATTTCAATGCATGGCCCTTGTAAGGTCCCATTGTTTAAGATGTGTGTGACTTGCATCTTTGTTGTTGTCTTTCTTGTTTTTTTATCCAGGGCAGCTCTTTTGTGTCTAAAAGTTATTATTGCAAGAATGTCTTTCATTTTTCTTAAAACCCATAGATGAGTGAGACCATTCTCTCTCTCTGACTTATTTCACTCAGCATAATAGATTTCATGTGCATCCATGTATAGGAAAATTTCATGACTTCATCTCTCCTGACAGCTGCATAATATTCCATTGTATATATGTACCACAGTTTCTTTAGCCATTCATCTGTTGAAGGGTATCTTGGCTGTTTCCAGAGTCTTGCTATGGTAAATAGTGCTGCAATAAATATAGGTGTAAGGGATTTTTGTAATGTATTTTTGTGTTCCTAGGGAATATTCCTAGGAGTGGTATAGCTGGGTCGTATGGGAGCTCAATTTCCAGTTTTTGGAGGAATCTCCATATCGCTTTCCATAAAGGTTGAACTAGGCAGCATTCCCACCAGCAGTGGATAAGAGTTCCTTTCTCTCCACATCCCCGCCAACATTGCTTGTTCTCATTCTTTGTGATGTGTGCCAATCTCTGGGGTGTGAGGTGGTACCTCATAGTTTTGATTTGCATCTTCCTGATGACTAGTGATGTGGAGCATTTTTTTATGTGTCTTTTGGCCATTTGTATTTCTTCTTTGTCAAAGTGTCTGTCCATTTCTTCTCCCCATTTTTTGATGGGATTAGATGTTTTTTTTTTCTTGTAAATTTCTGTCAGTGCCTGTATATTTTGGAGATTAGCCCCCTTGTCTGTGACTTGCATCTTTGAGAAGCCCAGGTCAAGATACAGCTCTTTGGGTCTCTATGACCTTACCCTCGCCTGAAAAGGTGATGGGCAATAAGTCAACATACATACCAAGTATGTAGAACCTACTACTATCGTGTTCCTTATATTTGCCCACCCAGATCAGCCTGTATGGTTTAAAAGGGTCCCAACTGAAACAGACAGGTAAATAGGAGGCCCCAGGCAATGATATTCTCGAGAAGTAATAAAATCCAGTTCTAATGTAAAGATGTTTTAGATAGTGGTGGAAGGTGCTTGAGGAGTTATAATTTTGTATATCACTACCATAGCTCTTAATATTGTTGTGTCATCCTTAAAATAATAAATAAATCAACAAATGAAGATATTTTATCACAAACCTAAGGTAACCCAAATCATGAAGGCTGTACCTCTTTATGAATAGAGCATAAGGTCTAACTTTAACTGGTTCAGGTGCTGCCCAGAGAAGAGTGAATCACCTTAGAACAGGGGTCTCAAATTCAATTTACCTGGGGGCCACAGGAGGCAAAGTCGGGGTGAGGCAGGGCCGCATAAGAGATTTCACAAAAAAAGTCCTCAAACGTCTTTATTAACAGTTTTAATTATTTCTTCTGAACATGAATAGAACACTGAGTGAAGATCATGAACAGTTCTTCTGAACATGGCATCTTTTGCCGATTCCTTGCTGCCAGAGACTTGACAGCACTTCTTCTCACAAATCTGAACCTCATTTGACTTTAGAGAGGAAGCAGTTGAGACCCTCAGTATGGCTTGAAGATGATCATCATTAAGTCTAGACCTGTACTTTGACTTATTGAAGTTCAATGTGGAGAATAACTTTTCACACAAATATGTGTTCCCAAAAAGGCACATGGTGTGCTTGAACATTTGGGAAAGCTCAGGGAAGCTGGGGGACAATTCTCTCAAAAATTGCCAATGCATGTCTGCTTTTCCACTAATCTCCCTGAACTTGGCTTTGAAATCAGAGTTGCATTGCAGGTTAATGAGCTCCATTTGAAGCACAGGAGGGGCATCTTGCACATCAAAGGAAAAGGGGCCCACAAAAATTTGGAAAGTGGCTCTGTGCATTTTGAAGTCTGCAAATCTGTGGTCAAAATCCTTCTCTAGCTTAAAAATAGCATCAACATATTTCTCACCACTGAATGGTATGCCTGCACCCACAAGTGTCTTGCATGCTGGGAAATGGCAAAGGTTTGTCTGAGAGAGCTGGGATTTCCATAACACAAGTTTTGTGGAGAATGCTCTCACGTTGTCATAGGCAGCACTGATAAGCTGCCCCGGGCCTTGTAACATCTTGTTTAGTACATTCAGCTTATATGTTATGTCAACAAGAAAAGCTAAGTCCATGAGCTATTTGTGATCACTCAACTCAGAAACAGCATTCCCATCCTTCTCATGAAGGCTTTCACTTCTTCTCTCAACTCAAAAAATCTTTTCAGGACATTTCCCCTACTGAGCCAATGTACCTGGGTGAAATAGAGCACATCTCTATATTCTGACTCCATTTCCTCTAAAGAAGCACTGAACCTCCTGTGCTTTAAGCCCCTGGATCTGATTTGGTTTATGCATTTCACAACAACAGACATCACATTGTCACATGGCAGGCATTTACTGCAAAGGGCCTGCTGCTGAATAATGCAGTGAAGAGCAGTGGCCTTCTCTACACCCTCCTCTTCAAGTTTTTTTTTTGAACAAGTGCCACCAGTCCATTTTTCCTCCCTGTCATCGATGGCACTCCATCAATTATTATTCCAACAAACCTCTTCCATGGCAAACCTACATTCTCAATGGCATCACACAGATGCCGAAATATCTCATTAGCAGTGGTCTGGCCATGCATTGGAATTATTGTGAGTACCTCCTCTGTCAATTCAAAATTGCAATCAACACCATGGACATAAATTGTGAGCTGCGCAGTGTCTGTTATATCTGTGCCCTTGTCAAGAGCAACTGAGTATGCATTAAAACATTTGGCTTTCTCACACAGTTGATGATAAATGTCACTTGACATGTCAGAAATGCGTCTGCCACAGTGTTGGCAGAAAGACTGATTTTGCTAAACTGACCTTTTTTTCCTGACAGATAATACTTGCAGCCTGTAACATGCATTTTTCAACAAACTCTCCTTCTGTGAATGGCTTCCCTGCCTTAGCAATCATCTCACTAACCATGTAATTAGCTTCGACTGATGAAATATTCTCTTTGGTTGCTTTCTTGAAGAAATCTTGTTGCCTCATTAGACATGCTTTAAGACTAGCAACCTGCTTGGCTCTCTCATTTCCTTTTTTTTTTAATTTATTTAAACACCTTAATTACATACATGATTGTGTTTGGGTTTCAGTCATGTAAAGAACACCACCCATCACCAGTGCAACATTCCCATCACCAATATCCCAAGTCTCCCTCCTCCCCACCCGACCCCCGCCTGTACTCTAGACAGGCTCTCCATTTTCCTCATACATTCTCGTTATTAGGACAGTTCAAAATGTAGTTATTTCCCTAACTAAACTCATCACTCTTTGTGGTGAGCTTCCTGAGGTGAGCTGGAACTTCCAGCTCTTTTCTCTTTTGTGTCTGAAAATTATTATTACAAGGGTGTCTTTCATTTTTCTTAAAACCCATAGATGAGTGAGACCATTCTGCGTTTTTCTCTCTCTCTCTCTGACTTATTTCACTCAGCATAATAGATTCCGTGTACATCCATGTATAGGAAAATTTCATGACTTCATCGCTCCTGACAGCTGCATAATATTCCATTGTGTATATGTACCACAGTTTCTTTAGCCATTCGTCTGTTGAAGGGCATCTTGGTTGTTTCCAGAGTCTTGCTATAGTAAATAGTGCTGCAATGAATATAGGTGTAAGGAAGGGGTTTTTGTATTGTATTTTTGTGTTCCTAGGGTATATTCCTAGGAGTGGTATAGCTGGATCGTATGGGAGCTTGATTTCCAGTTTTTGGAGGAATCTCCATATCGCTTTCCATAAAGGTTGAACTAGACGGCATTCCCACCAGCAGTGGATAAGAGTTCCTTTCTCTCCACATCCCCGCCAACACTCTTTATTCTCATTCTTTGTGATGTGTGCCATTCTCTGGGGTGTGAGGTGGTATCTCATTGTTGTTTTGATTTGCATCTCCCTGATGATTAGTGATGTGGAACATTTTTTCATGTGTCTTTTGGCCATGTGTATTTCTTCTTTGTCAAAGTGTCTGTTCATTTCTTCTCCCCATTTTTTGATGGGGTTAGATGTTTTTTTCTTGTAAAGTTCTGTCAGTGCCTTGTATATTTTGGAGATTAGCCCCTTATCTGATGGGTATTGGGTGAATAGTTTCTCCCACTCAGTGGGGGGCTCTTGTATCCTGGGCACTGTTTCCTTTGAGGTGCAGAAGCTTCTCAGCTTAATATATTCCCATCTGTTAATCTCTGCTTTCACATGCTTGGAGAGTGCAGTTTCCTCCTTGAAGAAGCCTGTAATGTCCTGGAGTGTTTTGCCTATGTGCTGTTCTATATATCTTATGATTTTGGGGCTGATATCGAGGTCTTTAATCCATTTGGATTTTACCTTCTTACATGATGTTAGCTGGGGGTCTAAGTTCAATTTTTTGCAAGTGGCTATCCAATTGTGCCAACACCACTTGTTGAAGAGGCTTTCCCTGCTCCATTTAGGATTTCCTGCTCCTTTATCAAAAATTAGGTGATTGTATGTCTGGGGAACATTTTCTGAGTATTCAAGCCTATTCCACTGATCTGAGGACCTGTCCTTATTCCAATACCATGCTGTTTTGATAACTATTGCTTTGTAGTACAGTTTAAAGTTGGGGAAAGTAATTCCTCCCATATTCTTTTTCCCAATGATTGCTTTAGCAATTCGAGGGTGTTTATTGTTCCAAATGAATTTCAAAAGTGTCTGATCCACTTCTTTGAAGAATGTCATGGGTATCTTTAGAGGGATGGCATTAAATCTGTATAATGCCTTGGGGAGTATTGCCATTTTGATGATGTTAATCCTGCCGATTCATGAGCAGGGTATGTGTTTCCATTTCCGTGTGTCCTCTCTTATTTCTTGGAGCAGAGTTTTATAGTTTTCCTTGAATAGGTCCTTCACATATTTAATCAAGTTGATTCCAAGATATTTGAGTTTGTGTGGCACTATTGTGAATGGGGTTGTTTTCTTAATGTCCATTTCATCCTTATTACTATTGGTGTATAGAAAGGCCATTGATTTTTGTGTGTTAATTTTGTAGCCTGCCACCTTGCTATATGAGTCTATTGTTTCTAGAAGCTTTTTGATAGAGTCCTTAGGGTTTTCTAAGTAGATTATCATGTCATCTGCAAACAGTGAGCGCTTGACTTCTTCCTTTCCTATCTGGATTCACTTGATATCCTTTTCTTGCCTAATCGCTATAGCAAGTACTTCCAGTGCTATGTTGAAGAGGAGTGGTGAGAGAGGACAGCCTTGTCTTGTGCCAGAATTTAGAGGGAAGGCTTTTAGTTTTTCTCCATTGAGGATAATGTTTGCCACTGGCTTGTGGTAGATGGCCTTCACTATATTGAGAAAGGTTCCCTCCATTCCCATCTTGCTGAGAGTTTTGATCAAGAATGGGTGTTGGACCTTATCAAATGCTTTCTCTGCATCTATTGATATGATCATGTGGTTTTTATTTTTCTTGTTATTGATGTTGTGTATGATGTTGATAGATTTACGGATGTTAAACCAGCCTTGCATTCCTGAGATGAAACCTACTTGATCGTAGTGGATGATCTTCTTAACGAGGCATTGAATCCTATTTGCCAGGATTTTGTTGAGGATCTTTGCATCTGCATTCATCAGCGATATTGGTCTGTAATTTTCTTTTTTTTGTAGCATCTCTGTCTGGTTTAGGTATCAAGGTGATGTTGGCTTCATAAAAGCTATTTGGAAGTGTTTCTGCTTGTTCAATTTCATGAAAGAGTCTTGCCAAGATTGGCAGTAGTTCCTCTTGGAAAGTTTGATAGAATTCATTAGTGAATCCATCTGGACCTGGGCTTTTGTTTTTCGGCAGACATTTGATTACTGGTTTAATTTCATCAATGGTGATGGGGGTGTTTAGATATGCTACATCCTCTTCCTTCAACCGTGGAAGATTATAAGAGTCCAAGAATTTATCCATTTCTTCCAGGTTCTCATTTTTAGTGGCGTAGAGATTTTCAAAGTAGTTTCTGATTACCCTTTGAATCTCTGTCATATCAGTAGTGATCTCTCCTTTTTCATTCCTGATACAAGTTATCAAGTTTCTCTCTCTCTCTTTCTTTGTTAGGTTTGCCAGTGGTCTATCAATCTTGTTTATTTTTTCAAAGAACCAACTTCTGCTTTCGTTGATCTTTCGGATTGTTTTTTGAGTTTCCACTTCGTTGATTTCTGCTCTCAGCTTTGTTATTTCCTTCTGTCTTCCTATTCGTGGGTCCTTTTGTTGAGCATTTTCTAGTTCTATTAGCTGTGTCATTAAGCTACTCAGGTAAGCTCCTTCTTCCTTCCTGATGTGTGCTTGCAAAGCTATAAATTTTCCTCTCAGTACTGCTTTAGCTGTGTCCCATAAGTTCTGATAGTTTGTGTCTTTGTTGTCATTTGTTTCCAGGAACCTTTTGATTTCCTCCTTGATTTCATCTCGGACCCACTGGTTATTGAGCATGAGGCTGTTTAACTTCCAGGTGTTAAAGTGTTTCTTCTGAGTCCCTTTGGAGTTCACAAATAATTTCAGAGCCTTGTGGTCAGCGAAGGTAGTCTGCAAAATTTCTATCCTCTTGATCTTATGGAGGTATGTTTTATGTGCCAGCATGTAGTCTATCCTGGAGAATGTCCCATGTACATTGGAGAAGAATGTGTATCCAGGTTTCTGGGGATGGAGTGTCCTATATATATCCACTAGGCCTCTTTCTTCCATTTCTCTCCTCAGGTCTAGTATATTCTTGTTGGGTTTCAGTCTGGTTGACCTATCCAGTGTTGACAAAGCCGTGTTAAGGTCCCCCACAATTATTGTGTTGTTGTTGATATTATTTTTCAGATTTGTCAACAGTTGTATTAAATATTTTGCTGGCCCCTCATTCGGTGCATATATGTTTAGGAGAGTGAATTCTTCCTGCTCTACGTACCCCTTGATTAATATAAAATGTCCATCTTTGTCCCTTACAACCTTCCTGAGTATAAAGTTTGCATTATCTGATATTAGTATGGCCACTCCAGCTTTTTTATGGGTGTTGTTTGCTTGGATAATTTTTCTCCAGCCTTTTATTTTGAGTCTATGTTTGTTCTGACTATTCAGGTGCGTTTCTTGTAGGCAGTAGAAGGTTGGATTGAGTTTTTTGATCCATTTAGCCACTCTGTGTCTCTTAACTGGTGCATTTAGTCCATTGACGTTGAGAGAAAGAATTGTCCTGGGATTTAACGCCATCTTTATTTCGAAATTTGGTGTGTCTTTTGGGTAGTCTTGTCTTAGATTAGGTTTTTCAGTTTTTCTCTTAAGACTGGTTTTGTGTCTGTGAAGTTTCTGAGCTGTTTTTTGTCTGTGAAGCCATGTATTCTTCCGTCAAACCGGAAAGTGAGTTTTGCTGGGTATAGTATTCTGGGTGAAGCATTCATTTCATTCAGTCTTGTCACAATATCCCACCACTGCTTTCTGGCATTGAGTGTTTCTGGTGACAGGTCTGCTGTAAATCTCAGGGAAGCTTGCTTGAACGTGATTTCCCCTTTTGCTCTTGCTGTTTTCAGAATTCTGTCTCTATCTGTGGGATTTGTCATTGTGACTAGGATGTGTCTTGGGGTGGTTTTTCTGGGGTCTCTTTCGGTTGGTACTCTTCATGCATGCAGGATTTGATCACATATATTCTTTAGCTCTGGAAGTTTCTCTTTAATGATGTTCTTGACCTTTGATTCTTCCTGGAAGTTTTCTTCCTGGGTCTCTGGGACTCCAATGATTCTTAAGTTGTTTCTGTTGATCTTATCATAGACTTCTATTTTCATCTGTTCCCATTCTTTGACTAATTTTTCCATTGTCTGCTCATTTGCTTTAAGTTTTTTGTCTAATCTCTCCTGCTGTATGGAATTGTTATGTATCTCATCTTCCACAGCACCAAGTCTATTCTCAGCTTCTGATACCCTGTCCCAGAGCTTATCCATTTTGTCATTCACTTCGTTTACTGACTTTTTCATTCCTGTTAGTTGACATGTTATTTCAGTTTGGAGTTTTGTGATTTCTGTCTTCATA
Source organism: Suncus etruscus (assembly GCF_024139225.1). Taxonomy (NCBI): domain Eukaryota; kingdom Metazoa; phylum Chordata; class Mammalia; order Eulipotyphla; family Soricidae; genus Suncus; species Suncus etruscus. The sequence continues at coordinate 31,521,554 of NC_064866.1, read as the reverse complement.
TTTTCTTGGTTCTTATTAGTGTTCTGTTCAACTCGATCCATGGTTTCTTGGAGTCCGTTGAGCATCTTCCATATTGCTAGTCTAAAGTCCTTATCTGAGAGGTTGATTAATTGGTTGGTCATTATCTGGTCCTCAGAATTGTCATCTTCATTCTCTATGTCTGATGCTGGCCTGCGTTGTTTCCCCACTGTCACACTTGTATTGTGGGTTTTTCTACGTGTTGTGGTGGTATTCATTGTCTATATGATGCAGGCAGCACACTCCTCTGGCTACTCCCTTTCTGGATGGGCTGACTTGCCTCTAAGGGAGGGGAGTCCTCCATGGATAAAGCCTCACACTGGGTCAAATCTTAGGCCCGAGCATGCAACAGAGAAGACAGTCCGGAGAGAAATGTTTGCTTCTGTGATATAGCACCATTCTTAGTGTAATTTTTCCTTCTTGTTGCAATGGTGTTCTTTCCTTAGAAAGAGTGCACGGCCGTGTAGCGAAGCGTAGCGGCTGTGCTCCGCTGGAGCCTCTTTTTGCCCCACTCGCAAGAGTTTTACACAAGAGGACAGTAGACAGACATATACAGGTGAAACTCACAGTTTTTCACAGTTGGGCCCCACTGGGCCGGTGTACTTTCGTGGATTTTCCTCGCCTGTTGTCACACACAGGGAGCCGGCTTTTGCAAAGTTATGCCGGTTTTCATGCTCTGTAGTCCCTCCCTGAAAATGGCCTCTGGGCGAGCGAGTTTTCTGGAGCCTCTTTTTGCCCCACTCGCAAGAGTTTCACGCAAGAGGACAGTAGACAGACATATATAGGTCAAACTCACAGTTTTTCACAGTTGGGCCCCACTGGGCCAGTGTACTTTCGTGGATTTTCCTCGCCTGTTGTCACACACAGGGAGCCGGCTTTTGCAAAGTTATGCTGGTTTTCATGCTCTGTAGTCCCTCCCTGAAAATGGCCTCTGGGCGAGCGAGTTTTCTGGAGCCTCTTTTTGCCCCACTCGCAAGAGTTTCACGCAAGAGGACAGTAGACAGACATATACAGGTCAAACTCACAGTTTTTCACAGTTGGGCCCCACTGGGCCGGTGTACTTTCGTGGATTTTCCCCGCCTGTTGTCACACACAGGGAGCCGGCTTTTGCAAAGTTATGCCAGTTTTCATGCTCTGTCTCTCTCATTTTCTTGATATTTTGCACATTCCTCAGCATGTTTAGTTGAAAATGGCGTTTCAAGTTGTATTCCTTGTGCACTGCAACTTTCTCTGAGCAAATAAGACATGTGGGGATGCCCCTGTGCTCAACAAAAAAATACTGCGTCTCCCACTTTTCCTGAAATTGTCTGTGCTCGTCATCAATCTTTCTCTTCACTGCAGGCTTTGATGAAGTCATGATGAAGGTATGACAAAATCTAACTCTGTAATAAACTTCTCTCCCTTCTCTCCCTTAGGCCTCCAATAATGCAAGGGACAGCAGGCAGGAGCAACAGAAATGACGTCTGCACTAGGCGCAAAGTATTCGCGATTATTCACTTACCGAATATCACAATAAAAATCGCATTAGTAAGAAAAAATCGCAAAAAATCGCATTAAACATTTGCATACCCCAAACGGAACTGCTCGGGGTATGTGAATGTTTAATGCAATTTTTTCCTTACTAATGCGATTTTTATTGCGATTATTTGGTAAGCAAATAATCGTGAATACTGTGATATTTGAAGGCCGGCCGCGGGCCACACAATGTTGTACAGAGGGCCGCAAACGGCCTATGGGCCACGAGTTTGAGAACCCTGCCTTAGAAGAAAGAAAATCTTCTTGGGCTGGAGCCATGGTGCAGCAGTAGAGCATTTGCCTTGCATGTGCTGACCTAGTACAGATGGCAATTAGACCCCCCAGTGTCCCATATGGTCTCCCAAGCCAGGACTGATTTCTGAGTGCATAACCAGGAGTAACCCCTTAGTGTCACCAGGTGTGCCCCCCCCCCAAAAGAAGTAAAGAAAAGAAAAGAAAAGCTTCAATAGGAACAAAAAATTGTTTTAGTAAAATTAAATAGGACCTCAAAAGTTCAAAACTTTCCTCTTGGCATTATCCTAGCAGTAGTTTCTTTTTTTTTTAAGTGAAGCAAAATATTTTTTTATTGAACAAAACTTGCTTAGAAAGATGTGAGAGGAGAGAAAAAGGAGAAATACATGTCCATGAGAGAATACTGACTTTTCCAGAGTAAAAACATCAAGGAAGGATACAAGCAAGTGAGATACAAGTACAAGGGAGAACACAGATTTGTAGAGCAAAAACCAGCAACACTGTCTTAGTGCTTTGACAGCCACAATGAGAGCAATGGGAGCAATTTGGAGAAGCCCTTATAAAACAAACTTTACAAAAACTCTCTGAGATTTGCCTGCATCTCAATGTGGGATGTGTAATTTTTTTCTACTTAATGGGGGACCTTGGCTCTTGCCTTCTGTGAAAATTCTGTATTCTGTCTTTAACATGCTATTTCCTCTCCACCCCCAGCCTTCGCATTCCCTAAATAAAACTAGTTTACTTCACTATTTGTTTCTTCCAGAAATTATTTTCTGCAAGGATAAAAGGCAAACCTGGGAAATCTTGGCAAAGGTCAGACTGACCTCTTTCCCTACAAAGAGAAATTCCCCAATCCAGCTTGAGACAATGGCTCCTTGTAAGCTAAGAGGAGGGGATCAAGTCCTGAGCCATAAGGACCAAATGGACTTCAGACACAGTTTAACCACACCTTGTCTCACTGATGGGACACTAGCATCCACATTGATCAGATGCTTATGTAGGCTTTTCTAGTCCTAACATTTCCCTGGGGAAACCAAGGTAGGTTAGGCAAAAAGGTAGTAGCACTCTTCTCAAGCTGTTACCTCCCTTGCTCTCTATTCTCCCACTGACAGCATTTCACCAGGAGAAATGATTCACTTAATCACACTGAGAGCAAAACAGAATTTGGGGGGAAACTTGTAATCCACATACCACCTTACCCACCTCTTTCCCAAGTTTTTCGTCTGATAGGGATTACCACAGAACTTCTGTATAGAGTGCTTATCAAGGTCCCTGGTCCATCCTAGACATTCAGCAATATTGCATTCAAGCCACTTAGAGTAAATCCTCAACACATGTTGATTTAGGTGGCTGATTACTACATTACTACATTACTGAGTAATGTAGGAACCAAATAAGGGATTAAATATTTGAGTCTGGATAATAAAGAGATCTTAGTTTCATTGCATTCTCTCCTAAAGTTGAATGCTTTATTAGGTTTATGACAAGAAATATTTACATTCTATGTGCCTTACATGTATTATTTTACTTAATCCTCATAATAGGATTTAAAACCACACCTTTGTGGTGCCAACATCTATACTGTTATCCAATAAAAGTCTTCTAATAAGTTTTTCCTCGTTCCAATTTGTTCTAAGCCTCATTTAGTGCCATTTGCTTCAGCAGATATTCAATGAATGTCAACTCCTCTCTCCATTGTGATAGTTTTCTTCAAGACCTGTGCACCCTTTGAAGGCTATTGGGAGAGTCAAGATCTGCAAACAGAATGGCCATGAAGTGTTCTGGGCCTCTTGCAGAGATTCTAGTAACTGATAGAAACCCCTTTACCAGGAAGATTTTTTTTTTCATTAAAAGTGCTTTTCATGAAGACCGGTGAATCTTATTTACAGCAGTAACTACTCTATTCAACAAAACCAAAGCACAATAAAAACCTGAAGACATTGCCGTCTGCCGCCAGTGAATATGCATTCTGTATACAACCAGCAAGCTTTCAGCATATTCCAGTTAAGCACTATCAGGAGTTCAAAGAATAAATCCTGGGGCCGATGAGGTGGGTTAGAGGTAAGGTGTCTGCCTTGCAAGTGCTAGCCAAGGAAGGACCGCAATTCGATCCCCTGGCGTCCCATATGGTTCCCCCAAGCCAGGGGCAATTTCTGAGTGCTTAGTCAGGAGTAACCCCTGAGCATCAAACGGTGTGGCCCCCCAAAAACAAAAAAAATCCTTAAAGGCAAATGGAACCCCCATAAGCCTAAAGGACTTCAGATAGAACTCCCTTTCTGACTCAGCTTCCTTAATTTAAAATTGGATATTTAATAAATAATTCTCAAAGTAAGAATTCTTGTGAGGATTTAATTGCACGATGTTACTAACACACACCACACAGACATTTTTTCCCATGTCATCGGAATCCTTAGCTTTCTACAAGAAGACCACTCTATCTGCTTCCATACTAGGAATTAAAATCATCCTGATATGGTTATGACAATCCGATTTCTCTCAACTGATTCTCACTTTCCCAGCCTTTCTGGTGCATGGGAATGTCTGTTTGACCAGTTAGAGGTTAAGAGTGGCTTCTGGAAATTTTCTTCTGTCCCTATAAAAGGGAGAAGCATTTAAATAAGACATGTTGGTATTATTCCCTTCCATTCCCATCCCCCACACTCTTTCTCTCATCTTTCTCTCATTTTTTCTCTTATCTTTCTTTCTTGAATCCAGATGCTATACTTGAAGATGTAGTATCTTTTTTAACGACCAAGAAGTGGCGAGATTGAAATTAATTATGAAAAGTTAGGTGAACAGATGCTTGCTATATGGAGAGACAGACCATTATTAGATTGACTATTCAGAGAATAAATCAGGTCTAGAGCACAATAGAGAAGCAGAAATGAACTACCCTGGATTCTAGATTACAGTCTAGAATTAAGAATGCCTATCTTCAGAGCTCTTTAGTTAAATAATAAATTTGGGGGCACAGAGTGATAACACAGTGGTAGGGTGTTTGGCTTGCACGTGGATGACCGTGGTTGGACCCGGGTTCAATTCCCTGCATTCTATATGGTCTGCCAAGCCTGCCAAAGGCAATTTCTGAGCACAGAGCCAGAAATAACCTCTGAGCACTGCCAGGTATGACCCAAAAACCCAAAAGAAATAAGTAAATAAATAAATAATAAATTCTGAAGCTTTCTTTTTTTTTTAATTCTGAAGCTTTCAAGCCACATAATTAGGTGACACTCACAACTCTTAGCATTTCAAATTATAATTTATTATCATTAGATTCAAAGATACTATCAATCCAAGTATCTTTATCTTTTACTCCAAGTATCTGTCACTATTTCTTCCATAATTTAGAGCAGGAAGCCAGATCTCTGAATATCAAAAACAAAGTTCTGTGAAGGGCACTTCTCTATATCAAGCCATACTAAGAAAAGTCGAGTCACTCTAGAGAGAGTACAAGGTATACTTGCCCTACATATAACCCATTCCAGTGATCTCTGGCACTAAAAATATCTCCCTGTACACCCCAGTAGTAAGAAAGAAAAGAGAAAGGAAGGAAGGAAGGAAGGAAGGAAGGAAGGAAGGAAGGAAGGAAGGAAGGAAGGAAGGAAGGAAGGAAGGAAGGAAGGAAGGAAGGAAGGAAGGAAGGAAAGGAAGGAAGGAAGGAAGGAAGAAGAAGAAAGAAAGAAAGAAAGAAAGAAAGAAAAGAAAGAAAGAAAGAAAGAAAGAAAGAAAGAAAGAAAGAAAGAAAGAAAAGAAAGAAAGAAAGAAAGAAAGAAAGAAAAAGAAAGAAAGAAAGAAAAGAAAGAAAGAAAGAAAAGAAAGAAAGAAGAAAGAAGAAAGAAAGAAAAAAAAAAGAAAGAAAGAAAGAAAGAAAGAAAGAAAGAAAGAAAGAAAGAAAGAAAGAAGGGAAGGAAGGAAGAAGAAGGAAGAAGGAAGGAAGGAAGGAAGGAAGGAAGGAAGGAAGGAAGGAAGGAAGGAAGGAAGGAAGGAAGGAAGGAAGGAAGGAAGGAAGGAAGGAAGGAAGGAAGAAAAGAAGACACCCTTAATTATCTCCTGTAAAGTTCTCTGCAAAGAACTCCAGCTCCCTAAGGCATATTAAAGCCCTTTGCCCAAATGTTTGCATGATGCTTCAATGTCTCATATATAAGCATAATTCTGGATTGTACCCTGGGAACATATAAAACTTAATCATTTTACTTTATATAAAAATATCCTGGTTGTGAGACCTCTGTTTCACAATTTCTCATGAGGGCAGAGGAAAGATCTGAATATGTGAGCAGATGCAGAGAATTCTTAGTAGTCTGGTATCTAGAGGACTCTTGTGAATGCTGCAATTGTTATCATGGTCATGACCACTGTCAGTTTATAACCCCATCGCTGTCAATTCAGTTTTTCCCAAAGGAATAGACAGGTTCTGTACTTGCAATGTCATTTAAAATGAGGAATCCAAAAATTAAAAATTACAAAATAAATGAGGAATCCTTCTAATTTGTTTTATTTCTAGCATGAAGAGAGGGAATAGCAATTTCTGGTAGGTGTGTACTGCCTGAGAGTTCACAAAAAAAGAGGAAGAACAGAGGCTGACCATTTAGAACATAAGTCAGGACCAAGGTAAAAAATCCCCCTTTAGGGACCAGCGAGATAGCATGGAGGTAAGGCATTTGCCTTCCATGCAGAAGGACGGTGGTTTGAATTGCTGCATCCCATATGGTCCACCGTGCCTGCCAGAGGCGATTTCTGAGTATAGAGCCAGGAGTAACCCCTGAGCGCTGCCAGATGTGACCCAAAAACCAAAAAGAAAAAAAAAAAGAAAAAAGAAAAGAAAAGAATCCCCCTTTATATTCTCAACCTTGGCTAAAAGTCAAGATAAATTTTATATTAGTCATTCATCAGAAAATATTTATTGAGGGACTTGACAGGTGTGCAAAATGATGTGTAAAATTCCCCTTAGAACAAAGGGGACAGTAGTATATGTACCACCAGGAATTTATAGCTTGATTCATTCCAGGAAATCATCCTCAGATTTCAGCCATTAACTTTCCCAGAATTCTAACTGAAGCACCAAGATGGCAGAATCTGGAAGACACACACATTACTCTGAAATGTACACTCGCACCACATAAACATTCCAATCTAACACAATGGAATGATGCTGCGGTGAGACTTCCCTTGGTTTCATTCCAAAGTAATGAGCAATCTCTGTATGTTCTGGGTTTCTGCCCAGTCTCAGTAGGGAGATACAACATCAAGTGGCATCATACGAAGAAAACAGTGTGTGAGAAGAGAGTTTGCGTGAAGCTGCATCTCCATTCCCCCAACACACAAAAATAAAACGTTGCATCATTAAGCCCCCTACGCCTCTTATTTCTCAATGTCAAGTCAAAGGAATGATTTCATCTCTCCTGCGCTGACTTGTTTTATGTTTCATTTTATGTGGGTTCTACAGTGCCCAGGCATGTGCTCAGACCTTATTCTGACATTTCTATGAGGGTGTTTTGTTATAAATTAACATGTAATCTGCGGGCTTTGCACACAGCTGATCCTCCACTCCATACTGCAGACACACCTCATCCCATCAGTGTAGGGTGTGAGTAGAACCAAGATGGCTGACCCTGAATAAGAGTAGTTCCCACCAGCAGCAGCCTTTTGACTTGAATTGCACCTCTTTCCCCTCCCAATGGCTCATCAAACATCCTTAATAGTATTAGCCAGTTTCCTTTAAAATGGAGGGCATATGTAGATATCCAAACCATATAAACATGTGACTCAAACTGTAATTAGTTTATATGTTTTAATGAGTTTTCTGGTGGAGGGGGCAGGGTGAGGATAAGCAAGAGAATCTTTTGGTCCTTGGTAAATAGACCCTAATACTGGTGGTGGGCTTCGAGTTGGAACATGGTATGCCTAAAACTCTGCCAATAAAGATTCTATAAATCATAGGTTCTGAAGAAAGTAAATAATAATTTTACATTGTAAAAAGTACGTGGGGGCCTAGGTCGTAGCAAAAAGGCTGGATGACTAGGTGCATATTTTTCATTCTAAAAGACTGAAGGCTGATTATAATGAAGAAATTTAGATCCACATCTCAGCCTCCAGCTCGCCAGGGCAGGCTCGTCAAGTAATCCAGACAATGTCATCTTTCAGGAGGACTTATGCAATGGACCTACTCAGTACCTCAATAAATGCCAGTAGTTCCAGCACTGGTACACCAAGTACTAGTGGGGGTATGAAAAGAGATAGATGGGTGAATGCATTCAAGAAGAAACCCAGAACGGGAGGTTCCAACAGCAGCCTCACATTCCACCATCCTCTTAGGGATCTTTCCAGCTACTTGCCACATTTCAATACTGTTTTCCCAAGGCAGAGAGCATGGTTTTTCACTGGTGATTGATGAGATGTTGCTGCAGAGATGAGTATTTTCTGCAAAACAGATAAGGAAATCGCCTCTGATGGAGGAGAGGGAGGAGAGGGAGGGCAAGGGGGGCAGATTCAAATTCATCCAGGAAACAGCTACTCAGAAGAGCCTGTCCCACACATCAGTTGTTTCTTGAGTCTTTCATTCTTTCCTTTTTTTTTTTTAAATTTGGGAATATTTATTTTGGCCTTTTCTTAAAATAACCGATTGACTAGCAATAGCATTTCATTGATTTTATACCATCCTTATATTCAACTAAAAATAAATGTTTTGTGTTAGATGAGCACCTCAAAACCTTTTTTTTTAAACACCTTGATTACATACATGATTGTGTTTGGATTTCCGTCATGTAAAGAACACCCCCCATCACCAGTGCAACATTCCCATCACCAATGTCCCAAGTTTCCCTCCTCCCCACCCGACCCCCGCCTGTACTCTAAACAGGCTCTCCATTTCCCTCATACATTCTCATTATTAGGAAAGTTCAAAATGTAGTTATTTCTCTAACTAAACTCATCACTATTTGTGGTGAGCTTCCTGAGGTGAGCTGGAACTTCCAGCTCTTTTCTCTTTTGTGTCTGAAAATTATTATTGCAAGAATGTCTTTCATTTTTCTTAAAACCCATAGATGAGTGAGACCATTCTGCATTTCTCTCTCTCTCTCTCTCTCTCTGACTTATTTCACTCAGCATAATAGATTCCGTGTACATCCATGTATAGGAAAATTTCATGACTTCATCTCTCCTGACAGCTGCATAATATTCCATTGTGTATATGTACCACAGTTTCTTTAGCCATTCGTCTGTTGAAGGGCATCTTGGTTGTTTCCATAGTCTTGCTATAGTAAATAGTGCTGCAATGAATATAGGTGTAAGGAAGGGGTTTCCCTTTATTTCATTTTCTTTTTTTTTTTTTTTTTTTTTTTTTTATTATTATTTTTTTTATTATTATTTTTTTTTTTTTTTTTGTGTGGTTTTTTTTAGGTCACACCCGGCAGTGCTCAGGGGTTACTCCTGGCTCCATGCTCAGAAATTGCTCCTGGCAGGCACGGGGGACCATATGGGACGCCGGGATTCGAACCGATGACTTCTGCATGAAAGGCAAACGCCTTACATGCTATCTCTCCGGCCCACCTTTATTTCATTTTCAGCAGATCTTAAATACAACTTTCAGAATAAAGAAGTCACAATTGGGTAATTCTCCCTTTATTTTCTATCTCTCTTGCTTCACTCATCCTGTATGTCTCCTATTCCAATGAAGACTTTCTTCTGCCACTATCCATTCTTCTGTGTTGGTATAGCCAAACCCAAGGCTTCAATCACCAACCCCTTGTAAATGAACTTCAAATATAACTATCCATTCCTTGTATTCTCCTTCAACTCCCTGATCTGGATAAATGTCATTGCTAGATTGTAAGCACATAAAGAATAAAGATAATTAATTCTTTTTTTTTACCTGCATCTGCAGAAATGTTCCTAAAATCCTAGTTCCTGCCATATAACTGGTGACTGGTTTGATCCTTTAAATCAATGTCTGGATTCAGACCTCTGTACACAGTCCACTGGTGTTCTCTTGGATTCAGCATACTAAAAAGCAAACATTCTTCCCCTCAAAACCTTGGCCTCACAACTGGAGAGATGAGGCAGAAGTATCCAGCCAATCCAAACTGAAATCCCTTTCATCACAGTGGTTGTCCAGTACCTGGAAGGGTCATTCTTGAGCACAGAACCAGAAACTACACCTAAGCACTGCTGAATGTGACCAAACTCTCTCTCTCTCTCTCTCTCTCTCTCTCTCTCTCTCTCTCTCTCTCTCACACACACACACACACACACACACACACACACACACACACAAGCTAGACTTTCTCCTATATTCTCCATGGTTTTGTTTCACTCCACCATCCATTTTGTTGCTTAATTCTTTGCTCTTCTTTACCCCCTCTTCTTAATGAGTCCCTAAATTCAATCTTCCAAAATATCTCTTATTGGTTTCATTTTCTTTTTCCATGACTAAAATAAAGCAAAAGTCATCATTCTTGTGGCATTACAATCATCTGTTTTCTTATTTTCTACCTAAATAATGGTTGACATTATGATAACATTCATCTATCTATGTAATATGGAGAGGAGATAATTTCCAGAATATGAATGTCTACCCCTCACTTGGAAAATAATTAGTTGAGTGAGAGTTTGTGAGAGGCAGAACTCAATTTCTACAGAAGTTTGGGGGAGTTAGACCTTCCCTCTCCCTCCCTTCATGCCAGTCACAATCACATAGCTATTCCAGCAGGGTGGTGCTGGCACTGAGTCCTAACCAATAGACTGCCTTTGGGTTTGCCATGTCTATGTTTTATGCAACTTGGCTCTCTTGGTCCCTAACCCTTGCCCAGTCCTACTCTCAGCTCCTGAACAGTCTCCTGATGTGACCAGTATCTTTGCCATTTTTTTTTCAAACCCATTCCAGAAAATTAGCTAGAATCATCTTCTAGACTAACTCTGACTAACACAATTGGTATTATATATTTCAAATCTCAGAATCTCACATGGTTTCTAATAGGCAATCAGTATATGGGTGAATGAATACATGAATTGGGAAGGAATTGTGGATTGGTGGAGACACTGAAGGTTGGAGAAAGGGAAGGAGAAGATGGCTATTCTTAAACATTTTTAAACCTTTTTTTTTTAACTTAGCTAGGTTGGAAGTATGGATAAAATGGTTGAGAAGTTATGTATATGAGCCCCAGTGTTGGTTGGTTGGTTGGTTGGTTGGTTGGTTGGTTGGTTGGTTGGTTGGTTGGTTGGTTGGTAAATAGAAAAATTGGTTGGGTTCATCATAGAAGACTTCATCTTCATTATCTCCATCTAGGAGAATGAGAAAACATGTCTGTCCAGTCCTGAGAAATCAGTTCTATTCAAGTTAATAGGAACATTTCAAGTTCTAGATGACAATGACTTATGCCTCTGCCACCACACCTAGGACAAGGTAGGGAGAGCAAAGGAAGAAAGGAGCAGGACCTGAATGGTTATAGAGAGCAAGAGATGACTGGAAGTTGATAATCTGGGAAGACACCAAAATAGAGCCTCTAAAATTCCCACGCTTTTTATAAAAACCAACTGAATAAAAATTGGCATCAGTTATCCAAAAATCACTGAAGCATTCCCTTTCACCCAGTAAAGTCCACTTCCAAATGTTTGTATTAAGGAAGAAATCGGATACATGGGCCAAAATTTATGTAAAAAAAAAAAAAAAAAAAAAAGAGTCCCACTGATGGCATTTATAACCAGAAAACAAATTGTAAGTAACTCAAATGCCCAATATTAAGAAAAAATTGAGTTAAAAATGTGCCCTATACATACAATACAATATTAAGTAGCCATTAAAGTGATCAGAAAAAAAGTACAGTGCTAAGGATTTTTCCCTGCACATGGCTGACCCGGATTCAATTTCTGGCATTCCAGGGAATTCCCCAAGAACCACCAGGAGTAATTCCTAAATACAAATCCAAGAGTAACCCCTGAGCATCATCAGGTGTGGTCCACAAACCAAAAATAAAGTAGCCATTAAAAATAATATTTGTTATGTGATCTAGCATCATGCACAGCTAACACAGAAAGCAGGTGAGTGGAGCCTTTCACAGAATCAACGTGTTTTCTAATCCAAGGATGGGGCTCTCAGTTCACAGCCTCAGTTTCCTTTTAAAACAATACAATAGGGGCCAGAGAGATAGCATGGAGGTAGGGTGTTTACTTTGCATGCAGAAGGATGGTGGTTCAAATCCCAGCATTCCATATGGTCCCCAGAGCCTGCCAGGAGTGATTTCTGAACATAGAGCCAGGAGTAACCCCTGAGCGCTGCTGGGTGTGACCCACCAAAAAAAATAAATAAATAAAACAATATAATATATGTTAGAACCATAAGTAAATTAAATGTCCTTGGCCATTATGCAGACAAATACAGTTAGTACTCAATCTGTTTTAGCTTGTTCTGAACTATACTATAAAATATATACTATGTATATTTATATACTATAAAATAGACAGTTGCTGTAAATTGCCTTCACAATACTAAGAACATCACCATTTATAAAATTAATAGCAAATGTATATGAAGCATGCTGCTAAACTCATTATTCTCTTGAATAATCACAAGAATTCACATGGAAACGGATGCACCACTAACCTGAATCATATAGTGAACAGTGGCAGAACTGGGTTTGAACCCACTGTCTTTCTGCCTTCCCCATATGTGCAACTCTATCTCAGCTCCATCTGCATCTCCAAAGGAGAACTGATTTTTTTTAATTTTGGTTTTTGGGTCACACCCAGCAGCGTTCAGGGGTTCCTCCTGGCTCTACGCTCAGAAATCGCTCCTGGCAGGCACAGGGGATCCTATGGGATGCAGGGATTCGAACCACCGTCCTTCTGCATGCAAGGCAAACGCCTCACCTCCATGCTATCTCTCCAGCCCCGAGAACTGATTCTTAATATCTCCCAGAAAACTCTATTCTTAAACTTTGCTCTGAGCATCTTAATATTCCTTCAGTCTTGTGACTCAAACATAATTGTTCTAATACTTCCATATCTATGTCTTCAACCATAGGGTGCTGATTATTTTAATTTACACATCTTACCTTCCAAAATGGTCTTAAAAACATTACTATTTAGCTTTCTTAAGATTCTGTTATCTCTGCCCAAATGTTTATATTTTCCGGTGAATAAGACGACTTTTGAAACAAAAAAAAAGTCAACTGAAAATCGGGGGTCGTCTTATACACCGAGTATATCGCAAAAAATGTTTGAATATGCCGCTAAACGAAAACGAATTTTCCAACTCAATGCTAAACCAGTCACTGCCAGGCCTCTGACTCAGCCAATCCAAGCAGGCTTTTGATGCATGCAAATTTGACAATGTTCTGGACCCTCATCTACACTGTCAAAAGCCTGCTCAGATTGGCCAGAGTCAGGGAGGAGTCTATGACAGTACAACCTTTGGACCTTTGCTTGCTGTGATTGGCTCACTGTGGTACATACAGTTGCAGCACAGGAACGTTCTGTCTGATACAGTGAATAGAGGCCTAAACCTATGTTTTAACTGCAAAATTAGGGGGTCGTCTTATACGCCCGCTCGTCTTATACGCTGGAAAATATGGTATTTCATATTTGTTTGGCTTTTTTGTTTGTTTAGAGCCAAGAATGAAACTCAGGGCCTCACACATATAAATCCTGCACTCTAACATAGATTCACACTCCCAGCTTAAGAATATTCTTACACCTTGATATCAGACCTGAACCCATAAGGTATATAGAACAACACGTAGGTATAACACTCCATGACACTGAGACTAAAGGCATCTTCAAGGAGGAAACTGCACTCTCCAAGCAAGTGAAAGCAGAGATTAACAGATGGGAATATATTAAGCTGAGAAGCTTCTGCACCTTGAAGGAAATACTGCCCAGGATACAAGAGCCCCCACTGAGTGGGAGAAACTATTCACCCAATACCCATCAGATAAGGGGCTAATATCCAAAATATACAGGGCACTGACAGAACTCTACAAGAAAAAAACATCTAATCCCATAAAAAAATGGGGAGAAGAAATGGACAGACACTTTGATAAAGAAGAAATACAAATGGCCAAAAGGCACATGAAAAAATGCTCCACATCATTAATCATTTGGGAGATGCAAATCAAAACAACTATGAGGTACCACCTCACACCACAGAGATTGGCACATATCACAAAGAAGGAGAACAAGCAGTGTTGGCAGGGATGTGGTGAAACAGGAACTCTTATCCACTGCTGGTGGGAATGCCGACTAGTTCATTCTTTCTGGAGAGCGATATGGAGTACCAAAAACTGGAAATTGAGCTCCCATATGATCCAGCTGTACCACTCCTAGGAATATACCCTAGGAACACAAAAATCCAACACAAAAATCCCTTCCTTACACCTATATTTATTGCAGCACTATTTACTATAGCAAAACTCAGGAAACAACCAAGATGCCCTTCAACAGATGAATGGCTAAAGAAACTGTGGTACATATACACAATGGAATATTATGCAGCCGTCAGGAGAGATGAAGTCATGAAATTTTCCTATACATGGATGTACATGGAATCTATTATGCTGAGTGAAATAAGTCAGAGGGAGAGAGAGAGAGACGCAGAATAGTCATATTCATCTATGGGTTTTAAGAAAAATGAAAGACATTTCTCAACAATTTTCAGAGACAAAAAAGAGGAGGGCTGAACGTTACAGCCAACCTCATGAATCTCACCACAAAAAGTGATGAGTTTAGTTAGAGAAATAATCACATTGCGAACTATCCTAACAATGAGAATATATGAGGGAAGTGGAGAGCCTGTCTAGAGTACAGGTAGGGGCGGAGAGGCGAGGAGGGATATTTGGGTCATTGGTAATGGGAATGTTGCACTGGTGATGGGGGGGGGTGTCATTTGATATGACTAAAACCCAACCACAATCATGTTTGAATAAAAATATATTTTTTAAAAATGGCATAATAAAAAAGAATGTTCTTAATATTTTTCCAATTTGAAAGCAATTGTTTATTAAATGACCAGATTACAAAAATATGGTAGATAACTCAGTGCATACATCTAATCAGCTGGTAGAACTGTCTTCCCTGTTGCCAACATCTCCACTTTCTATAAAATGGGTAGTCTTTTTCTTCATCCCACCCAGGGAGAAGATAATCTTAAGGCCAGAGGAAGTTGTTTGCCTCTTTTTGTTTGTTTGTTTGTTTGGGAGACACACAGACACACAAAACAACCTCCAATGGCGCCAAGAAGTTACTCTTAGCTCTGTGCTCAGAAATTGCCCCTGCAGGCTCAGAGGACCATATGGGATGTCTATGGGATGCCTGGAATCAAACCTGGGTCTGTCCTGGGTCAGCTGCATGCAAGGCAAACACCCTACAGCTGTGCTATCACTGTGCGCCTCTTTAAAGTGTTTTTCAACTGTATAGATCTCATGAATCAGATCCTCCATGCAAGCAATGCTGTATTTATCAAGGGTTCATGCAAGCAATGCATTATCTGTTAGGGCAACTCACTTCTTGTATATTTTGCCATAATCACACTTATAGATTAACTCATTTACTGACAATCTGATTTGGATACTCCCATACAATAAAGGGTTGAGCATGTTAATTGAAAGCTTATTGTGCTTAACAATATCTTGAAGATATGTCAAAGGCGAAGATGTTGCAGCACCTTTCCATCCTTGGGTCTCTTCAGACCATTGATACCTCTGATCTTGATGAGAAAAGCCAGTTTGGATTCAGCAGTAATGTAAAATTTGCCAACTTTTCTCACTGTCCTAGCAATAAGAATCTCTGTCCTTCAACTGTAACTGAACAGAACTTCTCCTGGTACCACAAAGAAAGACCTTGGAGTTGGACAACCAACATGCCTAGAGTCTGTAGTCGGTCTTGTGATGTTATACTTCATGGGTGGAGACACCCTGTATCTTAGGCCAAGGAAATTTCCTTTCTAATTTCTCCAACATTTACTGCACCTATGCAAAAAAAAAATATTGCCACTCCTGCCCCTATTTTTTAATTTATATTTTTCTAGAGAGGGATTCTCTTCGTTTTCATAGAACCTTAGAACTTGAATCATTTTGTTCTGCCTCATATTTCTATATCTTTCTAAAAATTGAGGGGAAAAGTAGATGGAACTCAGGGGCCAAGTGGTCTCAGGAGATTGAGTAAAAACAAAAAAAAAAGTCTGATCTAAATACTCAAGCCATAGTCAATGACAATATAATCAAGAGACCCAAACTATAACAAGCTAACCACAAAAATGGACCTGTTATACTAGTAGTCCAGGGGGCTAAGGGTGGAGGTATAGGATGCATGCTGGGAATATGGTGGAGGGAGATCAATACTGGTGGTAGGAATGGCCCTAATTCACTTGCCTGAAATAAAACTGTGAAAGACTTGTAATTCACAGTGGTCTCAATGAAATTAAAAAGTAAAAAGAATCTCTGTCCTACACACCTGTCTGTACTCCTTATGATAATGTTTAGCTTTTTCATAATCAGCTTTCTCCTTGACTTTCTTGACTTTTGGGCAAACTTGTTTTCTCAAGTACTTAACCTTCAGTTCTGGAAAATCCTTTCACTTTTACTTCAACGTTTCTGGCACATCAGGAAGCTTCTTTATTTCTTCTCTTGGATTGCTGCTGCCAGCTTAGCAGGAATCTTCTATTTCTGCACTCCTGCCTCCTCCATAGTTCCAGTTGGAAAAGAGCAGAATATTCTTTTTTTTTTTTTTTTTTTTTTGGCCACACTCAGTGACACTCAGGGCTATGCATTCAGAAATCACTCCTGGCTTGGGGGATCATATGGGACATCAGGGATCGAACCCAGGACTGTCCTGGGTCAGCTGTGTGCAAGGTAAATGCCCTACCGCTGTGCTATCACTCTGGCCCCAAGAGCAGAATATTCTTAATTTTAAGCCACCTTCCTGCCAGAAAAATGGTTCAACTCCTCAATTAAGCTCTAACAGAAAATTATTAACACTGACTCTTCCCAGATAATCTGGTATGGGCTGAAAACGCTGGGGCATTCTTGGAATAAGAGCAGGCGAATTCTCCTTTCTACCTCAAGGCATAACAGCTCACAGCCAAACCCAACACCCTCTGACAGCAAAAGTCCATAGCTTTTCAAACAGCCAAGCCACCAAATTGGTTCCAGATCTATAGATTCTGGACCACAAGGCAATACCTAAAAGTGTCATAATGGTCTTAGCCCAGTAAGATCACAGAAAAGCTGAAGGGAAAATTGCATAGATCACTAACCTCAGTGAGCCTAAACAGTAACACAGAAGGAAGGCTCACTTTGCACCAACCACAGCTCAGTAAATCTTAGAAAAATGACATTAGTCATATCTCTTCAGTGATATGACAGTCATTACAAATGGACTCTTATTGATCAAAGTTTTGATAATTCCATTTGCCTTTGTGTTAACAAATAATATGAAGTAAATTTGTTTGTGCCTGCAAGAGAGCTGGCTGAGGTGGTGGATGGAAAACTGAGGACATTGTTAGAGGGAAGGTCACACTGATGGTGGAATTGGTGTTAAGCATTTAATGCCTGAACCAAATGTATTTTGAACAACTTGGTAAACCATGGTTTATAATTAAATTTTTTTTCTTAAGAATGTTTTAATTTTGGGCTAGAGAGGTAGGGTGCTTGCTTTACATATGGCTAACCCAGATTCAATCCCCAACATTTCATATGATCCCCAGAGCCTGCCAAAAGTTATTCCTGGTAGAAAGTCAGGAGTATTCCCTAAACACCACCAGGTGTAGCCCCAAAACAAAATAAAATAATATAGTCATTAGTAGGAACATGGTTAAGTAAATTATGTTATTTTAATAGAGGGAAAATATTTTCACGAAGCAAAATATGTGGTGCCTAATGCTGCCTTTGGTTTCCTGAGTACAGTTCAATGAAAAAGATATTTGGGGTCAGTTTATCTTTTAGGGGAAATCAAAATAAAAGCTGGTCTCTTGTCATGTTTCCAAGATTGTGAAATGGTACCCACTGAAATGTCTATCTAATGACTTGACCTACAAGGAATTTGCCTGGTTTGCTTCCAAAGAGTTGTCTTCCTATGTCTGAGCTGCGGTGAAGGTGACAACCATCACCAAGTGACTCGGAGAGAATGAAAAAGAGCTGGAGAAACGAGAAGAAAATAGAAATATAAAGTAATGTCTCAAAAAAAAAAGCAATGTCTCTTAAATTTTAGCTACAGTGAAAATATGCCAAGAAATATCCAATTGATTAAGTCATAAAGACAAATCATAAAAACAACATTTAGATTTATGGTTGTAACTACAACATTAATCTGTCAAAATTAATACCAGAAGGGAAGGATAAAATTAGTGCAGTGGGGAGGTGGCAGGAAACATTTCATTTGTTCATATAGACTCATATTGCTTGAGATAATAAATTAGAACATTCACTGAGCTATAAGCATCTATCATAGAAAATGAAAATGACTCAAGCTTAGAATGTTTATATGCATGTCTGCCTCTGCATGTACATGAGCACACATTTATACATAGAAACAGAAGTACAAAAGTACAGAAGTACACTCATTCATCCTTAGTCACTGCATTTTTTTAACTTGAGAGTAAATCTCAGATTGATACCTATTTTTTTTTTCTTCTTTTCTTTGTTTTTGTTTTTGTTTTTGGGTCACACCCGGCGGTGCTCAGGGGTTACTCCTGGCTGTCTGCTCAGAAATAGCTCCTGGCAGGCACGGGGGACCATATGGGACACCGGGATTCGAACCAACCACCTTTGGTCCTGGATCGGCTGCTTGCAAGGCAAACGCCGCTGTGCTATCTCTCCGGGCCCCATATTTTTTTTTTTTTGGTTTTTGGGCCACACCCGGTAACGCTCAGGGGTTACTCCTGGCTATGCGCTCAGAAGTCGCTCCTGGCTTGGGGGACCATATGGGACGCCGGGGGATCGAACCGCGGTCCGTCTCCTAGGCTAGCGCAGGTAAGGCAGGCACCTTACCTCCAGCGCCACCGCCCGGCCCCTTGGGCCCCATATTTTCATATCATTCATTTTATCATCAAATCAAGGTTGCATGGTTTGGAGAAGTGGGGAAATGATCCTTCTAGTCAAAGATCTTCTAGTCTTCTTGTCAAAGACCCTTCAGCTTTAAGTAGTGAAAGGAAAAACATCCCTTCTTTAACATTTATGGGTTAGCTACAAGTAGTCAAAAATGAGGTAGTTAGCCTAGGATGCAGGGGTCAATATGGTAACCTATCATCACTGGTGATTTCAGCTACTCACAGTCAACCATAGTCAAAAAATAAGTATAATAAGATATTTTGACAGATACCATATTCATATAACTTTTATGCAATATATTTTATCATTATTCTATTACCAATGTTATTGGTCTTTTATTGTCTAATTTATACATTCAAATGTATCAGACATGTGTATGTAGGACAATACTAAGTAAGAGGTTTGGGACTATTTGAAGTTTCAGACATTCACTGAGAGTCTGAAACATGTCTCACTGTGGATAAGAGAGCTACTGACATTCCTTTGGTAAAGAAGAGGACAAATATCTAAGTGATTAACCAGATGCAGCCATCACAAAACTGAAATAAAGGGCACTTGGAATAAAAGCGCTGAATTAGAACTGCAAGCTCCTCCCTTAGGGTGGGAGGCAGAGAACCAAAGTAACTGCACTTGTCCAGAAGTTTGGGACCAAACCAAAGCACATGTCCCTTTGTTCTTTCTCCCCATTGTTGCCCTGCACTAGCTAGATGGAAGTCAAAACTGAACCATGCCAGACACACAAAGAGAAAACCCGAAGACAAACAGAAAACACAAAGAGAAGGACACTTTCAGACTTCACAAAACCTCAGTGTCTGAAATCTGAGATAACAATTAGGTCTAGGGGCTGGAGCGGTAGTACAGCAGGGAAGGTACCTTCTTTGCTTTCAATCAACATGAGTTTGACCGCTATATTCAATATGACCATATTCAATATGGTCTTGTGAGAACTGGCAGAAGTAATTTTTGAGTGCAGATCCAGGAGTAACCCCCAAGTATTTCTGGGTGCAGCTCCAAAACAAAACAAAACAAATAAACAATTAGATAGCTGGGTCTATCCTGGTCCCAGAGACATGTGAGGAGTTGTGGAACCCTGCCAACAACGGGTTTTATGAAAGCAACATGATGTTTCTTCCATCAATTTACACATTAAAATGAAAAAGGTTCTGCCCAAGATGAGAAAATTCAGTATTGTTGAGAATACATGAATTCATTCACCACTAGTGAGAGTATAAACTGACACAACCTCTTGATTGGGCAATTGGGAGCATATAAAGTTCTAATTCAGGGGCTAGAGAATGGGTAGCTTTGCACATGGATAATCTGGATTTGATCCTCAGAACCCCATATGGCCCCTGAGCACTGCCAGGAAGGATTCCTGAGCACAAAGCCAGAAATAAGTTCCTGAGCACAGCAAGGTGTGACCCAAAGCCAAAAAGAAAGTTTCAATGGAGGGGTCAGGGAGATCATTCAAAGGGCTGGAGAACATTCTTTGTATGTGGGAGGCCTGGGTCTGATCCCTGGCACCATTTGGTACCCCCAAGCAAGGCCAGGAGCATCCATCACGGGATATAACCTCCCCATCCACAAAAAAATGTTCAAATGCAAACCCATAAGGTTTTATGGACAAAATGTTCTTCACACAGAAAAAAATAGCGAGCACAAATGCCCACAAGTAAAGAGAGTTCAAGAACAACACTTCCCACTCAGGAATTAAAATGAATGAGGCATTTCTATGTATTGTCATGGATATATTAAATAAAGAATAGAAGCGTCATAATAGTACAAATCGGGTCTTTATGTTTTCTAAGCACTGTACTATGTTTGTGTAAATGCAAATGCACAATAGAGAAAAATGGCCTATGCTTCCTTATCTAAAATGTTTAAATATGTATTCCTGTTTATTTTTAATTTTTACGTGAAAAAAAATAGAAACTTTTAAAATGTGACAGTAAAAAATAGAAAGAATTTTCAAGTCAAGGGAGAAGAGATGAACTCTAATTTGTAAATTCAGTTTCCTCCAGGTGTATGCCCTCCACATGACAGGCTAGATCATATCATAGCCAAGAGGGTTTTAACTATTCAGCAACAAATTCAAACGAAGTATCTTGCAAGAGTCAGATGTAAAAAATAGCAGCGTGTCTTTTAAAGCGCAGCTTTGCAAACCTAGACTGACATTCTTTGTTATGTGTGGCCAGGGAACTCGGAGATGCTTAGCACAAGTGATCAGTTGCTCCTCGCCCAAGTTGGGACAAAAAGAAATGGTTCCAGATTTTACCAAATCTCCCCTGAGGGGACACTGCCAAAAATGTCCCTAGCTAAGATGCACTGATTTATAGTAAGAAATTTAACCTCCCAGAAAGCCAGATGTCGGCAGGGCAGGAAATTGACTGGACAACCAAAAGAGAGAGGAAAGAGGTTAGGAGAGCAGGAAGTTGGAACAAAGGTAGTTCTGTTTTGTTTCTTAAGGGAAAATGAGATTCAGCTTGAGCTTAGGAAAACTGAGACTCACCCCAGGGAAATCCCTGACCCTGGGGAGAACCTGGTCGGACCTGACCATTGTCAGCTCTCTCCTTTCCTTCCATTCTGATATGCACCCTTTACCCAGACTGTGCTGATTTCTCAAAGCACCAAAGACAAGCCCATGATCAAGGAACCTCCCACAGAGACAGAGCCCTCAGAGCCCCATAACAAGCACCTCCTTTCTTTGAAGGCAAAATCCCACCAGATTTTGCTCTGTGTCACACATTTGTTTTCACTTTTTTTCTTAAAGTAATATTGCGCTAGAAAGAAAAGGTTTAAGAGTGCTTCATTCTAAGAGCCATGTCCCACATTAAGAGACATTAAGCTCATACCAAAAGTCCAATTCGAACCTCACACTTATATTAGCACAAATTAGCAATGCAATCTTCCAAATTCCAAGTAGTAAACTAAAGGAAGGAACCCAAGTTGGTCTTGTGGCTGTGGGGATGCCCAGACACATTCCCAGACAACTTCCTGTTCTTCCTTCAGCTCCTGTCAAGAGATCATTTCCTCTAGCTGGAAAAAGTTTCAGAGCAAAGGCTGGCAAGATGGTCTTTTTCTCAGGTGATGCCCATATCAACCCGCACTGCTTCAGCAGCCAATTTTCTCTCCAGAGCCTAAGAAGGCTTTTTCCTAGCCATAGAAAAGCCTTATAGCCTCAGGAGGAGGTGTCATGGAAGAGGAAGAGAAGAAGGAGAAGAGGAGGAGGAGGAGGAGGAGGAGGAGGAGGTGGAAGAGGAGGAGGAGGAGGAAGAGAACAAACAACATAAGTAAGGAGCAAGCTCTGAGCACCACTGTGTGTGTTTCTGAAAGAAAGAAAGAAAGAAAGAAAGAAAGAAAGATAGAAAAGGAAGAAAGAAAGGGAAAGAAAAAGAAAGAAAAGAAGAAAGAAAGAAGGAAGAGAAAGAAAGAAAGAAGAGAAAGAAAAGAAAGAAAGAAAAAGAAAGAAAAAAGAAAGAAAGAGAAAGAAAGAAAGAAAGAAAGAAAGAAAGAAAGAAGAAAAGAAAGAAAGAAAAAGAGAAAGAAAGAAAGAAAGAAGAGAAAGAAAGAAGAAGAGAAAAGAAGAAAGAAAGAAAGAAAGAAAGAAAAAGAAAAGAAAGAGAAAGGAAAGAAAGAAAGAAAGAAAGAAAGAAAGAAAAAGAAGAAAGAAAGAAAGAAAAGAAGAAAGAAAGAAAGAAAGAAAAGAAAGAAAGAAAGAAAGAAAAGAAGAAAGAAAAAAAGAAAGAAAAAGAAGAAGAAAAGAAAGAAAGAAAGAAAGAAAGAAAGAAAGAAAGAAAGAAAGAAAGAAAGAAAGAAAGAAAGAAAGAAAGAAAGAAAGAAGAAAGGTTTTAGAGGGGAAATAATATAGCATAGTGCGCTCTTGCCTTTCAGGCAGACCACCGAGGTTGATTCCCCCATAGTACATATAGTCTGAGCATTTCCAGGAATGATCCCTGAGAATAGAGCCAGGAGCACTATCAGAAGAAGGGAAGTGAACCCCCTTTAAAAGAAAAAAAAGAAAATGTCTTATGACTGAGAAGACAGGTATGTAGGTAAAAGCCCCAGGTTCAATCCTTAGCACCACTTGGTCCCCTGGCTGTATCCACCCCCATCACCACATGGTGTGACCCTCTTCCACACACAAAAAATAAGAAAGAAAGAAAAAAAAAAAAAGAATGTCTCTGAGCAAGAAATAAGTCAGGAAAAAATAGCGTGGGAGGCTCTATTTGTGAATCAGACTTCCCTTCAGAATTTTAGCTTCTGTTATTTAAAGGAGTGCATATTTCGATGGGGGACAAGTTTTCAGGACAGCAGCGTGTACAGCTCATTTTAAGCATACATAGAGTCTGACTTTTGCAGAGGACAAAGAGCAGGGATGTATGCAATAAAAACACAGGAGAGCGAGAAGAAATGCTTAGGAAATGTTGAAAATCAAAACCCTCAGTTCTGAAGTCACAGTGTGAGAATCCTTCCTGTGGAAGCAGCTTAGAATTTTCTGAGGCACAAACACCTCTGAGGTCACTGCCTATATTTTATCTAATGGATCTCTCAATTCTTTTCTTATTTCTTTTGCTCCTCTTTGAATTCTTTTTTTTTCACCCACAAAAGAGGTGGTGGTTGTCCTCATCATTGTTATTGTTGTCATTCTCATTGTTTTAAGGACCCAACCCCTATTATTTATGCCATGCTACAATAGGTCTAGAGAAAGTCCCAAGGAAGTGTAAATGTGAGGAGTTCTGGCAATTTAGTTTTGTGGAGAAAGAAATGTGGCCTTGGTGGCTGTCAATTCTATGCCTGTGCAAAAACACACCTAGGCTCAGCAGGGGCAGCAGGAGAGATGAGGGGTACAGTTCTGGAGATCACGTTCATTTCATGTCCCTTTTTCTTAAATTGATACTTATAGCCTCTAGAAGGACTCCTCCCATTTCTTTCTTGTTTGATTTTTTTACCCCCCCCCCCTTTTTTTTTTCTCTTTCTTTTTTCTTTTCCCCCCCAAACAGAACCACATAACTTGAACCATCTTGTTCTGCCTCACAAATTGAGGGGGAAATAATGGAGGGTACCAAGACCAAACAGGTGTATGAACATTGAGTAGAAATAAAAAAATGATCAGACTTAAACGCCAAAGCCAAAGCCAACGACAACAGAATAGAAACCCAATCTACAACAAGCTAGACACAGAGGGGACCACTTATACTAGCAGCAAAGAAGGGGATATGGGATGCATGCTGGGAACAGGGGTGGAGGGAGGACAACATTGGTGGTAGGAATGCCCCTGATTCAATGTCACTATATGCCTAAAATATTACTGTGAAAGATTTGTAATTGACTTTGGTCAAACTAAAAATTATTTAATTTAAAAAAAAAGGCAAGCCCAATACCAATGAGGTGGCCTGGGAGAACAGGCCTTGCAGTGGCTCCACCCCAGTAAACAAAATCAGGCAAACAACAACACCTTCCATTGGCTAGCAATGCAGCAATGCATCGGAGTAGAGGTGTTGGGTTTCAGTCTCAGCTCTGCCGCTGTTCTTACTGCAAGTTAACTAACCTCTCTGTACTTTTAATTTCTTGCATTTAGCATGTTGATAATACAAAGAGGAGTAGGGGAGTGTAGTTAGGACAGAGAAGAAAGCACTATGACAATGATAGTTGGAAACAATCACTCTGGGTGTGGGAAGGATATAAAGTGAATTGCATGGTACCCTTTCAGTAACAGTATTGCAAACTATAGTGTCTAAGAGGAAAAAAGAGGGGAAAAGGACAAAGTATCATAGAGGCAGGAGGGGAGATGGAAGGAAAATTGGGTGGTGAAAACCTTGGTGGTGAAAATGCATAATGGCTAAAGGATGGGTGCTGGAGAACTGTAAGACTGAAACTGAGGGCCCAGAGAGATAGCACAGCGGCGTTTGCCTTGCAAGCAGCCGATCCAGGACCAAAGGTGGTTGGTTCGAATCCCGGTGTCCCATATGGTCCCCCGTGCCTGCCAGGAGCTATTTCTGAGCAGACAGCCAGGAGTAACCCCTGAGCACCGCTGGGTGTGACCCAAAAACCAAAAAAAAAAAAAAAAAAAAACTAGGTTTAAATTCTAAATTCTGCTGGGTGTGGCCCAAATCTCCCCTACTCAAAAAAAAAAAAAAAAAAAAAAAAAAAGACTGAAACTGAACCATCAACCACTTTGTAACTGTGTATCTGATGATAATTCAATTTTTAAAACAATGATAATAGCATTGTTTCATTTCACACATGTTTATAAATGCCTACTGTATAGTAGGGTCTACAGTAGTAGGGTAGGTAGAGAAATCAGGAATGAGAAAAATCATACTTTGGCTGGCTCTTTTTCTCTTCAGGTTCTGTAAACTCTGCCTAAAATCTCACTTCTAATTCCTCTCCTTACCATGGCCCATATTATTCTCCCACCACCATACTATTCATTCTGCCCTCAACAAACAGCATGCCTGAGGAGCTTATACACTAGGGATGAGTGATGGGCTATAAAAAAAAAAATTAGAAATTTTCATGGGCCCGGAGAAATAGCACAGTGGCATTTGCCTTGCAAGCAGCCAATCCAGGACCAAAGGTGGTTGGTTTGAATCCCGGTGTCCCATATGGTCCCCCGTGCCTGCCAGGAGCTATTTCTGAGCAGACAGCCAGGAGTAACCCCTGAGCATCGCCGGGTGTG
This sequence comes from Suncus etruscus, assembly GCF_024139225.1. Classification (NCBI taxonomy): domain Eukaryota; kingdom Metazoa; phylum Chordata; class Mammalia; order Eulipotyphla; family Soricidae; genus Suncus; species Suncus etruscus. Next base: position 31,496,057 of record NC_064866.1, on the reverse strand, counting down.
ACCCAAAAACCAAAAAAAAAAAAAAAGAAAGAAAGGAAGGAAGGAAGGAAGGAAGGAAGGAAGGAAGGAAGGAAGGAAGAAGGAAGGAAGGAAGGGAAGGAAGGAAGGAAGGAGAGGAAGGAAGGAAGGAAGGAAGGAAGGAAGGAAGGAAGGAAGGAAGGAAGGAAGGAAGGAAAGGAAGGAAAGGAAGGAAGGAAGGAAAGAAGAAAGAAAGAAAGAAAGAAAGAAAGAAAGAAAGAAAGAAAGAAAGAAAGAAAGAAAGAAAGAAAGAAAGAAAGAAAGAACGAAAGAAAGAAAGAAAGAAAGAAAGAAAGAGAGAGAGAGAGAGAGAGAGAGAAAGATAGAAAGAAAGAAAGAAAGAAAGAAAGAAAGAGAGAGAGAGGAGAGAGAGAGAGAAAGAAAGAAAGAAAGATAGAAAGAAAGAAAGAAAGAAAGAAAGAAATAAAGAAAGAAAGAAAGAAAGAAAGAAAGAAAGAAAGAAAGAAAGAAAGAAAGAAAGAAAGAAAGAAAGAAAGAAAGAAAGAAAGAAAGAAAGAAAGAAAGAAATTTTAAATAACAAATACTAACATAAAAATAAAAGTCTGGTGTGATAACGATGGGGAGACAGATGGCGAAAAGCTAGGAGAGACTGGAACTGATGCATGAATGATGGAAACAAGTCACGTGAAGAGGTGAGGTGCCTTCAGGCAGAGCTTACTTCAGAGAATATTTCATAAGGATGCAGTGAGATAAAGAATGGAAAGTCTGAGTACATCCTCAGACACAACAAATGGACATTACTCATCTCATGTAGGCAGCCATTATGATTCAGAGAACTGGGGAAGTTTCCTGACTCAGATCTCTGCAAAGCTGGGAGAGGGAAGGTCAGGGACATGAAAAAGGAAAATTGAAGCAGGAGAATGGATGGAAAGCCTCAGTCACTTCAGTCACAGTGACCGTGTGGAGCTAAGGAAACATGGGGGGTAGGGGGGCGGGTGGAGAGGTTGCTGAAGAAGCCAGAACTGGAGAATTCATGCCAGAAGAAACAGGCAAGCCCCCCTCCACTCCCTAAGTTTCCTCATCACTGGAACTTGGGTTTGAGGCCCAAGTTGTGTTGTGTTCCTCTCCACTCACCTCACCCCTGCACCCTGAACCCCTTGCCCTGATGGTCCTGAACGCTTGGCAAAAAGTGGAAAATAAGTCAGAGTTTCTGTCTAAAAAAAAGTTTATGTTTTATAGATAAGAAAACTGGAACAGAGATAAGTTATGAGGTTCTAGCAGGAATACATTTGATCCTAAGTGTTGGCTAACGTCCATGACTTTCAGTCAAGAAGATTCTTCTAACGTGCTTCCTCTCCTCCTCTGTCTGTCTCACCACTAAGAGATGGCATGCACTGAGCAGGAGGAAAGAGGCCATCCAACCCCAGGGTCACTGATGTCACCATGGGAAAGTCCCCTACACTTCAAGAAATGACACCTCAGTGCAGTTCAGAACTGTTAATAGGTTTTTTTCAGACTTTTAGAACATTCAGAACTATATTTTTACAGCCTAATCATGGGGGGTGGGGAGGATTTTAGTATTATAGCCATTGGGAAAATAGATTGAGCATGACAGGAGTCTGGTGGAACTGTAGAAAGTAGCTTTCATCAGCCAAATAGTGCTTGACAGTACAGTTGCAAATCCAGAACTACAGAGGAACCTATGAAAAGTACTGATACCACCCTCTCTTCCATTTATAATTAATTTTTTTCAGTCCTGATCTGAAATTTTTTTTCAGTTTTGGGGCCACACCCAGTGACTCTCAGGGGTTACTCCTGGCTATGCTCTCGGAAATCGCTCCTGGCTTGGGGGACCATATGGGATACCAGAGGATTGAACTGTGGTCTGTCCTAGATCAGCACATGCAAGGCAAATGCCCTACCACTTGAGCCACCACTACGGCCTCCTGACCCAAAGATTTTTAAAAAACTGCAGCCCACAAAAAGGTTTTCTGCATGTTGTTCTACCCTCATGCCTTTCTGTCATAAGTCAAGCCCATAGTATTTGTGGATTTCTTCCATTCCTGGAGAACACAGGTTTCCAGATATGAACTGGCTGAATAACTCCAGACCTTGGAACAACTTATCATTTCCAAGTTAACTCTATAGTTTCTATAAACTCTCCCTGAAATCCCACTACTTATTCCACAATACTATTCATTCTTCCCTCAACAAACAGCATCTCTTGATGAAGCCTTTATCAACCCCCGTGAGTCCCCTTGACATTCACCAAACTGATTGTCCCACACAGATGAAATTGTGTTTCTGAGTCACCAACGAGAACATGTTCCAAAATGGCAGAGTCAATGGAATGGTCGCTGTTCTAACCTCTGTTATTAATGAGGCCAGAACTCTTCATTTCATGAGCTCACAGAATGCAAAAAGGCTCACTGGCCCCTTCCTAATCCCTAAACCTGCTCCCTCCAGGAGAGCCTCTTCCTTCTCTTTCTTTCAGGAATGTCTACCCTCTCTCGCTGTCAACAATTCCTTATTAATCAGATGAAATCTGAATTATGCCAACCCATTCTGGAATCAGCCAACTTCTCTCTGCAAACTAGCCACCAGTCCACCTAATTTTCTCCCCTCCACAGGCATGAGAGGTCCAAAGGGAGCCAGAAAATCGGTCTTAAGCCCTACCTCCATGCTATCTCTCCGGCCCACTTTTTCCTTATTGACATGATAATTGGAGAGATGAAACAATCATGTGTTCCACTCTTCCTACCTTCCAAGGACTTTTGAATTCCAAAGAGAATGTGGCTGCAGAAGTTATCAAGAAAAGAGTGGGAGAATTTTGGAAAGGAAAATTACATGAAGTTGCTGGTGTTGGGTCACTCTAGAGAAAGAACAGATACATTCAAAAGGGGGAGTTATTTTTAAACATTTGGGGGGGGGTTGGGCCACAGCCAGTGAAACTCAGGAGTTATACTTGGCTATGTGTTCAGATATGGCTCCTGGCTCAGGTGACCATATGGAACATGAAGGGATCAAACCGCGGTCCATCCTAGGCTAGCACTTGCAAGGCAGATGCCTTACCTCTAACGCCACTGCTCCGGCCCCAGAAAGGGGAATTATTTTTAAGTTTTGTCTTGTGGTATGCAGTATTTTCTAGGATTCCCTAAAAAAATATTTCTCATCAAAATTTTAGTAATGCAATTGGATGTGAAAGGGATACCTAGTAAAATGTTGAGAGGTCTCAAGATGGAGGCAAAATAAGATCAAAGGTTGTCTGAAGGAGCACAATTACATTCATATTGGAAGGGCAATAAGGTCCATCACAGTTGCTGGACAATAGCCACTTTTTCAGTATATGTGATTTATAAACATTCATCCATTTTATCTTACAACATCCCAATGTGGTAGGAATTACATGGTTTAACCACTGGTTTAGGGCCAGATTGATAGCACAGTAGTAGGGTATTTACCTTGCACAAGGCTAACTTACGATGAACCCGAGTTCAATCCCAGGCATCCTATATGATCCTTCAAGCCTGCCAGGAGCATTTTCTGAATGCAGAGCCAGGAGTAATTTCTGAGCACCACCAGGTGTAGCCCAAAAACAAACAAACAAAAAAAGATTTAAACCCATACAAGCTTACAAGCTAATTCTAGAACCCTGAATTAATTCTGTGAACTTTAGTATTATATATGGAATATATTTTAGATCTGTATTATATATTCTACTGTATAAACTACTTTAGATATTTCTTTGTGATTAGGATCTTACCTGTCTTTAAGGTATTCTCAGGAAAGCAAGAGATTTTTATAGCCCTTTTGATAATTATTACCCTAAGAGGTGAAATGAAAGACTTATATAGACAGTAAAAGTAGGATCAGATAAGCATCACTCGAGGAATTAAATGCTTTCTTTCTGGGAGTTCCTGAAATTACTGCAGAATTTATTGGTGCAACAATTACCAAAAAATAAAGTGTTACTATTTGGTTGGCTTGATTTGGAGGATCTCAAAATTAATTTTATTTAATTATGGGGGAAATAAGCATTCCATATCACACACACCCCAAAAAAAGAGCCATGATATCTCAGATAGCAGGGGCAAACTAAATAAAAGTATTCTTTTGAGGGCACAATGAAAGAGATAATCACCTCTTGGGCACTTTACCTGGCCAAGGGAACAGCACAAGGTGCTTTAACTCGATGCTCACACTGCGTCAGTTCCATAAATTCACTCTTTTCTTGAAAGAAAAGTAAACCAAGCCATAAAAAATCATGGGTACACCAGCCACTTAGCTAAAAGCTGGTAATCTTGAGAAGAGAGGGCAGGTCAAGCCCCCACCCTCCAAAGTCACCCCGGCTGCCTCCATATTTAGAATCACCATTTTGCCTATGGACCTGCCACAGCACTGCTAAGATTCTCTATAGCAATCTGACCAAATTTCAGCTATGCTGGTATTTGGACTAATATCATCAAGGCTTTTTGGAATGAGTGCAGGCACCTTCTCCAGTATCTTCCTTCTTCCAGGAGACCTGTCAGCTGAATACATGTCCCTAAGAGTCATAGTATCAGTAGAAGTGCTTTGAATTTCTGGACAACTTCATTTGTTTGATGCTGTCATTTCTAAGAGAACAGACCAATTAAACAGAATGGACAGTTAACAATAAGAGCTTACTAAACCTGTATTAACAACTTCATTGAAGACACAATAATTTTCAAAAATGTTCTTGCTATTATACTTCTTTTTAATTTTTTTATTTTCTTTCTTCTCTTCCCTTTTACTTTTTTCTTTCTATTCTATTCTTTTTTTTTTTTTTTTTTTTTGGTTTTTGGGTCACACCAGGCAGTGCTCAGACGTTACTCCTGGCTTTGTGCTCAGAAATCACTCGTGGCAGGTTTGGGGGACCCTATTGGATGCCGGGATTCAAACCACCTTCCTTCTGCATGCAAGGCAGACACCCTATCTACATGCAATCTCTCCAGCCCCATTTTTTTAATTCTTTTTTAATAATAACTTTACTCTCACTTATCTGGAAACAAATATATAATATTCAAATATGTCAACTATGTGATGCATTTTCTTTAAATAGGATTTTTTTTTAAAAAAATGCTTTAATTCTGGGATATATGAGAAGATAAATAAAAAAGGAAAGCTCATTCTAGACTTTTCCATAGGCTGCTCAAGTGTAGACTCTGCCTTGAAGGAGCAGATGTGCATGGAAGGAACATGAAGATGCTCTGGGAGAGGAAGATATGAGAAAAGGTGCAAAGGAGCACAATCCAGGATGTGGTGCTAAAGCACAGGCATGAGGAAGTATCTGCTCAGAAAAACAATTCTATTCTCAGAGAGCTTACAAGATTTGTGACCATGAAACTATGATGAGTAATATTGAAATTATCATGAAAATCCGAAAAGTCAACTGAACAATTTACTTTCTAACAAGATGGAGAGCACTTTAAAATTTAAGTAAACATAACCACATTTCAAATCACCTTAATGGGGGCCAGAGTGATAGCACAGCAGTAGGGCTTTTGCCTTGAATAATGCCAACCAGGGATGAACCTGGGTTTGATCCCTAGCATTCCATATGGTCCCTCAGCCTGCCTGGAGTGATTTCCTTTTTTTTTGGGGGGGAAGGGGTTTGGGTCACACCTGGTGGGGCTCAGGGGTTATTCCTGGCTCTGCACTCAGAAATCACTCCTGGCAGGCTCAGGGGACCATATGAGATGCTGGGAATTGAACCTGGGTCCTTTCTGTGTTGGCCATGTGCAAGACCTTACTGCTATGCTATCCCTCCAGCCCCCTCCAGGAGCAATTTCTGAGCACAGAGCAAGGAATAACCCCTGAGCACTACTGGGTGTGCTCCTCCCCCCCCCAAAAAAAAAGAAAAAGAAAAAAATGTATAATAATTAATTAACTGGGCCATTGAGACTGAAATTTTAAAGAGATATTTGGGTGGCTCTATGGCACAATTTATTTTTCAAATACTTCCGCTCCTTTATCCTGATTCCCCCAACTCAATGTTTGCATTTACTCCACTAACTCAGTTCATTGATTTATTTTTTTAGTAGGAGGTGCACATCTAGTGGAACTCAAAGTTTACTCCTGGCTCTGTGCCTAGGGACTATATGTGGTGGTGACAGGGATCAAACCTGGGTGAGCTGTATGCATGGCAAGCTCTTCACATCCTGTACTTTTGCTCTAACCTCTGACCCATTCTGGAGGCTCTGTCTGCCCTCAGCTACTCTGGTAACCCTTCCAGGTTATACTTTTAGGGTCCTACCTTTCCTGAGTCTCTTCTATTCTCTGTGTGCCAAACCATCTAAGATAACCCTCACTGGAGCTCAAATGATACTGGTTCATTATAATTTTCAGGAGAAATATATTGACTCTGAAACTAAAATTGCAGATAAGAGGAGAATGTCAAACCATTGAGAGATTATGATTGGGTCCTCCAATTCCCCTCAAATCACACCCAATAGGAGACTCCTAATTCCACCTTCAGTTCAGGTGGGGGTTTGGGAAATTTATTTAGGAAGTCAAAAGGTCTAATTTTAAAGGAAGAGTTAGAACATGTCTTTGTGTCCTAGGCCCTGTTTTTCTTCCTAACCTGAGGAAGAACAGAGATTAGGTGCAAAACTAGACAACTCGGGCAATCAGGTTAAAATTTAATCTGTAAATCCAGTCAGCTCAGATGAGATGGCACAGAGGGAGACCACAGGGATGGGGGAAAGACCTTTGAATAGCAGAGGAAAGAAAGCTGATGACAAGAGATGCTTATGGAGATAAAGATCTGGAAATCTGGACCCAGCAGGTTTAGGTTCTAAGCACTGGGTCTTCTGCTAGTGACAATGGCTCTGCCAAAGATTCTATGGGAATCTCTAGACTGTCTTCATTGCCTTGGCTGGAGTCTACCACAAACCATACTTCTTGGCATGCCACTGTTTACAGAGTACTTCCCTGATAGAATGCTCCTAGGACAAAACTTCTGTCAAATCCCAAGTAAACAAGTGAGTAAAGTAAGACTGATAGACTCACTCAAAGCTCCTAGTAAATAAAAAATGGAAGCTAGAATTTTATTTTCTATCTACACAATATAAAGTCAAATCCCTCTTAGATGCTCTTCCTACAGTCTTTTCCACCACCATGTTCAAATGTCTATACAGAATGTTTTTTGATTCTATTTGGTCAGTACCTTCTCAGTATCTACTGTCAATGAGCGTCTTGAACTAGACATTATCTCAGAAAATCAAACACAGGATAATTATCTTCCCTCCTCACTGACTTGCAAGTTGTTCAGACTTGAGCCATTTTATGTACAAAAGTACCGAGCCTTCCTACCTTTAAAGACAGCTTCAAAATGTCTCCCTGGAACCAGTCATTCAACCATTTCTTACTGAAGCTACTAATTTGATGTAAGACCCTATCCTCAGCAAGGTTATAATGAGACATGATAGTTATGACCTTTGCTCTTATGAAGCTGACATTTTATAATGGCAAACAAGTGGGAAAATACATAAAAAATGGGCCAGTTATATGAGTCAGCAGTAGAGCACTTGCTTTCCATTTGAGGCCCAGAGTTCAATTCCTGACACTGCCCCAAAAAATGATAAACAGAAAAAAATAACAAATATGCTGAAACTAAGACACGCAAATTTAAACTTCTCTTGGGCAAAAAATAAGCTCAAATCATATGAATGCCAGGCTCAGTTTCGTAGATTGCCCTACAATCTTCTAAATTAGTACCAAAAGTCGGTTTTCTACTTTACCCAAGCATATGAGCACAACTCCTATTATTACAAAACCACAGAAAATGCCACGTGAGAAGCCAGTCAAAAGTCAAAGTGGGAGAGATTGTTGCAGACGAAGGGGAAGATGTTTTTGCTAATAAACCACAGCTCCATCTGTAAGACCATGTGAGATGTGGATCCTGAGAAAAGAGCAGATTCATTCACATTGGAATGATCTGGGGAGATGACATTATCATTTTGACTTCAGGGTCGAATTGGAGACTCTTGCGAATCAAAATTAAATTACACTTTCAGTATCACAAGCAAGGATTTCAGCTTCCAGGATGCTAATATGTGTTTGTTCACATGCGGCTTTTATATTTCAAAAGATAATACTGTCTGAAGTCATCCCAGCTCACCCCACAGAAAGCATTCTCTTTGAACTGGAGGCATTTTGTATTCCCTGTGTATGTTTGGCAATAAACCATGCACTGCCCATAAAGTTGAGTTTATTGTCTTGCCTCATTCCTTCTTCTTCCAATGTTGAACTTCTCATATATTTATGATTCATCAGCTAACTCGTTTACAGGGATCGCCTCTTACCCTTTTGAAATTGATCCTTGCATGACAATAAAGCCTTCAGTTACACTGCAATTAGTTGAATGCATTATAAAATATGCAGAGTTGTTTTACAATGCAGAGGTAGCCTTCTCAGAGATTGCTGTCTAGAGGGAGATAAATATATAACTATCACTGAAATGAATCTATAACTATATATATACATATATACTACTGTATGAGACTAGTGAAGAAAATGTTTTAACATGAGTGAATTACAACCTAGACTAAAGAGAAACAAAGAATTCCTCCCAGTAGAAAGGAATGAAGAATGAAATATGTGACATTCACTGGCAGTAGAAGCATGGGTGCATTATACACTGTACAGAAACTTGCACTGTGGGACCAGAGAAATGATTCCAGTAGCAGATGTAAGTCTAGCATGGACTAGAGTTCAAGAGTTCAGAGTTCAAGCATTGGCACCTCATGGCCAATAAGCATTGATAGGGTGGCCTTGGGGGTACGGGAGTACTGCACTTCCAGGGCTAAGGGCCACATCACGAGTAAGTGGTCCCAGACCCACACACACACACACACAGCATTGCTGGGTGGGTATGACCCCCTTGACAAAAAAACTAAAATTTACAAAACTGTAAATCATCCCTTACTAGAACTGACAAAGGACTAGGGCAGAGAGTGAGGCTAGAAACTAGGTGGAACCTCGTAGATGGTGCCTTCCCAGCAGTGATAAATCTTTAGAAAATAGCCAACAGAAGTAGCAAGACTCCAGAATTCACATCTGAAAGTTCTCCTGACATCTTAGGAGTATGTGGTTCTAAATATATGCCTTCAGTTTATCAGTTATCTAAAGTTATGCCTTGTGCCTTTGTGTATTAATTCACATACATCATCAAACACATGAATATAGACTTTTTTTAAGACAGCTGACAACAGAATAAAAGAGTTTAACGATCTTGGTGAAAGGTTGACTACATAGCTCAAAGATTCAGGGAGTTGTCGTCTCATGCCTGTTAGCGTTGATATAAACAGACAGTGAAAAAAATGAAAGGTAAGTGCTGGTAAAAATATGGTATGGAGAAAAGGGAATATTCTACATTCTTTGTGGAACTGTAAGTTGTCACCATGACTATGTAAAGCAATGTAGAGCTTCCTCAAAAAAATCAAAATAAGGCTGGAATGACAGTACAGCGGTAGGGCCTTTACCTTGCAAATGGCTGACCCGGGATGGACCCAAGTTCGATCCATAGCATCCCATATGGTCCCCCAGAGACTGCTAGGAATGATTTCTGAGCACAGAACCAGAAGTAATCCCTGAGTGCCACCAGGTGTGGCAAAAAAAATTTTTTTAATAAAACTACCATATACTCTGGCAATTCCACTTTTTGAGAGATTCCAAAGGAAATGAAATCAGGATCTAAAAGAGGTATCTGCATTCTTCCAATTTAACTGCAGCTTATTTACAATAGTCAAGACGTTAAAAAAATCATCTAAGTGTCTATCAATAGATGGAAACAAAATGGGAATGTATATATATATATATATATATATATATATATACACACACACATATATATATGATCACATATATAGAGAATGGAATGTCATCCAGTCATTAAAAAGAAGGGAATCTTGCCATTTGCAACCTGGATAGAAAACATTTTACTATGTGAAATAAACCAGTTGCAGAAAGACAAATACTGCATGATCTCATTCTTATGGAATTCAAAATAATCAAACTCACAGAAACAGAGGGTAGAATTGGGCTGAGGGTAGAGCTGGGGTGGAGGGGTGAGAAAAGGGGAGAGATGCTAGTTAAGGGGGAATGATTGAGTGAATCAAGATGAGTAAGTTATAGAGAGATCTAGAGAGATCTACACTTATATACTAAAAACTTGAGTACAGCAAGTGATACTGTATTTTATTCTTCTAAATTACATCAATTTTAGATAATTTTTCAATAAATTTAGCTACTTCAATGTTATATTAAATCATACCATGTACATAAATGAGGAAATAATCCATTTAAATCACCAGTTCACTGTTCTCTATTTTGAGGTTGTTGGGGTTTTTTTTGTCATGATGCTGTTTTGTTGTTTTATTAAGATATATATTTTTTGATTTTTGATTTTTGGGCCACACCCAGTGGCACTCAGGAGTTAGTCCTAGCTCTGTGTTCAGAAATCACTCCTGGCAGGCACAGGGGATCATATGGGATTCTAGGAATCAAACCCAGATCTATCCTGGGTAGGCTGTGTGCAAGGCAAGTGTCCTACCACTGTGCTAACAGTCCCTAATAATTTTTTATTTTTATATTAATATCTTTATTTATCCACCATGATTACAAACATGTTTATGGTTGGGTTTCAGTTATTAAAAATGTACCCCCCTTCACCAGTGCAACATTTCCACAACCAATGCCCCCCATATCCCTCCTCCCCACTCTCTGCCTGTATTCGAGACAGGCATTCTATTTTTCTCACTCACTACTATTGTCATGAATGTTGTTTGTGTAGTTATTTCTCTAACTGCACTCACCACTCTTTGTGGTAAGCTTCATATTGTGGTCAGTCCTTCCAGACCTCATCTCTATGGTCTCTGGGCATTATTACCATACTATCTTTTATTTTTCTTAAATCCCACAAATGAGTGAGACTATTCTGTGTCTATCTCTCTGACTCATATATATATACTTTGCACAGCTGCATAGTATTCCATTGTGTATATATACTACCTTTTCTTTAGCTGCTCACCTATTGTCAGGCATCTGGGTTGTTTCCAGAGTCTGGATATTGTAAATAGAACTGCAATGAGCATAGACATGCAGAGGGCATTCTTGATTTGATGTTTTAAGTGATATTGCTGGATCATATGAGAGCTCAATTTCTAGTTTTTTGAAGAATCTCCATATTGTTTTCCATAAAGGCTGAACTAGGTGGCATTCCCACCAGTAGTGGATAAGAGTTTCTTTCTCCCACATCTATGCCAGAAGTGGTTATTTTTGTTCTTTGTGACGTGTGCCAGTCTCTGTAGTGTAAGATGGTATCTCATTGTTGTTTTGATTTATATTTTCCTGATGATTAGTGATGGGAAGCATTTTTTCATGTGCCTTTTGGCCATCTGTATTTCTTCTTTGGGGAAGAGTCAGTTCATTTCTTCTTCCCATTTTTTGATGGGTTTAGATTTTTTTTCTTGTTATTTTAAATATTTTAAAATATTTTAAATAGTCATAGTCACCCCAAATTGGTGACTATGAGAGGTAATGTCAATTCATTTTATTGTGGCGAATATTTCACATTGTATGTATGTCAAATTATCAAATTAAATATTTTACTTATAGACAATGAGTCAAGGAAAAGACCCCCTCTACCCCTAGGGACCCCCCCACAGACCAAGATTGAAGGTCCAAACTCTGTCTCTCTCATCTACTTGGCACTGTTATCCAAGATTCCCCTTGAAAATAAATCAGGTTCCCTTTGCATTCTTAGAGGAGCAAAGATTTAGTCATCCCAGAGTGAGTGGATTTATCAGATTACTCTTCTCAGTGCCAGGGAAAGCCCAGTATTTCACAAGAAAAGTTGTCTTTGCAGCAAGCACAGACCCTAACAAGCAGGAAAGTCCCCAAAACAAATATCATTGATGTGCCTTTAATGCATTTGCAAGCTATAAGGAGCAGACAAATAAAGATGGCCCTGGCTTGTCATGTGCTAATTCCTCCAGCAAAGTTAATTATGTTGTTCTAGTCTCTAACATATAAAACAATTGTTTAAGAATCCTGTAAGAGGGATGGGTAAAAGGTTCAATAGTACAGCATCTGCCTTCCATGCATGAGGCCTTAAATTCAATCCTTAGCACCATCCTATATTGTCATTATGTGTAATGTCCCTGTATGAACCACCACCAAAATAAAAAGGAAGGGACTCTAAAAAAAAATAACATGAACACGAATTAATATCTAATATACTAAACAATTATATGTGCCAGATGTTTTATAATTCATAGACAAAAATCTCATGTTTTCCTTACCTTAACTCCATGAGAAAAAAAAAAGTAATAACCAAAGCCTGAATTTTGCAAATGAGCCAAGAACAAGAATCAAACAGTTATGAAAAATCACACAATTTGAAAGAAGACTCTATTAATACTGTGAGAAAAGAGAAGCTAGAGATATAGTGCATTGGGCATAGTGTTACACTATATAAACTATATACTATATACTATATATTATATACTATATACTATAGTGATATCCTATAGAGATATCCTATAGATATCCTATAGATATCCTATAGAGATAGTGCAAGACTCTATTAATACTGTGAGAAAAGAGAAGCTAGAGATATAGTGCATTGGGCATAGTGTTACACTATATAAACTATATACTATATACTATATACTATATATTATATACTATATACTATAGTGATATCCTATAGAGATAGTGCAAGGTGCTTGCCTTGTGCATGACAGGCTTGAGTTCAATCCCCAGTCACCCTATGAACCTCCACACATCATCAGGAGTGATTCATGAGTGCAAAGCCAGGAGTAACTCTTGAGCTCATGAGCACCATAGGTAGGGCAAACAACAACAGCAACAGATAATGATGATGATTATGATGATGATGATGATGATGGTGGTGATGATGATGAAAAGAAGAAGGAAGAAGGAGAAGAAGAAGAAGAAGAAGAAGAAGAAGAAGAAGAAGGCTGCATCAAGAATCAAGAGACTTAAGCTCGAAAGTCAAATTCATCCAGCAATATCTGCATGAACATGTAGCCTTCAGAGCTTCCATTTCTTCCCCTGCAGATAGAGAAACCAGATCACCTCCAACTTTGACATTCTACTGATCTACTGAGACATTGTCTTCTATCTATCATTCCTTCTACCTACTTTGTTTCCAGCATCCTTTAATTCTCATTCCATGTTCTTTCTCAAACAAAGCAGACACCTTTTTCAGAAAGCAGCCAGAAGCTGTCTTCCTTGGATTCCTAATCTATAACCTATAAAAAGTTACTCTAGTGCTAATAAGATCAATGTCTGGGCATTCAGAGTGTTGGATGGGAGAGGCAATATCAACCTGCTGAGTGGCTGGGCAGCTGGACTCTCCCTGGTGTGTTGTGTACTGTGTTGTTGTAACCAAGGCTTGGAAAGGCTTAACCTTCAGCTGTTCTATCAGCTGAGAACTATTCATGTTTCTCAATGCTCAGAGTTATCTTCCCTAGGGCAGAATTATCATCCTCCAAGACACATGACAGGTGGTTTGGGTTCCTCGCTTAAACATCCAGAACAGCCACAATGACTGGTTCTTGCTGCAGCTGACTTTTTAGTAAAAGTACCTGCCTTTGTAAACTGGGAAACCTTCAGCTTGAACTTCAGCTGCCTCTTCCATCCTCCCCAAGTGAGCCCCATTTATAAGTTCCATCTGACTCTAAGATCCATGACCCCATAGCCAATAATCAACTGCAAATGTCTACAGGCCTCTTGATCACCATCTATGAGGCTTCAAAAAGTTAACTTCACTGTGTCTCTTAATGTACTCAAGCTTCCTGGCTTTCTTCCCTGGGAAATAAAGATTGTACTACTTTTAAAATCACTGAAAGAAATTATGTAAAAAAATGTTTATTAGGGACCAGAAGATACTATAAGAGTTAAGACGCTTGTTTTACATGTACTGACGCTCATTTCATCTCCAACACTACATATAATCTCTCCACCATAGCCAAGAGTGATCCCTGAGCACAGAACTAGGAGTAAACTCTGAGTACAGGTAGGTGTGGCCCCCCAAAAAAGGAGAAGAAAAGGTTTGATAAAGAAGTAAAAGAGCAGGCCCAACACAGGACTTATATACATTATGCATTCAAAAAGCCCATGAAATCTGACTCTAAATTAGTCTCAGAGCTTGGAAAGAGAAAGTTCAGGATTTTATGTCACTTAGAAAAAAATTAATTTTGGAACTCTGTGACCCTCAAACTATTATTGAAACTTTATTTTTGCTGATTCAACAAGTCTTTTGTGAGAGCCTTCGATGTACTGTTGTAAGCACTGAGGATTCAGAGAAAAACAAGTGACCCAAGAACTTGCTTCAGGGGAACTTATTTAATGTAAGGTCTAAAATTTTCAAGTTAAAATTCATTTGAGACGATAGCATTTCTATTGAGCTATTAGGCCTTTAAAGAAAACCTGGTTGGCTGAATCGAAACTTGACCTCAGTGGAAAGCGGCCACATACTTTTGCAACACTTTTCTTAGTGACCCTATCTGCACTCACATTCCTGGGTTTGAAGGACAGTGATTCTCACCATGAACCAGTTCTTGTGTTCTCAGCTATCCTTTCTGAACCAAGTAGACCAGCAATATATAAAACACAATCTTTCTCAAGTATGTGCCTCAAGATGTGATTAGATAAAAAGAGCTCTTGTCCATACAAGTTCAAGAAACAATGGTACACACCAAGTTCAGTAGGTTTCTTGGCAATGGGTCTTCTCAGAGCCTTTGCTAAGCTTGCTACTTGTGAGCCTCAGAGAGGATTACAGAGACCAGTCTTTGACCTTGAAACATTTCTTTATTCCAGAGTGTGTGGGAAGTCTGGCCTTGTATTGATTCTGTCAAGGTGAGGCAGGAGGGTGACACAAAAGAGTATGAAAGTCGAATCTCCTCACTTCAGAGGCCTTTTTTAGAAGAAGCAGCAGATCATATAAAGTGTGAACCAAAGACTCTAATAGAAACATAGACCCTATGGTAGGATGGGAATTCAGTTCTAATTAGGATTATAATTTAGCCTTTTCATCTAAAGATACCTCTCTGGACCCCCAACTTTAAAACTACTTGTGGACGACTTCTAGTGCACACTAGTTCTTAAAAGAATGGCTCAATTGTGTGAGTTAGCAGTCTGAAGAAGCCTTAAAGATGTTCTTAGATCATCAAGACTAAGTCCAATCCTGTGTGAGACATTTCTAGAGGACTGGTTGAAAATTACACAAATTGTGTTTGAAATAGGATTCTTAGGTGTGGAGGGGTCCAATAAATATTGGGGGGGCATTGGCACTTTGGTGCTTGACAGAGTGTAATAGCATTGTATCTCCTAAAAAATATTTCAACATTTACAGTCTTGTAAGAATAAAAATAAACCAATAGGGCCCGGAGAGATAGCACAGCGGTGTTTGCCTTGCAAGCAGCCGATCCAGGACCAAAAGTGGTTGGTTCGAATCCTGGTGTCCCATATGGTCCCCCGTGCCTGCCAGGAGTTATTTCTGAGCAGACAGCCAGGAGTAACCCCTGAGCACTGCCGGGTGTGGCCCAAAAACCAAAAAATAAAAAAATAAAAAAATAAATTTAAATCAATAAAATATTTTAGCTTGGCCAATTCTGTATAAATTTCTCTCCCCATCTTTGTCTCTTCCAAGACAGAGATACAGATCTATATTACCAGTATATGTATTATGTTAGAGATAAAGAACAAAGAAGACCAAGGAATCTCCTCATTATTCTGGGAAGTATATTAATTTCCTGTTGCTGCTGTATAAATTTATACACATTTAATGGTATAAACCAACACAAATGTATTATAGTTCTGGAGGTAAGAAGTTTGAGTGTAGGGGCCGGAGAGATAGCATGGAGGTAAGGCATTTGCCTTGATGCAGAAGGTTGGTGGTTTGAATTCCGGCATCCCATATAGTCCCCAGAGCCTGCCAGGAGCAATTTCTGAGCATAGAGCCAGAAGTAACCCCTGAGCACTGCTGGGTGTGACCCAAAAACCAAAAAAAATAAAAGAAGTGGATCTCTTATCCAGTAAAATTCAAAGTGTCAGGACCAGGATGCATGAGGCCCAGAGATCAATCCCCAACACAGCAACACCCAATAGATAGATAGATAGATAGATAGATAGATAGATAGATAGATAGATAGATAGATAGATAGATAGATAGATAGATAGATAGATAGATAGATAGATAGATAGATAGATAGATAGATAGACAGACAATGGTGATAAATATTTAGTGAGATATGCATATAATTTATATATAAAATCAGTGTCAGTCTCATTTTTCTTCTGTAAGCTCAAGAGTAGATTTCATATCTTGCCTTTTCAAGTTTCCATATAAACCCTGATTTTAGCTTAAGAGACTTTAAAGTTTAAAGTTTAAACAGATATATGACAGACAGATACGGAAAAAGAGAGATGAAAGAGGGTTTCTATCTATCTTCATGAGTAAGCTGAGAAAAGAACAAGAAGTCCTTAGAAAATGAAGTAATATATTTACAAAGATAGGTTCTTCCAGGCCAGGAACAACAGATAACCCAATTTCTTAAACTTTTCTGTTTTTTCCAAATTTTCTTCCATAAGTACATATTATTTGTCTACAAGAACAATACTCACAATTCTCCTTTCTCAAGAGAGTGGTCTAGTGCAGGTCTGGGCTTGAAAGAAATCATTCATTGTCCAACTACCCCATGAAGAGTCCTCTGTGTTCTCATGTCCCATTACCTTGGCTGGTTTCCCCAATCTTCCATACCAACTTCCAAAAGCAATTTTTAATAGATCCCCAGGTTTCTGATATGTGACTCCTCAATATCATTTTATACAGTCCCCAAAATTTCATAATGAACAGGTACAATGTAATACATGGGCCAATTATCCACTGACAACTCCAGGATTAGAATGAACAGAGATGGCAATGAGTTTTGCAGCGCCCAGCACGTGGATAGCCATTCTTTTGGATACTCTGACCCCTTAGCATGGTGGTTGGAACATTTTTCTGAGTAAAGTGCTATTCAGAAGATGAACATAAATTGTTTTGGGTGCAGTATGCTCGATGTATGTCTGCATGTGTTCTGAAATCAGGCCACATGATATATACATTGATACTGTCTCCTAAACACAGCATGACCTCAGATGATGATCTAAGTTGCCCAGAGCATAGTGTCCACGGTGTTGATGTCTTTACCATAGATATAACCACAAATAACATTTGTGCGCATCTGTGGCATTGTTCTGAGGATTGAATAAGGCTCAAAAAGAGAACACTGCCAATTTTACCACTATAGAATGGCAGAAGGACATATCACATGCCTCAACAAAGCAATGCTCCCTAGGAGCAGGTGTGAAGGCATCTTGAAGATTTTGCCTCACTGGTGCAGGAAATTCTACTTCCTGCTTACCCAGCTTCTCAGAGGGATTTCCCCTCACCAATGTGCAGGCCAGATGGCTCTCAAGAAATAGTCTTCTCAGTTTTCAATGACACTAACCAGAATTCTCCTAGACACAGTCATTGCTTCCAGAAATGGATCTGATCCAAAGTCCATTACCAGGCTGTTGGATTAATCAGGTGCCAATCTATTGGTTGGAAACATCTTTGACTGTAGCACCTTGGATCAGTGTTAAACCACTTGTTCTCCACCCCAGGGTGGGTATGGTCTGATTCATCCTAATAAAATTCCCAGCTCTCGGGGCCGGAGAGATGGCGCTAGAGGTAAGGTGTCTGCCTTGCAAGTGCTAGCCAAGGAAGGACCGTGGTTCTATCCCCCGGCGTCTCATATGGTCCCCCCAATCGCCAGGGGCGATTTCTGAGCGCTTAGCCAGGAGTAACCCCTGAACATCAAACGGGTGTGGCCTAAAAAAAAAATAAAATAAAAAAGTCCCAGCTCTCAGTAAAATGCTCTCTTGCATTTCCGGCTTTCCCCCACTGAGTTATCTGCTTCTTAGGAGAGGAAGGCTTGTGTGTCGGAATTTCTGAACCCATTTTACCCCCTGCAATGTGTATGTATTACTTCCTGTGTCAGTGTTTGCTTTCAGACCTGTGTCTCTCCAATGTCCTAGTCTTGGAGCTTGAGATTTCCCTTTCACCGGGCTATGTACTAGGCTGAAATTTGGGGAATGAGGCTTTCCCTTATATCAGCTCTGAGGAAGATGGACTCTGGGAGATGGCACCACTGAGCAAAGTCTTTCTGGTGTTGAAGCCAGCTAAAAGGTAAGCAAGACTCTCAACTGAAGGAAAGACACAGAGAACTCCAATGATAACTGTGAGCCCATAGCTTCAGCCCATCCCTCAGCAATTGACATACATGGACCAATAAATCCCCTCTCCTCTTATTTTCCCTTAACACACTGACATCAGTTTTGCAATATGTGTTAATAAGACCACATTCAAGTATAAGACACGGGTGGTATATGCCAACTGTCAGCTGTTAAATTGAGTGTTAAACTCAATTGTGTATCATTACCTGATAGCCAATTGCCTTGACTTGTATTATCAATAAATACCTGTCAGAAAAAAAGTATACTTGTTAGAATAGACAAGATGTAAAAAATAACAAAATACCTAGCTGTGGATGAATGGATCAAGAAATTGTGAGATATATATACACACACATATTTTAAGCTTTAAGAATGATAAAAATCATGCAATTTGCTACACATGAAGAAATAGAGATATCGTGTTAAGTGAAGTTAGTCAGAAGAAAAAGAATGAATGCAGAATGATCCCACTGATTCTGAGAATTATCTCAGCATGATAATTTTCTGTGTATTTCTTAAAATATGCAGTAAGTTAGCAATCAAGAACTACAGGCAACTCAATGGAAGAACTAATCCATACAACAGAATTTGTGGTGGGGTGAGGATTGAAAGAGAGAGATGTTGAGGTCCTTGGGTGAGGGAAGTGAGTCCACTGCTTATGGGTATGATGCTGAAACTACATACCAATAAACTAATTCAACAGTAATGTAAATCACAGCCCTCACACAACAAAAGAACCATTTTAAAGAACAAAGGAAGCACTGCCAGGGCAACTCACAATTTCTCAGAGCTCAGGGGGGGGGGGGTCCTCCTCCTTCCTAACTCTCAAATTATTCCAAGTCAAGGATCAAGTTCTAGGAAACTCCTGAAGTTTTTCATGTGCCCTCATTAATATTCAAACATCGTGCCTTGCTCAACCCAGCTCAGCTCACAGTCAGATCTGATTCCCCATTTCACTTCTCAATATGGGAGATGGTATGGATAACCAGAGATCGTTCCTGGAAGCCTTCTCCTTTCCTATGTATCCACTGAGAACACTAACAAATTCTCAAGGTTAACTGCAGAGGTTCTGCAGGGATATCCATATGGGAAGTTGAACGAATAGGAAGAAGAAAGGATGTGAGGATGAAAGAAAGAACACTGTGCTTGTTTTGAGTGGCAGTTACAAGAGAGTTATAGAGTTATTTGAGTGGCTGTTGTAGGCCAACGCAGTATGGCCTGGCCTGAGTCTCCCACTCCAACCCCCAACAGTTCTTTTTTTGGGTCTGTTCCCAAGGAAAGATACTCCTTGAAATGCAATCTGAAGCAAAAATACTACCTCGAGGGAATGCAGCCACTGAGAAAGAAATATTAGCAGCAGAATAACCCTTCTCTCGCCACTCAAATCCCAGTTTAATGAGAGATCTCAGCCTTTCCGGGGTCCCAGAAGAGGCAATGGAACTATTTTTTTTCAAGTCCCATTTTGAATGCTTCTATTAGCCATTTGCTTGAAATAGAAAGTGTACATGTCTCACCAGATATAAACATGTAGTATCATCCTTTACCTTTTCTCGCCTGGGTAGGGATTTCTATGCTCTGGAGGACTAAAACTGGAAGAACCATCCAGGTACTGAAATCTTTAAAGAAAGCAAAACCAGTTTTGTTTTGTTTTGTTTTGGTTTGGTTTGGTTTGGTTTGGTTTGGTTTTTGGGCCACACCCGGTGACTCTCAGGGGTTATTCCTGGCTATGCGCTCAGAAGTCGCTCCTGGCTTGGGGGACCATATGGGACACCGGGGGATTGAACCGCGGTCAGTCCTAGGCTAGCGCAGGCAAGGCAGGCACCTTACCTCTAGCGCCACCGCCCGGCCCCCGAAAAACCAGTTTTGATGCCTCCTACCTGCTACCATGTAAGTTCATAGGCCCAGCTCCACTGATTCAGGACTAATTTCAGAAGAGATTCAAGCTAAACCGCAAACATTTACAGGTACACCAGTCTTCCAACTGAAAATTCTGGGGTATCCTCAGGAGAGGTAGAGGCTCTGTCCCTGCCCTGTTGCTGAAGTCCTAGCAAAAGCACTCACACTCTACAGCGGCCTGCCACGACAATAGCACAACTTCACAGCTTCACCACTAATCTCTGCAGAGACACCAAACCAACAAAAATTCCAGGTATAGCAGTTTGGGAGCTGAAAATGCTGAGGTTTCAGAGTGGAAGTAAAGAGCCTCCTCCTTCCCCTCATAATGCTAGGAGTCCCAGCAAGTAGCCCCACATCTCACAACTCCACCATGTAAGCTCACTGACCCTTACCCTAAGCTCACTACAGATCTTGGAGTTCTGGAATGGGCTGTCATGTATTTCTATGTATAATACATTTTAATCCTTGACTTTGTTCCCACATCTTCTGGATCCGAGTTACTACAATGTGTTTGTTCACAGGATATTTGATTACGATTTACTGTTTGGTGAGGATGGGATAGTTGCTTCTTTTTTCTTTATCTCCAAAAAATAAACAGATTCTCAGATGCACCCAGATAGAAATTGACAGGAGATGTGCAAATTTGGGGAGGGTGGCCCACACCTAGCAGCACTCAGGGATTACTCCTGGTTCTATACTCAGAAATCACTCCTGACAGATTCTGGTTGCCAGGGATCAAACTTAAATCTGTCCTGGGTTGGTCACGTGAAAGGCACATGCCATACCACTGTGCTATGTCTCACCTAAATGTGTATTTTTATTTGAAGTAGCTGATTCTACTTCTTTTTTTTTTCTTTCTCAGGGGAGAGTGCGAACAAAGTCCCCCACTACCACAAATTACGCAGTCGAGTTTCCCACATTTGGGGAAATCGCAGGGGTCAGCACACCCGGAGTGCAATGGGTGAGCCTCGCCCTGGGGAAACCACCTTCGTGATCAAGGTATCTCCCCTGCCAGGTAAGTATTGATTCTACTTCTTACTTCCAGAAAGCTAGAAGTTAATCTCAGTCTTTCAGAGTTAGACTGTTCTTACTGGTTTCAGAGTGGCAGCTATTGTGTGAGAACCTACATCTCTTTCCTTCTCTCTTAATGACTTTGCTCAAGACAAGACCCATCCAATAACCAGAAGGCCCCTTACAAATGTTCTTCATAAATGTTTGAACCGTAGAATAAGAGGGGAGCCAGCACTTGATTAACCAGAATTCAACCATCCAGAACTCTCAGTTAACCAAAACTTTATACTTGACTTCAAAGGAAAATACTATGAACTTTGGGGGGGAAAAAAGCATAGGGAAGAGTTGTTTCAGAAACAAAAGTTTTCCTTTGAGGCCAGAGAGACAGAACAGGGATTAAGGCAATGAAGCCTTGCATGAAGCCAACTGTGATCAGATTCCTGGCACCCAAGATGATAATACAAGGAGCACATCCTGGGCACAGAGCCAGGAATAGCCCCTAGACACTATTATGTGTTACCAAAATCACACACACACACAAAACTAATGTTTTTTAATTTTCTACTAGCTGTATTTAATATTGCCAACACTTAACTGGGACTCTATGGTGTGCCCATTTCTGTGCTAAGTATTATTCTACTCTTTAACACTTAAGACAGCCCTAACAGAAAATATTATTGTTTCCATTTTACAGATCAGTACCTTGAGGCTGGGAGTATTCAATACCCTTGCCAGGTTACCAAAAATTGCCCTTGAAACCAGGCCTCTGACTCTAGGATCCACAAATTTAGAACAGACCACAGTGTTGAATGAAATCAATAAATTGGATCAAAAGTCTATACTTGCTAAGAAAACATATAAAATTTAAACAAAATATAAGAGGAGCCTATACACCCTTGTATTTACAGTCTAGGAAATAGATGCCCATAAAAGGAAGGAGTGGGCCAATGGGCACCCACCCAACAGTTGACATAGCCAGGATTTGAAGCAAGTTCACCCCTAGGACATTATCCAGAGGCTTCATCTCCAAAAAAGAGGTTACAGCCAAGTTTCGGAGCCTATGAAAAAGTTCTCTGGGCCCTCCCTAGGGTTTCTTAAATAAGATAGAAAGGGCCAGGGTGATTGTACAGCAGGTAAGGTATTGCTAAGCGAGGAGGAAGCTTTGAGCCAGTCGGGTGTGCTTCCCTTACATTTTATTTATGTGCTCCTAATCAATAAAATTAGCGTTTTATTTTTTCACTGTTAAATAAATAAATTTATTGTTTATTATTTCTTATTAAATAATAGGTTTATTCTTACATAAGTAAAATATATAAGACAGAGAGGTCTTCCCTTCTGGACACATTGCCAACAAGGTCATTTGAAGGGAAATAAATTAACCAACTAATATAGCCTTTTTATTTATTGTCCATATAGGTGGGCCTAAATGAAGATTCCTTTGGGTATCCTGTCCAATCTACACATTGTAATGTAGCATCCCTCTCACATGTTGATGATAAAGAGACTAATACTAGTATTACTATCACTTCACAGATGATAAAATGGAGGCCGTCAACTTAACTTACCTTCTTTGTCTAATAGTGCTGTCTCCTGTGTTTTCTTATTTATATGTGTGAATCACAGATAAATCATTTATATCTTCTCAGTTCCCTTTTTTAAAGATAATTGGGGGCCAAGAGATAATACAGTAATTAGGGTTTATATTTAGCATGCAATCCAGACCTGGTGTCTATTCTCAGTATCACATGGTCCCTAGCATTAATGGGGGGCATTTCTGGAGGCCCCCACCATCTTAGGGTGCTTAGAGCATCACATCCTGAGGCCCCTGCATTGAACCACTGGCCCTGCTGGCTAAAAATCCCTGATGGGGCCCCTAAGAAACACTGTTTGTAATGCCACCTGTCCCCTACCCTCCCAAAATAAAAAAAGAAGAAAATAGAAAGCCAGAGTTTTTCTTTTTTTTTTTTTTTTTTTTTTTTGGTTTTTGGGCCACACCCGGCAATGCTCAGGGGTTACTCCTGGCAGTCTGCTCAGAAATAGCTCCTGGCAGGCACGGGGGACCATATGGGACACCGGGATTTGAACCAACCACCTTAGGTCCTGGATCGGCTGCTTGCAAGGCAAACACCGCTGTGCTATCTCTCCGGGGCCCAGAGTTTTTCTTAATCCTGCTATCTTTGTAAGCTATGTATCCTGAGTAAGGGCTTTATCTCTCAGTGTGTCACTTCTCTGCACTGGTTTGCATTAGGCCAGAGAGATAATACAGGAGTAAGCTTTGTATTATCTTGCAATTGAAATTGCATTTCAATTCCCAACATCACATATTATGGCCCTCTCTGAGCCTCCAGGGGGTGAGTGATCCCTGACTGAGTACAGAGCCAGGAATAAACCCTGAGCACAGCCAGTTGTGGCCCAAACCCCTTCCTTTAAAAAATATATATTATTATTTTAATAAATAGTTTTCAGAGAACCAAATTGTCTGACAATATCCCTCTAGCAGTATAGCCCAAGATAATAAAGAGAGATGGCCTTGTTTTCTGGAATGCCCTTCCTCTCTTGCCTGGCAAAAACAGGATCTCTTGGCTTCACTACAGAAAATTTGGCATCTCCTTCGTGGTGTGAATTATTGCGCAGTTTAATTATCTCAGCGCCCAAGGGCAGAGGAGAGTGGGCACATTTTTTACACTGATCTAATCAAGATCTACTCGGTTCAGGATGAGGTCTCTGGAATGGTGCAACACTTCTAGTTTTCAACCCCAGATGGTTGGTCTGGGATAAGCTTTCCTTAAGAGGATTCTGAGGAAATAACACCAGGATTACACTCAAGAGATATCCAGGAAACGTTAGCCACAGAAAAAGTCACAAGTTTCTCAATATGTTCCCCCAGAGTCTAGAAGGAATCAATGGGCACCGCCATTTGGTCACAGCTCTCCGGGTCTGAAGGCCCAGGGTAACTAACTCCTTGGTCACTTTTGCATGGCAAGAGCAGGAACTAAAGTCCTGGTGTTTTTCTGGGTATTTCTGTTTCAATTCTGCTTATATTTAAAAAGGCACAATGTTCTGGAAGTACTTGCTTTTATAATAAAAAGTGGAGATAGATATTTTTTAAAAAATTAATAAGCACGTTGGGTACATAATGACCTGCAAGAGCTTTGATACATGACAGATGTGAGAGTAGGGAGTAGACAAAAAACAGTATGAGGGGCCGGAGAGATAGCATGGAGGTAAAGCATTTGCCTTGCATGCAGAAGGTCAGTGGTTCGAATCCCGGCATACCATATGGTCCTCCGAGCATGCCAGGAGCAATTTCTAAGCATAGAACCAGGAGTAATCCCTAAGTGCTGCCGGGTATGACCCAAAAACAAACAACAAACAACAACAACAACAACAAAACAATATGATAAGGCCTTGACTGAATCAAAAAGTTCTAAAACTTAAGCATTTTCTCAGAACTACTAAACAACTGTATGCTTAATTGGAAAAAGACTTGGTTTTTCACCTATAACTAGAGAGAAAATAAATTTTCTTCTACCAACATGAAATACAGAAAATTTAGAGAAATTTTAGAAAGCATTTCTACAATTTTCTTGAGAGAATTTCCTATTAAGAATCCTGAGCTAAGGGTGAAGGATTAAGGGCTAGAATGCGTGCTTGACAAGCCGAGGATCTCTGGATTTTTCTCCCAGAGGAGTGCCTGTATGTGAGCACCACTATATATGACCCCAACAAATAAACAAACAAATAACAAATACTTAAAAGAAGATCTTGGATAAAGTAGAGCCTACCTCTACTATAGGCACCTGAAAGATCAAATATTTTGTTTTCCTGGATTCACTTGCAGCTACTTCAGAGCAAATCCAATAGATGTGATAACTTCTAACCAGAAGCTGGTAAGACCAATGGAAAAGGCAGTTTGGAGAAGCCAGTAGCAGTGGCAGCAATATTTGACATTAGGGAATATTGATGGTGGCACTCTACTCATAATGACCTCTCTTCAAGGTAGAGTCCAACACATAAGCTGCTTCTCGGGTTGATTTTGGCCATCATTATAACTTTGGGCTAGATTTTTTCCATCATTATAACTGCCATTTTGCCTCCCTTGCTTCAATATTAGGGAATTGGGAAGGGAAGGGTGATTTTCCACACCCCATCACATTTATTTCTATTCCTGGCTCTGTGCTCAATAGTAACTCCTGGAACTAGTCAGGGGACCACATATAGTACTAGAATTCAAAGTAGGATTGGCCGAAGTATCTACATGCAAAGCAAGTTCTTTATATCCTGTACTATCTCTCTAATACCCTCCGATTATTTTTTCCTTTCTTTCTCTTGCTCTTTTTATTTCTTTCTCTTTTCTTTCTTTCTTTCTTTCTTTCTTTCTTTCTCTCTTTCTTTCTTCTGTCTTTATTTCCTTTTTTATTTGGTTTTTGGGCCACATCGGCAGCACTCAGGGGTTATTCCTGGCTCTGTGCTCAGAAATCACTCCTGGAAGTCTCGGGAACCATATGGGATACTGGGAATTGAACCTGAGTTGGCTGCCTGCAAGACAACACCCTCCCGCTGTGCTCTGGCCCTCCCCAGCTTATTATTTAAGCCTCAGGTTTTCTGGAGAATTTATAAACTTACACAACAACGTTTAAGTAAGTTTTTTCCTAAACCTTGCCAGAATGATATTTGTTGCTTAGAATTTGAAACTTTGATGGTTATAGTTAAGTGATTTGAGAAAGTTACTTAATTTCCCTAGCCCTCAACTTCACTTTCTATAAAATGGGAGCAGGGGTTGGAGTGATAGCACAACAGTAGGGCATGTGCCTTGCACACAACCTGGGTTCAATCCTGGTATCCCATATGGTCCCCCAAGCCAGGAGTGATTTCTGAGTGCATAACAAGGAGTGTCACCGGTGTGGCCTCAAAACAAACAAAATTACTGAGTGTGGCCCAAAAACAAACAAAAAATAAAGTAAAATGGGAATTATACTCCTATGACTTTAATTTTTTCACTTAATAATCATGTAATCATTGGATACCTGTTATTTATAAGGTACTGTCTAAGCTCTCCAACAAATCATAAACTGATCAAAATCTAGACATTAACAAATCATTGTGGAAGTAATTTATTAAAGTTGCATGAAGTTCCATACAAAAAATTGTCATGGCCAAAAACAAGCTGTTTGAGAAATAAAGCACATACATATAAATAAATAGAATTTAGTCATAGAAATAAAGTACTAAAACATGCAACAGTGTGAATCTTGAAAAGATGCTAGGTGAAAGAGAACAGATATAAAAGACCCCATATGTTATGATTCTATGTATATGAAAAATCAAAGGAGACAAAAAGTAGATTACTTGGTTTCCAGAGGATGGGAAAAGACAGAGGCAGGAGAAGTTTGGTTGGATATAACAACTAAAATATTACAGACTTTTCTTTGGGGTGTTAAAAATGTTCTGGAATTAGTAATGGTAGATTCACAGACTTGTCAATGTACTAAAAAAAATCCACTGAACTGTATAGTTCAAAGGGTACATTTTTCAGTTATTCAAATTGTATTAAAAACTTCAGTGTCTGGGCCTGGAGAGATAGTATGGAGGTAAGATGTTTGCCTTTCATGCAGAAGGACGGTGGTTCTAATCCTGGCATCCCATATGGTCCTCTGTGCTTGCCAGGGGCGATTTTTGAGCATAGAGTCAGGAGTAACTCCTGAGCGCTGCTGGGTATGACCCAAAAACCAAACACCAAAAAAAAACAAAAAACAAACAAACAAACAAACAAACAAACTTAAGTGTCTCCTAGGGATATACCTTTGGAACTCAAAAACGCATTACAAAAATCCCTTCCTCACACCTATGTTCATTGCATTGCTATTTACAATAGCCAGACTCTGGAAACAACCAAGATGCCTTCAACGAATGAATGGCTAAAGAAACTGTGGTACATATACACAATGAAATATTATGCAGCCATCAAGAGAGATGAAGTCATGAAATTTTCCTATACATGTATGTACCGTGCTGAGTGAAATAAGTCAGAGGGAGAGAGAGAGAGAGAGAGAGAGAGAGAGAGAGAGAGAGAGAGAGAGAGAGAGAGAGAGACTGAATAGTCTCACTCATCTATGGGTTTTACGAAAAATAAAAGACATTGAAATAATTCCCAGAGATGAGGGCCAGAAGGACCGGCTCAAGTTATGAAGCTCACCACAAAGAGGGATAAATACAGTTAGATAAATAACTACCTGAGAGCTACCATAACAATGTCAGTGAGTGAGGGATATAGAAAGCTTGTCTCGAATATAGGAGGAGGTGGGGGGAGAAGATGGGGCATGGTGATGGGAAGATTGCACTGGTGAAGGGGGTGTTCTTTTTATGGCTGAAACCCAAATACAATCATGTTCGGAATCACGGTGTTTAAATAAATATATCATTTTAAAAAATAAATTAATTCAAATAAATAAAGAAACTTAAGTGTCACACTTAAATCCATAAAATATTTAGAGGAAAAATTCTCTATGTTAACTTAATGCTTCAACTCCATTGCTATATACCTAAACATTAAATGTTATACTTAAATTCATAAACTACATTGAGGAAAACAGGAAAAACTATCCATGATAGTGGTTCCAGGGTTTCAACTCCACTGACAAAGAAGACAAAAACCAAGCTGGAGAGACAGCACAGTGGGAAGGGCATTTGCCTTGTACTCATTGACCCAAGTTTGATCCCTGGCATCCATATGGTCCTCCAAGCCTGCCAGGAGTGATTTCTGAGCACAGAGCCAGGAGTAACCCTTGAGCCCCCCCCAAAAAATATAAAAGCCAAAATGAACAAAAACTAAAATGAACAAATTATCTCAAATGAACACACTTCTGCACTGCAAGAGAAATTAAAACAAATAAAATGTCCTATCGCATAAGAATGCATTGTACCTTGAACAAAGGCCTAATTTGTAAGACATCAAAAGAATTCACAAAACTCAACAAGAACCCCAAAAAAGAAGCTAAGCAGACACTTCCTCAAAGTCATACAGATAGCCGAGAGGCACATAAAAAAAAAAAAAACACTCACATCACTGATTATCAGGGAAATGCAAATCAAGTGGCACTAAGCTATGACCTCATACCAGTAAGAATGGCCTGTATGAAAAAGGCCAGAAACAAGCAGTGCTAGTGGGAATGAAGGGGTGGAGACTGGAGGAGGGAAAAACTCATTCATTGTTTGTGGGAATTGCAAACTGACTCAGCCTCCATGGAAATAGTATGGCGATTCTTCAAGAAAATGAAAAAAGAGGGGCCAGAGCGGTGGCGCAAGTGGTAGGGTGTTTGCTTTGCATGCACTAACCTAGGACGAACTGTGGCTCGATTCCCCAGCTTCCCACATGGTTCCCCAAGCCAGGAGTGATTTCTGAGCTCATAGCCTGATGTAACTCCTGAACATCACCAGGCATGGCCCAAAAATACAAACAAACAAAAATGAAAAAGAGAATTTCTATATGATCAGGAAATTCTACTCCTGGTATCTAGCCCAAGAGCACAAAAGCACTCAGCACAGAAGCACTACATTCATGGATAGCTATTTACAATGAAATTTTTTTTTGGGGGGGCCACACCCGGTGCCGCTCAGGGGTTACTCCTGGCTATGCGCTCAGAAGTCACTCCTGGCTTGGGGGACCATATGGGATGCCGGGGGATCGAACCGCGGTCCGTCCGAGGCTAGCGCAGGCAAGGCAGGCACCTTACCTTTAGCGCCACCGCCCGGCCCCTTACAATGAAATTTAAAAATTTTAAATAAAAACCCAAGTTGCCCAACAGCAGATGAGGCAATAAAGAAGATGTGATCTAATCTGTATTCCTATGTTCACTGCAGTATTATTTACAACCCAAGCATTCAAAAAGAGATGACTGAACAAAGAAAGTGGTGTATATGTGTGTGTGTATAAATGTATACATGTGTATATGTATATATATATACATACAATATAATGTTACTCAGCTATAAGAAAAGATAAAACTTTCTCCTGGAACTGGAGAGCATCATGCTAAGTGAAGTTAGTCAGAAAGAAAGGATCAGGTACAGAAAGATGTCTCTCAGGTGTGGGATATAAAGACACATCACAAGGAATAACACCTGCTCACAGGTAACAGTAGCTGAGAACTGGTCTATTGAACGGAGCTTAAGTGCAAGAGTAAACCAACAGGGAGAGGAGACTGGGATAATGGTGGTGGTAATAAAACATTGTACTCATGAAATCCTACCAGTAACACAATGCAATTTTAATTTCATTGCAAATCACAATGCTTACAATAAAATATTTTAGTGTAATTGTTAAAAAAATGTTAAGAAAAATTTTGGGGCAGGAAAAAACCAATTGTAATATCTAATACAATGGGATACTACTCTGATTAGAAAAGATGAAATCTTAGGGCTGGAGCAGTGGCACAAGCAATAGGGCGTTTGCCTTGGACATGCTAACCTAGGACGAACCTTGGTTCAATCCCCCGGTGTCCCATATAGTCTCCCAAGCCAGGAGCAATTTCTGAGCGCATAGCCAGGAGTAACCCATGACCGTCACTGGGTGTGGCCCAAAAAGAAAAAAAAATAGAAAGATAGAATCTTGGATGGGAACAATAGTACAGCAGTTCAGGCACTTGCCTTGCATGTGACTAACCTAGATCGATCCCCAACATCATATATATTTATCCTGAACATCACCAGGACTAATTCTATTTTTGCAGGGAGAGAGGAGGCAAGACTTCGTCTTTTTTTTTTTTTCTTATTTTTATTTTTGTTTTGGGTCACACCCTCTGGTGGGTTTCAGGGTTTACTCCTGGCTCTGCACTCAGGGACCACTCCTGGCAGTGCTCAGAGAACTATATGGGGTAAGGTGGGAGTTTGAACCCAGGTCAGCCATATGCAAGGCAAACACCCTGCTTCATACACAATTGCTCCAACCCCCAGGAGTAATTTTTAAGTGCAGAGCCAGGAGCCTGAGCACAACTAGATGTGGCCCCAAAACAAAAACAAAAACAGGAAAGAAAAGATGAAGTCTCATGCTTGCCACAGCATGCATATAGCTAGATGGGGTCATGTTAATTTAAATAAGTCAGAAAGTGAAAGTTTAAACATACATGACTCACATGTAAGATCTAAAGAAACAAAGTAAAAGGTTAAGCAATGCGTGATTAAAATCAACTCTTGGGTGCTGAGATCTCTTTCTGATTGAAGTTCTGTGAATTAGGAAAAAAAAAACTACAAGTGGCCTTTGGACATTCAGTTCTAAAAGATATTCTTTCTGAGGTGGCTTGTGAAGAGTCTCCAGCTATTTAATGTCACAAGCAAAATAAATGCCTATGCCTGGTATTCCAGCCCTCTGTCCACCTAATCGTTGCATTAAGAGATAGGCCTCACTTTCATCTAGGTAAATCTGTACTATATCCCAAGATAACATCAACCCAGGCACTTTGCTTGTATCTTGGAACACTGCACAGCAGATTTAGGATTTTGTTATCTGTTTATTTATTATTAATATTAAAAAGGGGGGCCGGAGCAGTGGTGCAGTACGTTAAACTTCTGCCTTGCACGCGCTAGCCTAGGACAGACCTCGGTTCAATCCCCGAAGTCCCATATGGTCCCCCAAGCCAGGAGCAATTTCTGAGCACATAGCCAGTAGCCCCTGAGCATCACTGGGTGTGGCCCAAAAACCAATAATAATAATAATAGTAATAATATTAAAAAGAAAGAGGAGGAGTTGCAAGTCTGGGTTGATATAGACCTTATGAGTCTAGAAGAAAATATTTAAAAAATCATCTTCCCATTAATCTTAAAGATGGGAAAATAAAGGAGTGCTAGAAGACTTCAGTGACCAGATCAAAGCCACACAGACACTCTGGCTCCTAAGCTATTCAATTCTGGGTTATTTTGTATTCCTTTAGTTATAAAATACAGAAACCAGTGAGAAGCACACAGACAATCAAGCTTCTCTGGCAGCTTAAGTGATGCCCCCAGATACACTCTCTCCCTAGAGCAGAGAGAATTTTTTCCAGGACTGAAGAACTGAAGGAAAGACTGAACAGTGCCAGTCCACATGGTCAGTATCTTCAGTTCAGCTTCTTTCTGTATGGCTCATCCTCTCACTCTTTCCTCAGAGAGGTAAAATGGCAGCCCACAGCCATATTCAGTATCAATAGTCACAGTCCAAATGGATCTGATGTGGATCCTAGACCTTAAAGTTTCCATCTTATAAATAGCCTTTCTATTTCTTCTAGATCAGTATTTCAAAAACTGGGCCATAATGCTCTCCCATCCTACCCCAGAGGCACCAAAAAATGTTGCGTAGAAGTTCAGATACAATTGCAGGAGGCACTTTCTGGTTTTTGTTTTTTGGTTTTTGGGTTTTTTTGTTTGTTTGTTTTTGGGCCACACCTGGCAGTGCTCAGAAGTTACTCCTGGCTGTCTGCTCAGAAATAGCTCCTGGCAGGGACGGGGGACCATACGGGACACCAGAATTCAAACCAACCACCTTTGGTCCTGGATCGGCTTCTTGCAAGGCAAACACCGCTGTGCTATCTCTTCTGGCCCTTGTTTATTTTTCTTAAAGAAAATAGATTTCCAGATAAATACTACTTGATAATTTTCCTGAAAAGTGGAGTCAGGTAGTAGGTGAAATATATTTGGGAGCCTCTATTCTTGGAAAAAATGCATATATAAACTACACACGGGTTACCCTTTATTTGCTGTAATTTAATAACCATATTCATGATGTTTAGAATCACATAATAAGTTTGTGTGCATACACAGAGACAGAGAGTATTAAAAATATAATGATATATGACTCAAGAACTAGATTTCAGGACAGTGCTGGTAGTCCAGAAAGAAATGATTCCCAGAGTAAAGGAACTAGAGACATACTACAGAAATGAAGTGTTTGCCATACTCAAGTTAAATCATCAACAGCACATATGATATGGTTCCCTGAGCACTGCCAGAAGTGATCTCTGAGCACAGAGCCAGGAATAAGCCCTGAGCACCAAATGAGCCACAAACCCCACCCTAGCCTCAGAGAAAAAAGTAAATTGGGGCTGGAGCGGTGGCGCAAAGCGGTAAGGCCACGGACCACAGTTCAATCCCTCAGTGTCTCACATGGTCCCCAAGCCAGGAGTGATTTCTGAGTGCATAACCAGGAGTAACCCCTGAGCATCACTGGGTGTGGCCCAAAAACCAAAAAAAAAGAAAAAAAGAAATTGTTTCCAGAACATTGATGTCAAGAGCCAGATACTGGAACTTGATAAAGACACTTTGCAACCACATAAAATAATACCGTGAGAGTTTCAACACTCTGGACAAGCAAAACCCCCTCACCACACACCCAAATGAATCCCGTAAGAGGAACGTGGGTGAGCTAAAGAGCTGTCCCACAACATCTCCTCAGCCAGTAGCTGCTTGTCTCTCTGCACTGCCACAGGAAATCGGTTTACCCAATCCTTCATGCTGTGCTCTGGAAAACTACTTTGCTGGGCCCCAGGCCCTTCCTGTCCATTCACAGGGACATAGCTTGCTCACTGCACATGGGAGAAGCATGAAGACACAGAGTGTTACAAATACCAGGATGCTCAAAGGCAAGAATGTCTCCCCATTGTTACATGCTACTTAATCTTTCTGATCTTTTCTCACAATTTCTATATAAATCACAGAGACACTGCTTTAATGTGAGAGAGGAGGAAGAGCAAGGGACAATGCACAAAGTCAGAAAACTGTAGATAGAATTGTCAAATCACCCACACACTTTTATCTCCAACCCCAAGTGAACAAATCTGAAGCAGGCTCATACATAAAATAATGCAAGAAAAAAATCAAGGAAAAAAATCATCTAACCTCATCAAAAAGCGGCAAGAAGAAATGAAAAGACATTTCCTCAAAGAAGAAATGCAAATGGCCAAAAGGCACATAAAAATGCTCCACATCATTAATCACTAGGGAGATGCAAATCAAAACAATGATGAGGTACCATCTCATGCCACAGAGAGTGGCACACATCACAAAGAACAAGAACAATCAGTGCTGGCAGGGATGTGGGGAGAAAGGAACTCTCATTCACTATTGGCTGTCTAATCCAGCCTGTCTAGAAAATAATAAAAATATTCCTCAGGGCCCAGAGAGATAGCACAGCGGCGTTTGCCTTGCAAGCAGCCGATCCAGGGCCAAAGGTGGTTGGTTCGAATTCTGGTGTCTCATATGGTCCCCCGTGCCTGCCAGGAGCTATTTCTGAGCAGACAGCCAGGAGTAATCCCTTAGCACTGCCGAGTGTGGCCCAAAAACCAAAAAAAAAAAAAAAAAACAATATTCCTCAAAAAACTGGAAATTGAGCTCCCATATGATCCAGCAATACCACTCCTAGGGATATACCTTAGGCTGGGGGTGAAACACGTGTAATCTGGCAATTTTCTATCTCAGATGAAGACTGAGCTACCTGCCAGAACTATTGTTTTTATTGAGTATAGAGACCATCCCCAGGTGGGTCAGTAAGGACAGATAGCTCAGACTATCCTGAGCTAGTCCTGTGCAGGTTTACTTGTAAAACAATCTCTGTTTGGGAGTAAACCCAAGTTGTAAACAAACAAATATAAAGGAACCAGACTTTGTTTTGGATGTAATGACATTGTAAACAAACAAATACAAAGAAGCCAGTGATGATTCTTGTTTTGGGTAAAACAAGGTGTAATCTAATATGGGATGAGGGAATTAAAACTGGCTGGGGGAATTAAACCTCCCCTTTATTCCCACCTACCAAGGGAACTGAGTCTCTCCTATCCCAAGTGATGAAGTCTCTTTTGCATGAATGGCTTCTCTTGCTCTCTAGCCTCTGCTAGGTTTATCATGGGGAAGAAGCTGTAGGACAGAAAGTGTAGAAAGAGAATGGGGTCAAGTTGCTTACCCTCCATGACACCTTTCTTCTAATCACAGTCTCCAGGAAGTGTTCCTTGGAGGAAGAACAGGAACATTCCTCCTCACTGATTATCCCCAAGGCACACCACCATCCTTTTGTTGGTTTTCAGCTCAATGACCCATCTGAGTGCATCGTCTGTTGCCTGCCCAAAGCTTCTGAGCACCTTAGTTCTTTTAGCTGAGAAAGAGGACTAAAGACTCTCCAGATTATTATGGAATAGTCTGCCTAACACTCATAGACACTCTTACGTACAGATATAGATGGTCCCTCACTAGAGCTCCTTGCAGGTCCTGGGCCTCATTTATTCATCAATAACACCCTGTGGTGTTCATGTACATTCTCTGTACTCTAAACATTATTCTATGGATTGGCACTCCATTGTTAATCCTTCTCCATTCACTAGGGTTTTAAGAAAAAAATAAGGGGCCAGAGAAATAATACAGTGCTTGCATTGCAAATGGCCGACATCAATTTGACCAGCAGCACTATGTATGGTCTCCTAAGTATTTCAGGAACAATTCCTGAGTGCAGAACCAAAAGTAATGCCAGAGCATTGTTGGGTGTCGCCCCAAAACAATAGTGATGATGATGATGATGATGATGATGATAAACAAGGCCAAAGAGATAGTACAACAAGTAAGCTTTGCACTTAGTTGGCCTGAGTTAAATTCCCAGCACTTCTAGATGTGATCTTTATGCATAAAACCAAGAGTAAACCCTAAGTACTATGCAATGTGACCATAAAATAAACCAAAACAAATCCCATATATTTAAATCATAGGAAGATGCAGTGTCATTTACTAGTTGTGACTAAGTTCAAAATATACCTCTTTTATAGGGTTTGAGGGTAAGTTGAATAAATCAATGCAGAGACCAGAGTACAGCAACTAAGGTGCTTGCCTTGCATATGGCCAACCTGGATTCAATCCCTGGTATATCATATGATACCAGGAATAATTCCTAAGCATCACCAGATATGGCCCCAAAACCATCTAAATAGGGGCTGGAGAAATTGCACAGCAGGCAGGGCATTTGCCTTGCATCAGCAGTCCTGGGTTCAATTCCTGGTATTCCATATGACCCCCCCAAGTCAGCCAAGAATAATTTCCATCTCAGGGACAAGAGTAACTCTTGAGCACTATTGGGTATGGCCCCAAAACAAAAATCTAAATAAATAAATGCAGGTAAGTCAGGCACATAGGGACTAGGGGGATTGTTCGGAGGGTTAGAACAAGTGCTTTGAAATCCTGGTACCCCAAGTTTTATCCCCAGTATTACATGGCTCCTGAGTACTGGCAGGTGGCACCCTGGAGGCCCTCAGAACCTTACAGTTCAGGCTTTGAATTGTCAGGCCTCACATTGTCCAACTACGTATTGCCACCAGCAGTGGCCTCTAGGTCCCCAAACATCACTGCACCACTGGGGAAGCCCTCTACAACACAATTCAGGCAACACATACTAGGCATCCAGTTTCCTTGCCTTCTGGCTAAAAGCCACATGTGAAGCAGCATCAAGTTCAGAAACTTTATATCGAAGTATGAACCTCAGGAAAATTTCTAGCATTTCACCAGTTGAACTTTCTCCAGGCTCTGCATTGCTGCCCTGGTAATGCTAGTGATTGGATTTATAAGAAAATCTACAGCACTCTGCTTTTCAGTTCCTTGTTTATGACTTTCTCATGTGGGCAGCTCAACATTCTTCCACATCTCAATATTTCTAAATCTGCCAGTTATGTGCAAGAGAAAAATCCTCTGCCAGGGCTTGAGTCCAGCTCTCACAGCAGCTGATTTGAGTATTAATACACAAAAATCAGCATCTCTAGTTGACTTTCAACCCTTGGCCCAAGTAACACATTAGCACATGGGACCAGAGGAACTCAAGAACTCATCAGTGGAAGGAGAGAGAGTTTCTGAATGCTTCACATATACTTCCATAAAAATCCCACACTTAGGACTTTTATATCTTTTTATTGAGCTAATGCTACACCATTAGTTTCAGGTACACAATCTTATAAATTAGCATCTGCATATAAGACTTTAAGTGCACTACAAAAGGTTCTATTCCATTTTCCTCATATAATTGACCCTTTTTGCTGGGCTGGTCCACCTCCTTTCACTTCCCACTAATTTAGTCTTAGAGACTAAAAGTTAATTTTTAGGATGTACCTTCAGAGTAGATCATATATGAGACTCTAAATTTGGTCCCTAGCACTGCAAAATAAATAAATAAATAAATTGGTCACTTTTCATTTTATTTAGTTAATCATTTGCTGGGTCCCTCTATACATCTTATAAGAATGAAATATGGTGCTTGTCTTTCTCCAGCTAACTCTCTTCACTAAAAATAATGGTAAATCTATCTATATTGTGGCAAATGACAGATTTAAATTCTTTTACAGAGCAGAGTAAATGCCCCATTTTTTAATCTAATCACCTATTGGTAGACATTTAAGTCTTTCACATGTTCTGGTTATTGTAAGTAATGCTGCAGTAAACATGGTTGTGGCAGTCATATATTTCTTAAATTCTTGAGGGTTTTTTTATTTTTCTATTTTGGTTTTAAATACCAAGAAGTGGGATAACTGGCTCATGGAGAATTTCTATTTTTAATTTTTTTTTCAGCAGGAACCTCCATCCTGCTTTCAAGAATGACTTTGCCTATTTACATTCCAACCACACAATGTCGTAATTAGAGCAGAGGACAAAGAAACAGGTTTGGAGGAGCTGGAGCGAGTATACAAATTAGTCCTTTGTTAGATGTATGTTGTGCAAATATGTTTTGTCAAGGAAAGAAAAAAAAAAAGCATAGAAAACAGGAGGAAGGAATTGAGAGAGCCCTGGGGGACCAGGCAGAGAATTCCTGGGCAGAACTGTTGCCAAGGGGATCATCTGAGTCCCCAGACACCCTCCACTGAGCAACACCAATCTCCTCCAGGACTCAGCCTAAATCATGTGCCTGTCCTGTGCCTGGACCATAGCAGAGAATAAGAAAAATCTGGTTTCTGTAGGTCCTCCTAAAGTATAGTGAGACATCGCCCTAAATCAGAGGAACACGGGCAGTGTGTTTTGGGTAAAATGCATAAGAATGCAAAAGGACCAGCATGGGAATGGGTCAGCTATTAAAAGTGTGCCTGAATTCAATCTTCCAACACTACAAACAGAAAGCAAAATAAGGGAACAGTAGATAGTACCGTTGTAAGGTGCTTGCCTTGAACACAGTTCATCTCAGCTAGATCTTTGGCATTGCGCATAGTCCCCAGAACCAGGAGTGACTCCTGAGCACAGAGTCAGGAGTAAGCCATGAGCAGCAGGACTTTTGTAGACCAAAAACCCAGTAAATAATTAAGATAGGAATGCATCATGAAACAAACTTTCACAACATGCTATCCACTGGATGGTCTCATACAATTTCATCAGCTGAATGGGTGGCAAAAATGCCTGCTTGCAAGCCTGGCACTACTCCATGGGTCCAAATGCAATTAAGATACTGGTGGGATCTCCAGGATTACAGCAAAGTGCACAGTCGCCAGTGCGCCACAACCAAGTGCGCATGACCTCCAGTGACCATAAGCATTAAAAGAAAAGAGGGTTATCTTGAGTGATAAATAGTTCTCTATCTCTATGTATGGGGGATGTATGTGCATACATTTAAATATGAATATACATATGCTATATATTATATATAACATTTTAGGACATGCAGATATAGAATATTGCATGTCATAATACACAATTCTGCTGTAACCACTAGTAGAGAAAAATCATCTGCAAGATACATCATCTAAGTGAGGACAAAAGGGGAAGATCGTTCTGAATCTTAACCCAGAGAGAGTCGCCACCTCCGCTCTGGGCAGGCCTAGGCAGTTCAGCTCCTTCCTGCAACATAAAGCCTCCCTGGGGCAGAGGAAATAGAGCCGACTCTGTTCTTGGCCCTAAATGCTGTGAAAGTGAATCCTCAAAACAATGAGATTCTGATGCTCAGCTCTTCATCTCCCATTCCTGTCTTCTTTCACCTAAACTAAAATCCCTTGTAGGCATTTTCTTTCTCCCTCCCCTTCTTCTACCATTCAGGAACCAACTTTTACCATATTGGCTCCCCTCCCTCACTCAAGTCCTTCTCTACCTCATTGCCCCAGCAAAGGCTGCTGCCTGAGAACTGGACATCCTCTGGTCTCCTGTCTGTGCATATCTTCCTCAACTTAGAATGAAATTTAGTTCCCATCAACACCTCAAACATTGAAATTATCCTAAGTTCAAAATGCATATATTGCACTTAACTTATCAAGCAATCTTAGTTTAGTCTAACTCACCTGCAAAATGCTCAAAACAACTACATTTGTTTGCGGTTGAGCAAGATCATCTGTTTTAGAATAAAGTGTCATGAAAAATGGTCTAGAGTTGGTCTGTTAATTTGCATGTTCCCGGCTGCCTGGGAACTGAATCTGGTTGTTCTCTACCCAGCATCATGAGAAAGTATGGCAGTGCATTCAGCTAGCCTGGAAAAGAAATCAAAATTAGAAGCATGGTTCCTAATGCATAAATTATCTCAACAAGGCCAATTAAAAAGTCATAGATGGACCCATAGGAAGTTAGAAGCCTCCTGTACTTCTTCCCTTTGTCCCACAAGGAATATCAACTTCCAGCACAATCTACCCATTTCATTGTTCTTTTTTCAACTCTACCACATGTATCACAAATATGTCACCCCTACTACCACTTTGGCGAAGACTAAGTCTAACAAAGCTGGAAGAGGGGCTGGAGAGATAGCATGGAGGTAAGGCGTTTGCCTTTCATGCAGGAGGTCATCGGTTCGAATACCAGCGTCCCATATGGTCCCCCGTGCCTGCCAGGAGCAATTTCTGAACGTGGAGCCAGGAATAACCCCTGAGCACTGCCGGGTGTGACCCAAAAACCACAAAAAACAAACAAACAAACAAAGCTGGAAGAGTTGTCTCCAACCCACCCACCCCACAACCCTGTGACTATTTTCCACCTCAGTTCTTCTACTTACTTACTTACCTGTATCACATTTTATTCTACACCCTCAACCTGGTACCCCAGTCATTGTTTCTGCTGTCTCCTCTACCTCACTCCACCTTCAATCCATGTGCTTCATCACTTCCCAGTCATTCTTGGACACCCAGATCAAGCTTCCCTGGATGTTCCAAGACCCACATGCAAAGATCTATCATGGATGCATATTTGTATGTCTCACTCTTGGTGCAACAGTCTCAGAGGATGGTAAATGTTCATCTTTCTGTTCTTAAGATGCTTCAGAAGGGTGCAATACAATACACTTCAGCTATAGAAAAAAGAAAAGTCATGTAATTTGTTGTTATGTGAATGGATCTGCAGTTTCTCAGTGAAGTCCATCAGGAGAAGATAGACACAGAATGAACGCTCACATCTCTGGAAAATAAAAAAATGATGTATGAGAGAAATAAATGACCAAATGTAAGGAGCAATGGTCC
Organism: Suncus etruscus; assembly: GCF_024139225.1. Classification (NCBI taxonomy): domain Eukaryota; kingdom Metazoa; phylum Chordata; class Mammalia; order Eulipotyphla; family Soricidae; genus Suncus; species Suncus etruscus. The sequence continues at coordinate 31,456,452 of NC_064866.1, read as the reverse complement.
AAGTACTGAACTCACCCAGTGTCAGGGTCTGGCTGAGAGATGTCCCTGATACAATGGTAGAAGGAAGTAGGTACTCTGTGGTAGGTGCTTGCCTTGCAAGCAGCCAATTTGGATTCAATTCCTGGCATCCCATATGATCCCCCAAGCCTGCCAGGAGTGGGCCCTGAGCTCGCTCAGAGCCAAGAGTGAACCCCGAGCACTGCCGAAAATGGCCTGAAAAAAAAATTTATTAAAAAATAAGGGTGGGGGCAGAGCTATACCACAGCAGGTAGGGCATTTGCCTTTCACACGGCAGGTCTGGGTTCAATCCCTGACGTCCCATATAGTCACCCGAGTCTGCCAAGTGTAACTCCTGAACACCACCAGTGTGGCTCAAAAAAATAAAATAGATTAAAATAAGGAATATAAGACTATAAATGAATGATATTTTAGAATAAATTTACATAACCTGGGAAGGGATTAAAAACAAAACTAATGACAGAGTAGTACAGCTGGTAAGGTAAACTTGCCTTGCAAGCTTTAGCACCACTACTCTGCTACAGTACCACCCGGAGTGATCCCTAAGTGAAAAATCAGAAGCAAGCCTTGAGTACAGCCAGGTGTTCCCCAAAACCAAAATAACAACAAAAATAGAACTAAAGATGACCCAGTTCTTTTGCTAAGTTGCCAGAGAGGGGGAATAATCTAATCTATCCTCTTGTCAATAATTACACAATTTAAAAAATGTTAACCAAAGTTTTTTTTTGTCTAAAAGAAATGTCATTTTTAGCTAAGCAGATGTTTAAAAGACCAAAATATTTCTTAAGTTACTGTCAACAGTAAACCATGATTGAGAATATAATGTCCCTTAAGGGACTACATTTCTCAGGCAGTAGTCGGATGGGGAAAGATGAACATTCTGTACTCCCTTTTTAAATCACCTTCTTCTTCTTCTGCAGAGAACACGCTGTCATTTCAAAGAATTCCTGGGCTTACTTTACTTCTGTTTTATTGAACTGCTTGAGAAAAACTGTAAAATGATGTTCAGTTTATGGCCACAATTTTTGGACTACAACTCAGAAATGCAATGCCACCCACACTGATCGTGCAGCATACTTCAGCAGAACTTTGATGTTGGTGGGGAAAATGATGGGTCAGCCAGGCAAAGATGAAGGAAACAACCATGGAAATAAAGCAAAGAGGCCTGGAAAGACAGTACAGGGGTTAATGTCTCTCTTACTGCTGACTCAAATTGATTCCTAGCACTACATGGTCCCCTGAACACACCAATGTTCCTCATCAGACTTTGTATAAATAGCCAAGATATAGAAAAAAAAAAAAAAAACAATGCTCAGCTACAGGTGAATAAATCAGGAAGCTGTGGGGTATATATACACACAATGAAATACTATATAGCTATAGGAAACAATAAAATGATGCAATTTTCTAGGATATGAATAAAGTTAGAGAATATCACGCTGAGTGAAGTCAGTCAGAGGAAAGGGATAGGCAAAGAATGATCGTCCTCATAAATGGGATTTATAGATAGATACATAACAGGTTAGCAACAAGGGCCAAAGGAGTTTGTGTGGGAGATTGGGGAAGAAGTTTGAAAGGGAAAGACTATGGAAGCTTGAGGGAGGGAGTTGAGTACACTAAAGATGGATATGACAGTGAAATTATGTGTATTGGAAACCATCATTAGCAGCATTACTACTACCCCAATCCATAAAAGAGTTTAAAACAATATTTTTAAAATAAAGAAAATTAACAGGAGAGAACAGCAGTTCCTATTTCCTTATGACCATCTGCATAGCAGCTGGGTCTATCTACCTGTAAAAACCAAACACCAGATAGGTTACGTGACCTCAGAATTCTACAGACTAATGGCAGGCATCTATGAGGAAACACACTGAACATGACTCATAATTACTTCTGCAGTCATGGGGTTGATGGGTCACAACTTGCAGAGATGAGAACTGCAGTTAATCCAACTACAGAAGCAACAGACCTGCAGCCAATCAATGGTTGGGTGAGATGACCTACCCAAGAAGCTGGATTTCTCAAATATGCTATTTCCCAAGGATCCCAGGGTGATCATTTTAGGGACACAAAGATTTTTTGTTTGTTTGGTTTGTTTTAGGTTTATATTTGGTTTTTTTTTTTTTTTTTTTAGTGCATGTGGAACTCAAGTTAATTAAAAACCAACACTAAGGCCATAGATATAGTACAATGGTTAAGGTGGTTGCCTAGCATGTGACCAACCCCAGTTCAATCCTCAATCCCAGCACTACCTATGCTCTCTGAGCATCACCAAGGTCCATCCCTGATCACAGAGCCAGGATTAAGTCCTGAGCACCACCAGGTGTAGCCCCTAATGTAAATAATTTTAAAAACAATCACTTGAATATATAAATTTGAGAGCCCTGAATTTTTTCCTTGAAATATGCCTTTCTCAAGAATATAAGTCAGTCCAGCAAGATTCATGGAATGATCAAACCCAGTGAGATAAATTTCCAAGACTACTCATTAGGAAGCTTTGTGCTCCTGAGTAGGTCTCTCTTCCACGAGCTTTACCCTTCTCATGACTAAAAGATCATTTAGATTAAGTTTCAGTGTGCTGTTTGGTTTAAAAGCAAGCATCTAAGAAGGCGATTCATGTATTTGAATCTCTGTGAAACAGGTTTCAGAGTACCTGACTTTGCAATCATAAAACAAACACAATATCTCAATAAATTTCAATTCTGTTTATTTTGGCATGACTCTCCAGGCTAAAATGTCCTGCTCATGGGGCCTGAGAGATAACACAGCAGCAGGGCCTCTGCCTTCCATGCGGCCAACTCAGGACAGTCCCAGGTTCAATCCCCGACATCCCATATGGTCCCCTGAACCTGTCAGGAGTGATTTCTGAGTGCAGAGCCAGGAGTACTACCCCTGAATGCTGCTTCATATGGCCCAAAAACAATACCAACAACAAAATTAAATTAAAAAATAAATAAATAAAATAAAATTTCCTATTCAGATATTCAGGATATTATGTGGCTGGTTTTAACCAATTTTAGACACTAATGTTGCACTTAAAGTTTTCTGTTCCTGATAAATTTAATATTCACAATTTTTAAAATCTTGGGAGGCTTTTGTGTGGTTTGTTTGGTTTTGTTGTTCTTGTTTTTTGTTACTGTTTCTTTTGTTTGTTTGTTTTTGGGCCACACCCGGTGACACTCAGGGATTACTCCAGCTATGCGCTCAGAAATCACTCCTGGCTCGGAGGGCCATATGGGAAGCCTGGGATCAAACCTAGGTCTGTCCTGGGTCAGCCCCGTGCAAGGTAAATGCCCTACCGCTGTGCTATCACTCAGGCCCCATATTTTGTTATTGTTGGTGGTGGTGGTTTATTTGTCGGGTAGTTGGAACCACACCTAGTGGTGTGGTTATTCCTGGCTCTGTACTCAGGAATGACCCCTGTGGATACTCAGAGAAGAGCATGTGTGGTTCTGAGGATTCAAACTGCAATCACAGCCACAACACGGTCACATGCAAGGCAAGTCCCTGGCCTCCTGTACTCTCCTTACATCTTGTTTTCCAAAATGACTCCAGAAGTGTCAAGGTGGTGTTGTCATTCATTTCCCTATCTTTCACCAATGCCATTCCGTTTTGCTACTTATTCAAAAAGAAAATGCGTTCATAAATATGGAACCATTGGACTATCAAAGAAGGATTACAGCAAAAATCTCCTTGACCCCATTTCCAACACAGAAGCAGACCCACATGTGAGGAAGGCCAAATGATTCTCATTAAAGAAATGAGAATGTTGTGATGACATGTGTCTGACCCACTTTATATTAGTTGGCAGGACTTATAGCAAGCAGAGACCCAAAAATAACCCTCTTGCTGGCAGTTCCTGCTCAAACACACCTAACAGACGCATTTCACACTGTTTCAAGGAGGCCCCGCCTTACCCTCACCGGGTGCTAGGTCATATGCAAATTGTTATGGCATTAAACACACATTCCTGGTGACAGCACTGTCAAGCTGGAGTTCATACACTGATTTCCTCTAGCTCTTCCTTTAGAAAATTCACTTCAGCAGGATAAACCCAGCGATGTGGTTGACTCCAGGCCTTGCCCCACCCTAGCTAGAGCTATTTTTAACTTACAACTACTGCTGATAAGTATTTTTCACCCAAAAAATTTTTTTCAGAAAGAGAAAATATGAAAAAACAAAATACCATTTGCATTTCAGTGAGAAGCACTCTGTCCCTCAGCCAAAATAAAAAAAATGTTATGTTGGATCAGAAGCAACAGAGCACTTAATATTTATCAGTTTTTCACAGTCCTTTCTACAAACAATTTCTCTAAAGAGCCTTCTGGAGATGGCAAATGGGCTAACGTTGTGGCAGGTTTACCTTTAAAAATGTAATTTGAATAGAATAAGGCTTGATGGATAAAGTCTCATAAATAGTACCCAATAATATACAACTTATCATTTCATTGTATACAGTTCACTACAATATAAAACATGTCCCCATATGTGGAAATTAGCTGCCCAGTCTATCTCAATGTCCTCAAAACTTGAAGTTTGGTAGAGAAGAGGAGCATAGATTTCTATAACTCCAAGTAAGAGATGGAGTGAAACTTGGAGGCCAAAAATAATAATAACTACCACTGAGGTAGGCACTGATCTAGGTTCTCCACCCATCTCAATCTTCTCCATATTCTTCAAAGCACATACTATCTCTTGCTATTTCACAAATGGGGAAAGCATGGCACAGAGTGGCGAAGTAACCCACTCTTTAAGGAGAAAACAGTGGTTTGAACTCAGTCTATCTGGCTTCAGTTGGGATTGGAGAAAGATCTGGGGACCAGCTCAGGTTCCAGCACAAACTAGTTAAATATTTTTAAGCAGACTTGTCTGAGTTTTAGTTTCCTCCTCTATAAATAGAGTAACGAACAATCTGTAAAATCTGTTACAATAACTCACTCATAGGATAGACTTTTGTGAGGATTATCAAACAGGATTATGTTTGCAAGAAGTTTAGAACAAAATCTTCAGCATGACTAGCATTTGCCAACAAGAGAACAAAGATATTAAGACAATTTTTACTGGGGCCAAAGCAATAGTATTACAGATAAGGTACTTGTCTTGAAAACAGCTGACCTGGGTTTGATCCTTGGCATTCCATATGTCCCTTGAACCTTCTAGAAGTGACCCCTGAGCACAGAGCTAAGAATCAGCCCTGGAACTGCCAAGTGTGACTCAAAAAAGTAGGAAGAAGAAAAAAGACAAGTTTTATTGAGAGGCTATGGTATGCCTTTGACTAACTTCCCTGATTACCTTACCAACTAACTGGTAAGGCACCACCAGCAAAGATTGGAAAATACAGCTATATAGGGTCAGTTAATCTTTTCTCTCCACTGCTCTGCTATGTCTTTAAAAGTAATATAATGCTGGGACGGGAGCCATAGCACAGTGGCAGGGCATTTGCCTTGCATGCAACCAACTGAGGACAGACCCGGATTTGATTCCCGGCATCCCATATGGTCCCCTGAGCCTGCCTGGAGTGATTTCTGAGTGCAAAGCCAGGAGTAAGGCCTGAGTGCCGCCAGATGTGGCCCAAAAACCAAAAAATAAAAAAGCAATAAAATGCTAATAGGTGATGACATAGGCATGATGGCAAACCAGGGTAGTTCAATAGCAGTCGTTGAGTTATTTGTCAATCGCCAGTCATGTTCCAGGATCATCTAGGCAGTTATAACCAAGCCACCAAGAATGATACAGCCTTAACACCAAAGAGCTCACAGACCACAGAGAAGAAAAATCAAATACCCAGCATGCAATCTGGGCCATGGATTACACCAAGCTATTTGGAAGGAAGAATAGACCAGTGCCTTTGCAAAGAAACTATCAAATAACCTTAGTACTTGCTGCCCAAACTTGCACCCAGGGGCCACAGAGACAGGGAGGGTGTTTGCCTTGCTTATAATCAACCTGGTTTCAATCCCCAGCAGTCCACAGGGTCCCACTAGTACTGTCAGCAATACAGGTTTTCTGTGAAATTTTCAAAGCATCTTTCAGCCTCTCTATCTTCAGTCTGGGGCTTTTACACTGATGCTTTGCCGCCATAGCAATTATGTAGGCATCCTGATAAGGGTTCTGATTAGAAAGTCTTTATATGCCAAACCAACTTCTGATGTGAAGGTAACTGCTGTAGACACAGCTTAGCAAGGGCCTTATCTTGCAAGTCTCACATTACCAATCTTCCTGGGGGAAACTGTGTTAAAAGAACTGTCACACTGGGTTTCTTAATGGTGTGGGAAATTCAAAGCAGTCACTGACATTTCAATAAATCTAAGTTAAGATTCTATAATCACAAGGTTGGTTTTTTTTTTTTTTTTTTTTTTTTTTTTTTTTTTAGTTTTTGGGTCACACCCGGCAGTGCTCAGGGGTTACTCCTGGCTGTCTGCTCAGAAATAGCTCCTGGCAGGCACGGGGGACCATATGGGACACCGGGATTCGAACCAACCACCTTTGGTCCTGGATCGGCTGCTTGCAAGGCAAACACGCTGTGCTATCTCTCCGGGCCCAAGGTTGGTTTTTTGATGTGTGTGTGTTTTGTTTTGTTTTGCTTCATTTTGTTTTGTTTTCAGAGAAAGGTCAAAGCTAAAGAACTAGAAATAAATACTGAGACTTCCTGAAATTGGTTCCCTAGCTGAGGCTATAAGAACAAAAATCATAAAGTAGGGGCCAGAGCAATAGCACTAAGGATAGGGCATTTGCCTTGCACAGGCCAGCTCATGTTCAATCCCTGAATCCTATATGCCCCTCACCCACCTGCCAGGAGTCATTTTAAAGCAGAGTCAGGAGTAACCCCTGACCACTGGGTGTGGTCCCAAAACAAAAACAAACAAAAGAATCATATTGTGATTTTCTACTAGGTATGCTTGAATTTTAGAAGCTCAAAAATACTCTCACCTACCCTCAGACGTCCAATTAGCTTTGTAGTAGCCAACTATCAATACAATAATCTTGCATAATAAAAAGCTACAAAAAGCAGTCAACAACATTTGCATCTTTTTAACTTTTTCATAGGACTACAGTATTTGTTTTCTCTGTTACATCCTGGGAACCAGACTGAAGGAGCAGTGACTAGCAAGGACATGCTTTGGCTATGAATCATGAAGAGATAAACCCAGACACACAAATAATATCCTCTGTACCCCTGACTTCCACTAGCACCTCATCGGACAAAGCAAGACACAGCCAAGTCCTATGTCAAGAGTCTAAACAATCACACAACACAAAGAAGTCAAGGCCAACTGAGTGGATAACCACTACTACCCAGAGGGAAAGAATTGGCACCAAGATCCCATTTACCACATTTTCTAAACAGTCTTGAATAGTGGCATGAATTATAAAGCTACTTCCTATCTGAGAAAATTGAGAAAATTGAGTTCCACTCATCCATGTCAGCCAGATCTGAATATAGCTATGGCAGAAACAATTCAAATCTGTGATTTCGAGAGAGAGGAAGCTTAGTGACCAAGAACTAACATGTGTTACAGATGCCTTGATGAGACTCCTTTACAGTTATCAATACTTTCCAGCAAAGGCCTAAGTCCAATATCATCCCATCTGCTAGCGGGATCACACATGGTCTAACATTTATTTAGGACCTTCAGCAGTGTTTTTACAAGCTATTTTTACTATTACTACACTAATAAATTATTTATGGTGGGAAACCTGAATCAGAAATTGCTAGCTATTTGAAAACAGACTTGATTAAAAACATCTCCTTTCCCTTACAACCCGTTCTCTTCCATAGCGCACAAATTTGGGGCTGACTCTAAGCCTTAAAGATGGAAGAGAACTGGTGGGACAGATTGTTATTGGTGGCTGCAGAGAAAAGATTATGGAAGAATTTGTAATCAGTTTTTGGGTTGTGTCTGTTCTGAACAATAGTGGTCAATAATCAGGCTTTTAAGCTGGATGGCTCCAAGTTGCCAGTAACAGAAAAGTAGTTGGATACTAACAGGTTGGTTTCCCAGAGCCATTCATCTGCTCCTATAAGAATAAATCTTCGGGCCTGGAGAGATAGCACAGTGGCGTTTGCCTTGCAAGCAGCCAATTCAGGACCAAAAGTGGTTGGTTCGAATCCCGGTGTCCCATAGGGTCCCCCGTGCCTGCCAGGAGCTATTTCTGAGCAGACAGCCAGGAGTAACCCCTGAGCAGCACCGGGTGTGGTCCAAAAACCAAAAAAAAAAAAAAAGAATAAATCTTCGGGGATGGAGCAATGGCATAGTGGTAGGGTGTTTGCCTCGCACAAAGCTGTCCATATGGTCCCCCAAGCCAGGAGCGATCTCTGAACGCATAGCCAGGAGGAACCCCTGAGCATCACTGGGTGTTGACCCCCCAAAAAAGAATCAGTCTTCTTTTTGGGGGGTCACAACCGGCAGCAATCAGGAGTTACTCCTGGCTCTGCACTCAGAAGTCATTCCTGGTAGGCTCAAGGGACCAAATGGGATGCCAGGATTTGAACCAGGGTCCGTCCTGTACTGGCAGTGTGTCAGACAAATGCCTAACTGTTGTGCTATCACTCCGGCCCCCAAGAATAAATCTTCTTAAGAAATCAAGGGGAGGAGGCAGAGCAATAGCATAAGAGGAGCACATTTGCTTGCATGCGGCAGACCAGGGTTTGATCCCTGGCATCCCATATTGTCCCCTGAGCACGACCAGGAGAGATTTCTGAGCATAGACCCAGGAATAACTCCTTAACACTGCCTGGTGTGGCCCCAAAACAAAAATAAGCATCAAAAAATCAAGAAAAAAGATGTATCAGTTTTCTGCAGAGAGGAACAAATTGTTACCCCCACAAAAGTATATAAAAAACTGCAAACAGGTGCTGGAGGGATAGCACATTGAGTAAGGCCTTTTCCTTATGAGCAGTCAACCCCCAGCATCCCAAATGGTCCCCCATGCCTGCCAGGAATACTCTTTGAGCTCAGAGCCAGGAATACCCCCAGAGCACTACTGGGTGTGGCCCCAGAGGGGGGGGGGAATACAAGATACAAACAGGTTTATGCTGGATAGTTGGGAAGAAGCTAGCCATTGCTATAGGGCCTGGAAAAAAATCACACTTACCCCAGTCTGGGGCCCTCAGTTCCCAATCGACTGCTGGCTACCCACCACCACTGGATATTATGCTGAGTGCAATGAGTCAAAAGGAGAGGGATAGTCACAAAATAATCTCACTTATTTGTGAACTAGACATAAAAGAACCTCACACATTTGTGGAATATAAGAAAAATAAAAGATAGGATGATAATAAAACCCAGAGACAATAGACCAGTCCATGGTAGGAAGCTTGCCACAAACAGTGATGAATGTAGTTGGAGAAGTGAATGTGACACGGTGACGATATTTGGAACTGATCACTCTGGACAAAAACTGGGTGCTGAAAGGAGATAAAGTGATATACATGATACCCTTTCAGTAACAATATTGCAAACCACACTGTTAAAGAAGAAAAGAGAGAGAGAGAGAGAGAGAGAGGTGGGGGGAGTAAAAATGACTGTGGCAGAGGCAGGCAGAGGAGAGGGTGAAAGAGGGTGGGAGGGAAACTGGGGACACTGGTGATGGGAACACTGGTAAAGGGTGATGTACATTCTATGATTGAAACTCAATTATGAACTGTTAGATTACACCTTATTTTACCCAAAACAAAAATCTTCCCTAGTTGCTTTGTATCTGTTTGTTTACAACTTGGTTTTATCCCAAAACCAAATCTCAAGAGAGACTGTCATACATGTAAACCTGGGCGGGACTGGCTCAAGATAGCCTGATAGCTAGCTACCTGTCCTTACTCTATCCTTACTTCCGTACCTGGGGGTGGTCTCTGTACTCAATAAAAACGACTGTTTTGGCAGGCAACTCGCTCTTGAGATGAGGTACAAGGTCACCATACTAAACATGTTTCACCCTCAGCCTGATTTGGATTATTTCATGTGTGACCTTGCTTCAGACTTTTTCACTTGGGGTTGGAGATACGATGCATGGGTGATTTTACAATGAACAATTTTGTAAGCATGTTGCTTAAATAAATTATCATATGTATAAATAATATAGATTGTATATAGATATATGTTATATATATATAATGGGCTCTGTCTGTTCTGAGCAATAATGGCTTTTGAGCTGAGTGACTCCAAGTTGCCAGGGGAAGGAAAATACTGGGATACCAAGAGGCTTCCCAGAGCCATTCGCCTGCTCCTATAAGAATAAGGCCCATAACATATATAATGTGTACATTATATACTACATACTATATACAGTAAATATAATATACACACATAATGTATTATTTATATATAATACAGTATATCATGAGGTCATAAAGAAAGAATGTCAAAAGTAAACAGGCTGTGGGGGTGGGAGGGAAACTGGAGACACTGATGGAAGGAAGTTGACACTGGTGGTAGAATTGGTGTTGGAACATTGCATGAAACTTAACTATTAATAACTTTTTAAATCATGCTTCCTCAATAAATGGGTTTTTGTTTGTTTTAAAAAAAAACAACCTTGGTCATATGGTACTGAAGAGAGATCATACAACCAGTAAGGCTCTTTCCTTGCACATGGCCAACAGGGGGTTAAACACCAGCATCCCATAAGTCCCCCCCCCCATCATAGCCCCACCAGGTGTGATCCCTGAGTGCAGAGCCAGAAGTAACCCCTAAACACAGCTGCTTGTGTTCTTCAGCAGGGTGGGGATAGGGGGGGAGCCTTGGCTGGTCTGGTGAGGAGGCACCCCCAGGCGACTGTGGCATTGAGATCATTTGGGGCTCAGGGGCTATTTTCGTGGGGTTCCTCTCCTGGCTCACCAAAGCAAAAACTCCCTCTTGAAATGTCCCCTAGAGGGCTTAATCTAGAATGAACAGCAGGGAGGAGGTGGCCAAATCTTAAAGCAAGGTTCAGTGGCCAGAGTGGTAGGGTGTTTGCCTTGCACACAGCAACCCAGAATGGATGGTGTTCGAATCTTAGCATCCCATATGGTCCCTCGAGTCTGCCAGGAGTGATTTCTGAGTGCAGAGTCAGGAGTAAATCCTGAGAGCCACCGGGTATGACCCCCAAAAATGATGATGATGATGATGATGATGATAATAATAATAATATAAAGCAAGTTTCAGATAATGAGTTGTGGGGTTAGCTTTACATATACACACACACACACACACACACACACACACACATGTATGCTCTGGGTGATTGGGGGGGTTGGATGCGCTGTGCAGGGTCCAGATGCGGGTGCTGCAAACTGAGGGGGTGCTCAAGGCCAGTGGGGAGGCCTATCCCATGACTCGCCACCCTCTCCCTCTTCCAGAGAAGACCCAGCCTCTCTCTTCTTTCCTTGAGCACCCACTGGGGAGACAGGCCGAATCCCAGTGGATTCAGGGAACCAAGTTTTAGGGTGTGCGGGGTCAGGAGGTAGGAATGCAAGACCACCTTTCCTTGCCCCCACATTCGAGCATTCCTAGAAACCTTGCTCAGTGCACACCCTACTGGAAGCCAGGAGGATTTGTGCCCCATTCTCACCCTAAACCAGCTCCGGGGAGAAACCCAGACCCTGTTGCCTCCATCCAGCCACTTGGGGAGCCTGGGAAAAAGGCAGGTAGTGAATCTCTTAGGCCAAGGGGATTCTCTTTCTTCCTCAATACTTACTGTGCCTATGAAAGAAAGAAAGAAGAAAGAAAGAAAGAAAGAAAGAAAGAAAGAAAGAAAGAAAGAAAGAAAGAAAGAAAGAAAGAAAGAAAGAAAGAAAGAAAGAAAGAAAGAAAGAAAGAAAGAAAGAAAGAAAGAAAGAAAGAAAGAAAGAAAGAAAGAAAGAAAGAAAGAAAGAAAGAAAGAAAGAAAGAAAGAAAGAAAGAGAGAAAGAAAGAAAGAGAGGAAGGAAGAAAGAAAGAGAGGAAGGAAGGAAGGAAGGAAGGAAGGAAGGAAGGAAGGAAGGAAGGAAGGAAGGAAGGAAGGAAGGAAGGAAGGAAGGAAGGAAGGAAGGAAGGAAGGAAGGAGAAAGAAGAGAGAAAGGAAAGAGAAAGAAAAGGAAAGAAAAAAAGAAAAAAGAAAGAAGAGAGAAGAGAAAGGAAAGAAAAAGAAAGAAAAAGGGTAGGGGGCACAAAACCTTGCCACACCAGCACTCCTTTTTTTTTCCTCCTCTTTTCTCTTCCACTTTTTTCTTTCTTTTTCACTCTTGTGGTTATTATATGGTGTTTTTGTTGTTGTTGTTGTTGTTGTTGCTAAGTGCATTTTTTTCTTTTTTTCCGGTAGTTGCTATCTTTTTGTTTGTTTGTTTGTTTTGGTTTTGTTTTGTTTTGTTTTCCCTTTTATCTTCGTCTTCTTCTAGCAGAACCACACAACTTGAAGCCCCTTGTTCTGCCTCATGAATTGAGGGAGAAAATAAAAATAAAAGGTACCAAGACCAAACAGTGGAATTAAAAAACGATCTGCTTAAACATCAAACCTAAAAATCAACAACAGAACAGATAGCCTATTTACAACAAGCTATACACAGAGGGGAACATTTTCACTAGCACTTGGGGGGGAGGGACAAAGGGGAAATACTGGACACATGCTGGGAAATGGGGTAGAGGAAGGACAATCCTGGTGGTGGCAATGGCCCTGGATTCATTGTCACTATGTACCATAAATACTACTGTGAAAGATTTGTTATTCACTCTTGGGTCATAATAAAAATTATTATCATTAAAATAAAAAAGGGGGGGGGGCGGGCAGGCAGGCAGGTGCGTGGCTTCGGGTTTCCATCCGTCTCTCCATCCACCAGGGGGTTGTGCAAGAGCCCAGGAGCCCGAAATGCAAAACCAGCCCTAAACAAAGCCACGTGGCCTGGCAGGAGGGCGGGCAGGGGGCGGGCACGGCGGTTCTTCCGGCAACAAAGCTCCAGGCCCGGGATAAATACAGGGCCCAGGGAGCCCAGCCCGCGCCCGCTGCAGCTCCGAGCAGCCCGGCTACCCACGCGTGTTCGCGACCCACGGAGCCCCCAAGCTTTCCTCCGGCGCCCGCATCCTTCTAGCTCGATCCTGCACTTGCACCCGCATTTGCACCGGCCTTTGCTCCCGCATTTGCACCCACATTTGCACCCGCAGCCTCTGCCCCAAGCCAGGCGGCTGCCGGGTCGTGAGTCGGTGCCATGCCCTTCCTCGGGCAGGACTGGCGCTCCCCTGGGCAGAGCTGGGTGAAGACGGCCGACGGCTGGAAACGTTTCTTGGACGAGAAGACTGGCGGTTTTGTGGGCGATCTAGGCAGGTAAGGGGGTCCGCACCCCAGCCCCAGGGGTGCCCGCCGCCGGGGATTGCGGGTTGCAGCCCGGGTGAGGTGGGGTGGGGTGGGCACGGATGAAGGATGCAGTCAGTAGAGTGAGAGTTCGTTGCCCAGATTTCTGCTGAGATCTTGGGGGCATAGATGGATTGGGATGGGGTGTAGGTACGGGTAGATTGGGTTTCTGTGGTTGAGGTTCTGAAGGTCCAACTCCCTGTTTTGTCCCTGCTGGACAAATGCGAATCTTGTCCCCAGAGGCACAAACTTGTTGGGTTTCCACCCCCTGTACCCCCTTGCTGCCCCCTGCCTTAAGGGGAGACAGGATCAAGAAGATGGGGCATGTTGGGGGTCCCACCTAGGGCACCAGAAGGGCACTAGGCTGGCGCCTCCAACTCCCAGCTTTTGCCACACTCCCAGCAGAGCACCCAGGTGGGCCCTGGGACTGCCTGTGTCTTGGGGTCCCCACAGGCCAGGCCAGAGCAGGGCGAAGAGGAGGTGCATGGAGCTGGGCCAGGAATGCGGGGCTGGGAAATAGGGGGTGAAGCCCTTGAACCTTCTACTTCTGGAAGCACCTGTTGCCTCTGTGGCTGCTTTGCAAAGTGACCAGTTTCTTTAGTCACTGCACCCGCATTTCCAGGCGGTGCGTTGGTAACAGAGAGTCCCCCCGACTGTCTCAGAGCTATCCAGAGCCCTGTGTGTGCGGTTAAAAATAAAATAAAAGATCTGTGAGGACTGTGTCCCGTTGCACTTCACACTAATAGATTAGGTTGCGCTGCAATTGGTGGCCTCTCTGTTAAGCAGAAGAGAGAACAACAGAGATCAGGGAGGGCTGAAGATCACCTGTGTTTGAATCCCCTGACTTCAATGTTGAAGTCTGTCTTGGGGCCTTATTTCCAGTTGTCTGGAATTGACCTGTGAATGTGTGGCTGTGTTGACATCATGTGATGTAAGCAGAGGCCTTTGAACTAGTCCTTATTTCTATTTTAATTGTTTTCTGTTGGTCTTCTTTCCCCCATTGCCTTTCATCTGGCTTTTTCCCCTCCCTTTGGGGTGGGGGGTGAGTTTGGTGTTTTTTTTTTTTAATCTCAATAAATGCCAGTCAGGAGACCTTAGTGGGGAGGTGCCATCTAGGCTTGCGGTTCCACTTGGTGGAGCGATTGGCTTTTTGGGGAAACAGCTTGCAGTGTGAGTTTTTTGCCTGCTAAAACTTTCATATCTGTGTGTATTATTTATTGCGGGGAATTGCTACCCGACCAGTTTCTCGTTATCCTCCACAGATAGGAGGTATAGGATTCCCCTTTCCCCACTGGGGACTGTGGAAAGTTCAACCCGATATTCAACAGCACCTTTTTTTGTTTGTTTGTTTGTTTGTTTGTTTGGGGGCCACATTCAGCAGTGCTCAGGATCACTGCTGGCTCTGTGCTTCGAAATTATTCCTGGCAGGCTTGGGGGACCATATGGAATGCTGGGGATCGAACCTGGGTCCTCTGCATGCAAAGCCCATGCCCTACCCATTGTGCTATCGATTTGATCCCTTGGCACCATTCTTAAGAAAGCCCTCCCAGATATGGGACATTGGTGATGAGAATGTTGCACTGGTGAAGGGGTGTGTTCTTTACATGACTGAAATCCAACTATAATCATATTTGTAATCAAGGTGTTTAAATAAAGATATTAAAGAAAAGAAAAGAAAACCCTCCCAAAAAATAGGATGGGTTGTTTGGATCTTGGAGGTATTTGTTGGGGCCCACAATCATCTCTGCTTAGGGATTACTCCTGGCAGTGCTCAGGAGACCATACGGGATGCCTGGGATCAATCCCTGGTTGGTGTGTGCCAAGTAAATGCCCTTCCCACTCTACTATCTCTCTAGCCAACAGAAAAATAGCATGATTTTGACAACTTAACTACCTTTGTGTGCCAGTATGGGGAAAAAATTTAAAACATTAACTTAACCTTGAAAGGGTCTGTCAGAGAGACTAGAGCACACTGACCTTGTGGACTCTAAAGAGATCCACCAGGGGTTGTATTTTGTTTGTTCATCTTTTGGGCCACACCCTGTGGCACTCGAGTTACTCCTGGCAGGCTCAGAGATCATATAGGATGCCAGGGATCAAACTGGGGCCCATTCCGGGTCCATCCTGGGTCGGCAGCGTCCAAGGCAAACATCCTATCGCTGTGCCATGTCACTACGGCCCCAATGGGGGAAGTGGAAGTGGGGTGGGTTAGAGAGTACTATAAAGAAATCCTGTTGATGGAACATCCATTCTTTACTTCCAGAAAGATCAAAAAAGCTTCTGGAGAGTTGGTCTTTGATATAGCAAAGTAGATTTCCTTCATTCTCCCCACTTATAAAGAAATGTGGGTTCTAGTATTGACATACTTTGCTTCTACATAGCAGAGTCTTCCCAAAGAGATAGAGCATCGAGTGCTTGGGCCTTGTCTTAGCTCCTTCTCCCAAATATCCTTGGAGGATGCTCTTAGTGGAAGATTCTTTGGATCAATGCAGAGATTTAAGTTTGTATAGTTTCCCAAAGGCTGGTATCCCTCTTCTTCACATGTAAATGTCTCTCTGTCCAAGTGATGAAAACCTATCTGAGATAGTTTGAATTTATCCACAAATAGTTAGAATAGACTGATGTTTATAGTCTAGTCTGGCTGCTCTCCTCTCAGCCTTCTGTGCCAATAACTGTGCAGTTCACCTCAGGATCTGAAAGGGTAATCAATATGGAAATCGCCTGGGATTCTTCTTGAGTCAGAGTTTGGGAATCACATTGGTAGCTCCTTAGCAAAGCTACTGGTTGTTTGTTTGT
Source organism: Suncus etruscus (assembly GCF_024139225.1). Taxonomy (NCBI): domain Eukaryota; kingdom Metazoa; phylum Chordata; class Mammalia; order Eulipotyphla; family Soricidae; genus Suncus; species Suncus etruscus. Next base: position 31,440,336 of record NC_064866.1, on the reverse strand, counting down.
GGAGTATTTTCCCCCAGCCATTGTAAACAATCTCTTCCTTGCTTAGCATGAGAAGTCTGCCAACTTTTTAAAAGCAGTTGGCCTTCAGAGACCCAAGTCGCAGGGCTCAGATATTGCCAGTGCTTTGCGTCTGGGTGAGGTTTCACTGTGATGTCAGGTCTGGGCTGTGTGCCTGCCTGCACAGGTGAAGTTGAATATCTCTCCTGTTAGGAGAAAACAAAAGACAGGCCCTTTCGAAGAAGGGGTGGGGAGAGAACCTGCAACTTACCTAGTTCCAAATACCATTCTGTGGCCCACTGGACAAGGGAGTCCAGGGGAAAGGCAAAGGGTGCATGTGGAATGTTTCTTCGAATGGTTTTTAGCAGACCACCACTTTGTCTTTATGATCCCACTCTGGATTCTCGAAGCCTTTCACTTTGGGGTACAGCCCTGTCCACCTCCAGTGACAAAATTTTTCAAAACCCATAGATGCTAAGTGCCTGCCCTGGAAGGATTTCAGATAAACTATGAATTGAATGACTGAAATGACAGATGATGTCAAAGTCATGATCTGTATTCACTTCAGTGAGGCAGATTAAAAAATTCAAGGAAAGCACTTGGCAGAAACCAGGACCGTCCAGGAATGCTTCAAGAAAGTGGCACAGCAAAGTTTCTCTCCCTGACTTCCATACTCACCTCTCTCCCCGCCCCCACCCCAGTTTCACCCCCACAGTATGAGTAATCTTGTCAGACTCCAGACTCCAGCCACTTCTCCAAGCTTACATACAGTCTTGTCTTCAAAAAAGTCAAATGTTGCTTTCCAGTATAGCTAAGGCAGGAAGCAGGAAGTTTACCTCAGTGCCCTAAAATGAGGGGTGTATAGGAAAATAAAAATAATTGTTAAGATTTTTACGAGTGTTCCCTGTGTTTGGAGCACAGTTCGAAGAGCTGCTTTCTACAATTAGCTGTTTGTTTGGCCGGAGCACAGTGGTACCAACCATGTTTTGATGTGTATGGAGTCTTGACAATTTGGGCATGGCTTGTAGTACATTTGCTTAGAAATCTCTTTGCCCTTCATCTACATCTAAGGCCACAGTTTTTTAAATGGTCTATTTATTATTGCAAATGTAATGAGAAATAGGATTCTTCCACCCCCCTCTCCTTTCATGTCGCTGCCAAAGTGATTTTTTCTTTTTTAAATCTTTCCATCTCCCACTATCGTGGTCTGTGAGAAGCTTGCGCCATTTAGTGGCAGGTAATAGAGGACCGGGAAAGGTTTTCAGTCTTATCCAAATCCCTCTGGGTGTAAAAGATCAAGTTTAGTAGGAATTGATTGCAAATAGAGACTGTCTGGCTTTTATTGCATTTAAATGAAGAAAGCAGCTTTATTTAAGTGGTTTTGCTATTATTATTATTTTTTAAATTAAATGTCACAGTTCCTAAATGCTGGTGGCTTTTCTTGTTAAAATTTTCAGTTGTGATTTTTCCATTGGCTTTGCGTTTCTTTGAAATGGACATAATTGAACTCTGAAAATAGCTTTAACTGAATATATTACTGCTTCAAAGAAAACATAAGCAGGCAACCCAAACAAGCCCTGAGGCCAGCCTGCCAGGCCTCCCTCTAGGGTCTAAAAACCTAATAGCCACATGCAAAGTGCAGGGTTTCTTTGCCTAAAACTTTTCTATAAGCAGCAGTGGGAGACCATCATCTATTATGTCCAATGCTTTTTAATTAGCTTTGAAAGTGAAGCACTCTAACCTAACACAGGTTATTGTAGTTGCTACATACAAAACAAGTGCTCAAATTCCTCTCAAGAATGTTTTTCATTAGAAAAAGAGTAAGAGAGGGGCCGGGCGGTGGCGCTAGAGGTAAGGTGCCTGTCTTGCCTGCGCTAGCCTAGGACGGACTGCGGTTCGATCCCCCAGCGTCCCATATGGTCCCCCAAGCCAGGAGCGACTTCTGAGCGCATAGCCAGGAGTAACCCCTGAGCGTCACCGGGTGTGGCCCAAAAACCAAAAAAAAAAAAAAAAAAAAAAAAGTAAAATGAGATAGACACGCTTAACATTTCTGAAGGATGGTCTTGATCTGTGAGCCAGACCCTGCCATTTTTCTGTGAAGCCTGAAATGGCCAAGTAAGTGTCTCTTACCTTCTTTTATGATTCTCTCCATGTGGAAGTTAAGCTGCGACTTGTTGTTGGTGATGCATGTATATAACTGTGAGGCTTCTTGTAGTATATTTTGCACTCATACTCAATAGAGGAGTGTGTAATGAAAAGACGCAGCTTTTCATCTTTTCCAGTTTCCTACCTTTGAAATTTCCCAAGTTAGCATGAAGGATTCCTGACTCTGCCCCTTTTTCCCTTTGACCTCAGCTGATAGCTGAGGAGCCAGTGGATTTATACCCCCACTAAATTGGCAAATAGAAAAAATAAGTAAAAATCTAAATTATCTTATTAGATGGCATCACAAATTTTGTCATAAAAGAAAAAAAAAGAAACACAAAAGATTTAACTCCTGTTGAGAATTGAAACCGAACCTTTTGCCTCATGATACCTGTATTTTTCAGTGCATCCCTCCTGTGGGAATTCTTCAGCTATTAATGCCAATGGTCCATTGTATCATAGCTGAAGGGTAAGTTCCATCACCCCAGTGGTAGCTCAGCTAACAGGGGAGACAGGGTCCAAAGACCTGTGATGTGGAGCACTTTAATGAATGAAGAATCCAGCTTGTTTTATTTCAGGCTCAACATCTTCCCCTCACAGCTTGAAATAATGGCATGCATTCTAAACTACACTCACTGTACATGACACATCACCTAGGTATTAAGTTTTATCAGTCACAGCTTTGTAAATGAGGTCCTGTTTTAATAGCACGACAGAAACATGCTAGTTACAAAGAAGCCTGGGTACCCTTTAAATAGGTGAATTGTATGTTGTGTGAATTATAGCTCTGTAAAGCTATTTTTTGACAACAGCTCAGGGTGGATGCTTTGACCAAATGCACTTCAGTAACCGTCCTTCTCCCTTTCACCCTGCCATTCATTTTTGATTAAAGTAATTTTATGGTATACTGCATTACTCTTAGTGAAGAGTGCAAGGTTCTGTGTCAAATACAATGGCAGGCACTGTTTGGGGAATTCAGAAGCAGTTGAAGTTCCCATCCCTGCCTTCCACAGAAATGTGATGAGATTTCAACCTAGAAGAGAGAAGCAGGAAGTGGATGCAGTGGGTGGCTAGAACAATAGTACAGTGGGCAAGGAGCTTGCCTTGCTCACAGCCAACCTAGGGTTTAATGCTGGGGTTTAATCCCCAGCATCCTATATGGTCCCCTGAGTCCTCCAGGAGAGATTCCTTTGTGCAAAGCCAGGAGTAATCCCTGAGCATCACTGGGTATCACCCAAAAACAAAAGGAAAAAAAAAAAAAAAAAAGAAAGAAATTTTGCAAAAGAGAGAGAACCTTGGATCTATGTGCATATCTTTTGGGTAGTTTTTATTGTTTGGTTTGAGGGCTGTGTTTGTATTTTATAACCCTGTGTGTTGTTTGTAGAAGCAGCTTGTGGTAAACTACACCTGTTAAAACTCATCCTGTCTTCTTCTACTCATAGTTATTGCAACCCGGAAGTTTTCAATAAGGAAAACCTTTTCAACAGCCTGAACTATGACGTTGCTGCCAAGAAGAGAAAGAAGGATATACTGAACAGCAAAGCCAAAACTCAGTGTAAGCTATTAGTCTGGAACTTCAGAAATCTATCTAGTATCCTGATGATGTTTGGGGATGGGAGGGCGTCAGATTGCACCTCACCTGTTAGACTGTGCTTTTAGTCTCTGCTATTGGCAGAGACGCTGGACTTTGCTCTCAGAAGTCTACAAGGACATACTATAATCCAGACTCACAGGTCCTTTTATTTTTAAGCAGTTTATTTATTAATTGATGGGTTATTTGGGCCACATCTGGTGATTCTCAACGGTTATTCCTTGCTCTGTGCTCAGATATCGCTCCTGGCAAGCTCAGGGGACCATATGGGATGCCTGGAATCGACCAGGTCTGTCCCTGGTCGGCCGCATGCAAGGCAAATGCCTTACCACTGTGCTATCTCTCTGGCCCCCAGATTCACAGGTTCTAAAAATTTTGTTTCTACGTTAGTCGATGCTAGTTGGGGTTCCATCCACCTCACTGTTTTTCATGTATAGCTTGACAGTTAACTGGCTTCTCACACATGACATAATCAACTGACTCAGTTCTGGTATGTGCTTTTTTTAATTTTGAACTGTAATTTGAGACTTTGGAGATAGATTTGTTTCTCCCTCTTGTATAAATACCATTAACATTTCTAAAGGCTGTCTGTATGTGTGAACTCTATAAAGTTCTATTAATAAGCTGGAATTGGTGGTGGGAAGGTTACACTGCTGAAGAGGTGGTTTTTTTTTTTTTTATAACTGAAACCCAACTACAAACATGTTTGTAATCATGGTACTTAAATAAAGATATTATTTTAAAAAATAAACTGGCGGGGTCAGAGAGATAGCACAGCAGTAGGGCATTTGCCTTGCATACAGCTGGCCTAGGACAGACCAGAGTTCAGTTGCTGGCATATCATATGGTCCCCCAAGCCTGCCGGGAGCAATTTCTGAGCACAGAGCCAGGAGTAACCCCTGAGCACTGCCAGGTGTGACCCAAAAACCAAAATCAAAAAAAAAAAAAAAAAGCTGGAATTTAACTTATCTGTACTGTATGGTTTCCTCATACTGTTTTATTTCTGCTCTTTATGGCCTGCATGAATTGTGGACTTGACTTTGAAAAAAATGAACTTGTACTTGGATATTCATTGTTTTGTTGGGAGAGTGGGATTGGGTTTACCTTGAAGCTTTGGTTTACTAAATCTGCCAATGATTTGGAGTGCTTCAAAGGAAAATTTTAACTCTAGTATAACAGAAATTACCAACAAACTTGCATCCTCTTAAATCCTCAGTAAAGTCTTTGTCATTTTTGTCAAAAAGTTTATACTTGAATTAAAACGGAAAGAAAGTTTAAATCTTGTCACAGTACAAATATTAAAGCTGTATTTTTGGGGGTCTTTCTAGATTTCCATCAAGAAAAATGGATCTATGTTCACAAAGGAAGTACTAAAGAGGTGAGTTTCCACTGGATTAAAATGTATGCTTTGCCTTAGGCCTTGGTCCATATAGCAATATTGAGAGGGGGTGGTAAACAGAAATATCATACTAAGCAAGACTGTTTTATTAGGTATGGTAAAAGCTAGCAACACACTTCCCAACTATGTGAGTTTGGTTGTACAGAGAGAAAAGTAAGTTATTTTATTCAGTGATGTACAAAGAAGTACTTTATAAAGGTTAGTAGGCCTGTGTCAAATGTATAATTTAAAAGCCCTGGCCTTACTCTCATGACTGTGCCTCCTTTTCTATTCTATGAGCTCTTCAACCTACAACACAGAAACTGTTGAACTCAGGAGTAATTATGCATAGAATTTTTAGAGCCTTTTCAGTGTGAGGCCTAATATAGATGTTTGCCAGGACAATGAACTTGTATGGCACTTTAGAAGCACCTTTTATATACATTGTCACTACAGAAGGTATTTCTTAAATAAGTAGGATGCAAGGCAAGTTGATAGGATGGGAGCATTCCTGTCACTGCTCACTGATCTTGAAGAGCATCTCGTTCTCTCTGTAACTTGGGCCAGGAGATCAGTGATTCCCCCCAAGACAACCCACATGTTCAAAACAGAGCTGCATCTCTCTGCATCGCTCTGAGCTCCCACTTACTCAATCATTCACACAAAAGAGCAAAACTTTTGCTTCTCCTGTGGGGCTCAAGCAATAGTGCAGCGGGTTGCTCACTTGCCTTGCATGTGGCTGACCCAGGTTTGAATCCAAGCAGCCTATGCGGTCCTTCAAGCCCCATCAGGAATCATCCCTGAGTATAGAGTCAGGCGTAAGTAAACCCTGAGCTTACTTTTTGGGTGTGGCCCAAAAAAGGGGTGGTAGGAGTAGATCATGATCCCAGAGAAAAGCACTAGAAATGCAAGCAGAGCCTCAGTTGGTGCAGGTAATGAAGGTAGGTCTAATTCTACTTCCAAGAGTGTGCTAAGTGGCCAATTTTCTCCATCTCACACATCAGTTATCTAGCACCCAACCTTCCTTTGTATACAACTCACTAGTTAGGACTGTGCAAGTCACAAAGAAGGGAGTTTAACACAGTCACTGACTGCAGTAGCTGCCCCTCTTCTGGATCATGTGGGTTCCCAGAAAGATCCATTAGAGCTCAGAAAAGAGGCAAATGGCTACAGAATGCCAAAGATGGGACTCAAACATGTTGCATTGTTGGATCCCAGTAGATCACTCTGGAGAATGACTTTAGAGGGACACAGGAGTAAACTCTGCCATCCTCTGTTTTTACCTCCAGCGTCATGGGTATTGTACTTTGGGAGAAGCTTTCAATAGGCTGGACTTCTCAACGGCCATTCTGGACTCCAGGCGATTCAACTACGTTGTTCGGGTGAGTTTCTGGAAATGAAAGGTTTCACCAGACCCTTTCAAATTGAATTGTTTGTTCTCGTTGTCTTGAAATGATCTAATTCAGAAAAATATAACCTCATAGAACTCTAGGAATTTTCAGAGACACAGAATGAATCTTTGCACCTCCTTCTGCTATACTTCATGTTGTAAATTGATAAGCAGATATTCCTGGGACTGGCCTCCACAGAGGGCCCACAGGAATGGTAAAGCCAGAAAGTCTAACTAGGTCCTTCCAGAGAAGAACTCATTTTCATGGGTTTATTTCTGGTTTTATTGTTGTTGCTGTTGTTGTTGTTGTTGTTGTTGTTGTTTGGTTTGGGGGCCATACCTCTTGATGCTCAGGGGTTATTCCTGGCTATGTGCTCAGAAATCGCTCCTGGCTTTGGAGACCATCTGGGATGCCAGGGATCGAACCACGGTCCATCCTAGGTCAGCATATGCAAGGCAAACGCCCTACCGCTTGCACCACCCCTCCGGCCCTCATGGGCTTATTTCTGTTTCTTCCCCCTCTAAGCTCTCTTTTGAATGTGGACCAGTGACTTGAGCTGAGAGCAGCTGTGTGGGGACTAGGCTCAGAAGTAAGAGGATATTTTCTCCACCATGGGATTGGTTGGCTTGGTCATAATTTCCCTCTTCCTGAGTAATGGCACTTCTCCCAGCCAACTCACAGAGCCAGGTGATAGCCAAATGTCAGCCAGTGGGAAAACATTCAGGCCCCCTTGAAACCTGTCATTCTGGGCAGAAGTAGGCAGTTGGCCTGATGAGGCATCCTGGAGGGTTCAAAACTGACCTGAGTTGTGTTCCCTTTTCCTCTGTGCCCCACTTAGTCCCAAAGATGCCCCATGGCGAGGGGTCTCTGCAACCAAGTTCCAGGCCCCATGGTTAAAAACATGAGTATTCCCATCAGACTGATGTCTTGGTTACCAGCTTTCAGCAAAATGGTCAGTTTTTTCCCCTGCTTCTCCTTCCTGTTTGTTTTCTCCTTAAAAAAAAAAATAATAAGGCAGGGGCTGGATCAATAATACAAGGTGCTTGTTATGTGGATAACCCAGGTTCAATTCTCGGCACCCCATACTATCCTCTAAGCAACCTCCGAAAGTAATCCCTGAGTGTAGAGCCATGAATAAGTCCTGACTACGGCAAGATGTGCCCCCCCCCCCAAAAAAAAAGAGGAGGGAGAATAAAGCGAATCCTTATAGGAAAAAAATTTTTTCATGCATTTTTATTGTCTTTTATCTTTTTAATAAGTCGAAGTACAAGTATTTTTACTGTGTGTTTAAACATAACCAAGGTAAGATACATAATGAATTCAGGATCTGAAACCTGGGGAGTTCACACTTGAAGCTGCCTTGTGTTTTACGTGAACCACAGATTGCCAATAAAATAGCTCTAGGGCAGATGCCAGCTTCACTCTCCAGCTGCTTCAGCCTCTCCAAGATTTGTTTGCTCTCTCTGAAAAGACTTGAGACCAACCTCAACTTCAGAGAGTGGAACTCAGTGGTCTATTTGTTTTAGGAAAAACTCTGCAAGCCAGACCTTATTATGAAAGTTAGCCACTAATGATCATCGTTACTTAGCTACCTACATGTAAGTCTCTTTAAAATATTTAACTGAGCCAGAGTGAAGGAACTCAGAGTTGTGTGTGCTTTGCATGGGCTGAACTAGGTTCAATCCCCAGCATCACAGGGTATCAGTAACCCTTAGTGTCACTTTCAAGCACAGAGCCAGGTGTACCCACCAAGCACCAGCAAGTGTGGTAACCCAAAAAGCTAAATATATATATATATATATATATATATATGTTAATGACTTTTCAATCTAGTTGCTTAAAATAAGTAAATAAACTGGGAAATTTTGAACTTCTGCCTGACAGTATCTTATTTATCAAATCTGTCAGGCTCACTTTTCCTTAAATAATCTGTTAGGTAAACTGCTGCTTTCAAAGTTTTTAATGCTCAGAAATATTGGAAAATACTGCTATTTTGGGTAGAACAATCTTTTTTTCCCCTTCACTGTTAGAGTTCTCTGTAATTTGAGAAATAATATGTTATTTTTATAAGGAGCTTAAAAACATTTTAATGACAGACACCATGTTTTGAGGTTTTTTTTCTTCTAAAGCACTTAGTTCTCTTCTCGTATATTCTTATCCTCAAACCAACTTTGCAGAGCAGCATATGCTGGTATGTGAGTTATCATACTACTTTGACCTTGTGTGGTGTTGGGGGTTGAGTGCCCAGGAGACCTGAGGACCCCTCCCTATGATTCTCAATCATCGAAGCTGATGGTTTAGTGCTGAGCCTAGCAGTTCTGGGGACCATCAAGTGACCCCAACAGGGATTGAGAACTTTCAGGTCTGTATTCAGAAATGCTGAGACAGGGAGCATATGATATCAGGAATGTAATTCAAAATGTATCCCCCACCCCCAAGGCCAGAGCTATTATGTGATGTATAGAGTGCTTTCCTTGTATGTAGGCAGTCCAGGTTTGATCCCCTAAACCATATATAGTCCCCCAAGCCCATTAGGAGTGATTCCTGAGTGCAGAGTAATTCAGAATAACCCCTGAACATTACTGAGTGTGACCCAAAAAAAAAAAGGACAAAGCTTATACCCCTGACCCATCTCCCAGCCCCCATAATGGTTTTATAATACTATTATTTCTTAATTTCAGTAGCTAAATTTTTTAAAAAGAATCTCTTTTAAACTGCATTACTTGTTTTTTAATGTGTGTTGTGTTCAAAACATGACTGTCATTTTTTTTTATTGAGATCATTGTGAATTACAAGACTTTTATAGTTGTATTTCAGGCATATAGTGACAATGAATTAGGGCCATCCCAACAGCAGTGTTGACCTCCCTCCACCATAGTTCCCAGCATGCAACCCATACCTTCCACTCTTAGCCCCCTGGACTACTAGTAAACAGGTCCATTTTGTGTTTAGTACAGTATAGTTTGGCTCTCTTGATTCTATTGTTATTGATGTTGGTGGGGGTATTTAGATTTGACCTTTCTCTCTCTCTCTCTCTCTCTCTCTCTCTCTCTCTCTCTCTCTTTTAATATTCATTGCTTCTGAGACCACTTGTTCCATCCATACTTTTTTTCTCAATTTGTAGTAGACATAGAAGATGAGGCAGAACAAAATGATTCATGGTCTAAGGTTCTATGAAAAAGGTGGGGATATAAATAAAATTTTAAAAAAGAAGGGGGCAGATGTGGCAAGCTTTTGTTGTTGTTGTTGTTGTTGTTGTTTTGGGGAGTTTTTTGGTGGTGTTTTTTGTGTTTTGTTTTGTGTTTTTTTATTTTAGCATAGACACAGTAAACGAAAAAATTAGAAAGAAAATTGCCTTGGCCTAAGAGATATAGGATGTCTCCATCCATGAAGCTTACTGTCATAAGACTAACTACAGGCTTTGGGAATGTTAGTTGTCCAACACCAAGGTCTTTCTTTATGATCCCAGGAAAAGTTAGGCTCAGTTGTAGTTGTCATAGTTCGTCTTCTGTAATCAGAGATCTTGGTTTTTGCACAGATCCTAGGGCAAAGCTGGGTTTCACAGAGCATCTTCTGATTTTATCTCATCATTAGGTGGCAAGGTAGGGCAACCTGCCATTAGATCAAGTTGTTGCTGTTTCCTCATCACCAGGGTGTCATGTGAATCTGCCCTGGAGTAGGTTGGTGTCTTGTGGCATTAGGGCTTCCCTTGGGGAGGAGTTTGATACCTGGTGCTGATGCAGGAAACTGTCCCAGTTCTAAGGTTGGGATCCAGAGTTTGGAGTTGGATGGTCAATGTTCAATCAATCGAGGCCTAAGTCAAGTCCCCATGATGAATGTTCAGGGTGGAAGGTGCCCCTGTACTATAAAAGTTATGGGTTCTTATTTCCCCATTTTAGAGTGCCAGTGTGAAAAGGAACAATGCCATATTATATTACTGACGCATTTGGGAGTAAAAATAACAGTCTATACAGTCTCTATGCCCTGGTTTTGACCTGAGCTAGTATCCCAAGTGAGACTTTTCTACAAAAATTTCCTACTAAGCAAATCCAAAAAAGAGGGGGGAATGGGGGAAGCTACCTCTATACATGTAAATAAACACTAAGACTTGTAACTATTAAGGAAATGCATCTACAAAAACATGCAAAGAAAATGTAGATAATTCCTTTAAGTCTTTTGAGATAGTCTAAAGGGGAGATAGAATCCAGGGCACATTTTCATCTCGAACCGTGGTCTTGAGGAGTCTAAGATTTGCAGCAATCAGGGGTCAGGTAGGGTTCTCGAACTGGGGGTCCCTCTGAGCCAAATCCTATAGCAAGCAACAGTCCACCTAAGGGGAGGTGGGAGGAAAAGGGCCACATAGAATTAGTCATATAAAACCCATACTGGTTTTATAATACTATCATTTCTTAGTTTCAGTAGCTAAGATTTTTAAAAAGAACTTCTTTAAAAAAAACTTTATTACTTGTTTTGAATGTGTCATATTAAAAACATGACTCATCTTTTTTTTTTTTTAAAAAAAGGGGCTGAAATGGGGTCAGAGACATAGATTAGAGTATAACATATAATATATGCAAGGCCCTGAATTCAGTCTCACAGCATCACCAATCCTGGCTCTTCTGTCCTCCAGCACTGGTAACCATGGCATTACCAGCAAAATTTCTCAGAATGAACCAGACCTATGAGTACTGCTGGGAGTACCCACTACTCCCTCCACACACACACAAAAGACCTGCAGTGTGTCAGCAGAGAGATGGATAACTTGGCTGGCTTAAAAGGTTACCATTTTTATTAACACAAAAGTATTTTGGGGCCAGAGATAGCATGGAAGTAAGGCATTTGCCTTGCATGCAGAAGGACGGTCGTTCGAATCCCGGAATCCCATATGGTTCCTCGAGCCTGCCAGGAGTGATTTCTGAGCATAGAGCCAGGAGTGACCCCTGAGTACTGCCAGGTGTGACCCCCCCCAAAAAAATACATATTTGGGGAATATTTTGAATGAAATATTTTATGCAGGGTCAAGGATATGATCCAACTGGTAGAGATTTGCATGTATAAAGGTCTAGATTTAATCCCCAACACCTCAAGGCATGAATAGTACATGGAGAATAATACATAGAATTAAACACTTGCTTTGCATCCTACTAACCCTGGTTGGAATCCTGGCATTATGCATAATCCCTCAAGCACCGCCATTTTTATTGTCGTCACAGAATCAGGAATAGGCCCAGTGCATCTCTGGAGGTGACACCAATGTGCCCCATCCCCAAATAAAGCACCAGAGTGGTGGGTTTCAAGTGCCAGGCTAAAAATATAAATAAATAAACCTTCTGCTTCTAGTTGAATTCCTTGAAGGTGTTGATTCACTACTCAGAAGTCTTCCAGCTGTTCCCATTGTGTTTTCAATTTTTCAGATCAGCCCAGAAACTCCTTGGAAGCTACTGTTATATTTTCCATACTAGCATTAGAAACAAGACTCCCAAACAATATAGTTTGGCACCAGGCAGGCCACTGAGCCAAACCCAGCAGTGCTGGGGGTGGGGACACACAGTGCGATGAAACTCAGGGCCTCAGACGTGCTAGACATGTGCTCCATTTCTTGACCTCTCTCCCATCCAACATAGATTTCTGGGAGTCTGGAGAATCTATCATTAACTCGGTGATTAAATTTCTTAGGGGTTCTGTCTAAAAATCACTTTATTTCTCTAAGTTTACAACATATGTTAAATCTTGAGTAATCAAGGATAGTATATCTTAGGATAAGTCTAAGATAATTATACCTATATGGAAGCATGTATCTGAGAATGAAGAAATGTAATGGGAAAATAAAGATAATGGTTTAGAGATGTTACATGAATTTTAAAAATACATTTTTTTGTTTTTGGGGGGGGTTGTTGTTGTTGTTTTTGTTGTTGTTGTTGTTGTTGTTTGAAGACCATACCCAGCAGCACTCAGGTTACTCCTGGCTCTGCGCTCAGAAATTATTCCTGGCAGGCTCAGGGGACCATATGGGATGCCAGGTATCAAGCTCAAGTCTGTCCCTGGTCATCCGCTTGCAAGGAAAATGCCCTACCACTGTGCTATTGCTCTGGCCCCTAAAATGCATTTTAACTTATTTTCTAAGAAGAAAGATCTAAGCAAAATCTGCAGCCCTTTCCTGTTTAGTAGTTGTAGCTGGGGCAAAGACTTGCCTGATTTGCAATAAGACTTCTGAAGTGCTTTCAAATGACTGTAAAGTCTTCAAATCTTTTATATTCTCCTCTGAGGCTCAGTAACTGGAAAGAATCAACATTTACCCAAACAACTACCCCATTCCCTAATGAGTCACTGAGAAAACTGAATTACTACGAAAAGATGGAATTAAGATAAAAACCAATACCAATGAAAAATTAAAACATGGTTTAAGTTGACATGGAACCAACAGTTCATATTTTAAAATAAAAACAGGTTTGGGGGCTGGAGTAGTGGCTCAGCAGTAGGGCGTTTGCCTTGCATGTGGCTGACCTAGGACGAACCACGGTTTGATCCCCCAGCATCCCCCAAGCATGGAGCAATTTCTGAGCGTATAGCCAGGAGTGACCCCTAAATGTCACTGGGCGTGGCCCAAAAAACAAACAAACAAAAAAAAGAAAACAGATTTTATTTAGTTCTAAGGAAAAGAAGGGAGAAGATAAGAGTGAGGTCATTGCCTGATGCAGTGTGACTACACATCCCAGAGTAAAAGTACACATTGAGAGAGGGGAGATGTGGGGTGGCATGTGTTGTGGGCACCATATACATGGGCTGGCAACACACATGTGTCAGAATCAACAGTTCTTAAGACAATTATTGCTGGGACCAGAAAGATAGTACAGGAGCCAACCCTAGTTCAATCTTCAGCATCTCATGTCATCTCTTGCTTTGGTCTACCAAAGCATAGAGCCATAAATAACCTTTGAACACTGTTGAATGTGACCCAAAACTCCCCCCTCCCAAAAAATAGAATTCTTGCAAAGTAGAACAAGAACACAAGCCCAAACTTTCTTTACTCTAAAACCTATATTATTTTCACCAATTATTGCCATCAGCTAGTGAGAGAAACAAAGATAACATAGTTAGGAACCTGCTTTGACTTGGAGTTACCTTAGCAATTGGCAAAACTATTTGCCTCCAGGTCAACACAATTTACAGTTTTTGTTTGCCGTACAATATAAAAAAGATGTTTGTGTTGTTATAATGCAGGGGTATTTCATGACACATAAAAATAATAATGAAACTTGGGGCCAGAGAGATAGGACAGTGGTAGGGTGTTTGCCTTGCATGTATCCGACCCAGGATGAATGGTGATTCGAATCCCAGCATCCCATATGGTCCCCCGTGCCTGCCAGGAATGATTTCTGAGCACAGAACCAGAAGTGCCCCCTGTTGGGTGTGATCCAAAAATACCAAAAAACAAAAAACAAAAAAACAACCCTCAAATTTAAGTGTAGCCTAAGAAAAATTTTGTTAAAGGGCCTTGAATGAAGCTCAGTGGTTGAGCTTCACATGTCTGAGTCTCTGGATCTATTCTGGAAACTAAAGAGAAAGAAAAAAGGGTTCTCTTGAAACACAATTACCAGTCACTCATTCCTGTGTCTGAGCAACAGAGTCAACATTGAATGGAGTTAAACAGCACAATGAAAAGAAGATGAATAACCTTGTGACCTACATGCCTCAGATATTTACTATCTAAACCTTCACAGAAAAACAATTGCTAGCCCTGCCCTTCAGTCAAATTAGTAACTCAGAAAATATGCATTAAAGGAAGTTACTTGATCTGATGGCAAGAAGCACAGAGAGAGAGAGAGAGAGAGAGAGAGAGAGAGAGAGAGAGAGAGAGAGAGGCCTTGAAGCTTCTGAAGCTTTGATTGGCAGGCAGGTTATTTGAGAAAGTCTTCCAAGGGAAGATGGGGTTGGAACTGAGCTCAAAGAGGGGTAGAACTTAGGAGACACCAGGGGGAGCAGGCAGGTTTCGGATCTATTCCAAGTGGGATGGTCAGTCTGTAGGGAAGTAGCATAAATCTTTAAAAGGCAGGCACAGCTATGGGTATTGTCCATGCTAGTTGCACATGACCTCAGACAGTGCATATAACGACTATTGCATCTCTGAACAGGAAGTGAGGTCAGAGCATCCTTCTCAGCACCATTAAATGAGATAAGGGATTGACAGGGCTGAGGCATTTGCGATAGGGGGTCATAAATGTTGGTGATTCCATTTAGATTCTCTTTAAATAAGTTTGATTATAGTTGCTATTATTTACAATATTATGAATGATAGGCATGGCATACATAACACATTCCGGTACACACCTTCTACTAGAGTGTCCATTTTCCCTCCACCATTATCTCAGTGTCCCCCCCACCTTATCCCTCCCTCCCCATTTCTCTCCACCATAGTAATCTTCCTACTAGAGACCAGTTCTCAGTTTCTGTTGCCTTTGGGTATTTGTTATATTCCTACATTACAGTTAATCTATAAGAAGGGAGACATGAAATGAAATGGAATGGAACAAGGGAAATCTCTTCAACAAATAATATTGGCAAAGCTGATTGGTCATATGCAAAAAAAATAAGAAGAAAGAAAAATTCAGACCTTTAGCATGATGTACAAAAGTCCAGTGAACATGGATTAAAGGCCTTAATAATAGACCTGAATCCACAAGTTATAGTAAGGAAAACATAGGAGGAACTCTCCATTTAGATTTGGTAAGCAAAAGGAAGCTTCAGAAAAAAAAAATGGAGGAACAAAGTTTCTAACAAATCCAGTGTTTTCGAAGTCATGACATCCTGATGGTGCCCCACTGGAAGTACTTCCAGATACTATCAACTATGAAATTATAAATTTCCTACTTTGTTCCAGACAGATTAGGTATTTGCTTCCTCAAGGAGAACAGCAGAGTTTTAAGTGGGAAGATACTGGGCTGGAGAAATTGTACATAAGGTAAAACATTTGGAGTCAGCAAAGAGATTGTACAGGGGTTAAGTCACTTGCTTTGCATGTGGCTGATCCTAGTTCAGTCCCAGCATGGTATGTATATAGATAGATATACATGTATTTGTATATATGCATATATATAAAACCTTGAGCCCTACCATGATCGATCTCTGTACACAGATCCAGGAGTAAGTCCTGAGCACTGTCACGTGCAGTCCCCTATGTAAGGGAGTTACCTTACATGCAGCCAACCCTAGTTCCCACACACCACATATGGCCCCTAAATACCACCAGGGGTCACTTGGTAGCACAGAGTCAGGAATAGCCCCTGAGCACCAGTAAGTGTGGTCCCTAAACAAATTAATGACGTGGACAGATACTAATAAATTTTGGAGATGGCGAAACAAAGGTCAAGGAACTGGTTTTATATAAGATTGCCTCACCAGGATGGATTGCGGGAGCAAAAGGAGGATATAAACCTGGTTCTCTGGAATCTTTATCCAATGTCTTTTCCCCTCTGCTTGAATAACAGAATACAAGTCAAACCTACTTCCTTTCATTATTACTGAGCTCCTGTACACTCATGCAGCTTGGTGAGCACAGGAGAAAATTTTCATGTCAGTCCCAGCTCTGTAAGGGCTGGAAATATGTCAAACAGGCTAACTATAAAACCAATCTTCAGACCAGGAAGGTTCTCTTAGAATCTGGACTATCAGTTTCCTGCCACTATAGTATTAACTGACTCATGTACTTGCAGATCAGTCAAGACAAAAGACAAAAAAAAAAAGGCATTCAGCCTCTGTCTCTGATTTTCAGCTGCCAAGAAGAACATCATGACCTAAACCCATGCACATTTTTGGTTTTGTTTGAGTTTTTTTTTTTCTGCATAAACCACCCTCAGTTCATTTGAATGTTTTCAGCAAGTCACTGCATTCCTATCACCCCTAAAACGTTCTATTCCAGAAACATGTTTTAGTTTAGGTTGAGTGGCAGTTTGGCAAATACAGGGCTAAAATAGGGCACTGTGACTCAAATGTAAACCCAATGCCTTCAATTTAGGGCATGCTGCTGCCAAGCCTCTGGTGGCTAATGATGTGCATGAGCAGTCAGGCCCTTTCCCAGGTCCCACTGGCAGTGTCCTTGGATGAATTGGGCACTGCTCACTCATTTTGGTGGCCTTTGTTATTTTTTTTTATGAAGGGAATCTCTCCCCCTGGGTCTAAAAACAAGCAGATTTCTTTCCCCAGGAATCGCAATGCATGCTGGGATGGTGATGATAAGGAGACCATCGCAATGCAGCAAAATCAGAAAGAACAGAGCAGGGAGTCCACACTGAGACTGAGGTTGAGAAATGGTAGCTACCAAGTGAACCCCCTGAGGGATCAGCCTCAAGGGCACCCACAAAGCTGATCTCCATGAAGGCTAAGTATGCAGCCTAGAACTTCTCAAGAGAAAAATCCCTTGGAATCCCTGATCTTCTCAGTCAAAACCCATTTTTCGGAGCCGGAGTGATAGTAGAAAGATAAGGTGCTTGTTTTGCAGTCAACTGACCCTGACTGAGTATCCAGTACCCCAAATGGTTTCCCAGATTCCACTGAAAGTGATCCCTGAGCAGTCAGGTATGGCAAAAGAAAGAGTCAAATTAAAATGAAAGTATGAATGCAAGCATATCTGCAGTACCTGGGTACCCATAAAAGTAGGCATCACCTTGGGGGCAGTGATGTATACATAGAGGCTTCCTGCTGGCAGAAGTAGGGGCCCCACCCAGAAATAGGCCAAAGCAATGGAGAAAAGTTAAGAGATAAGAATAGTGGTGTTTGGGGGCTGGAGAGATAGCATGAAGGTAAGGTGTTTGTCTTGCATGCAGAGGGACGGTGATTCAAATCCTCGCATCCCATATGGTTCCCTGAGCCTTCCAGGAGCGATTTCTGAGCATAGAGTCAGGAGTAACCCCTGAGTGCTGCTGGGTGTGATCCAAAAACCAAAAGATGAAAAAAAGGAAAAACAAGAATAGTGGTGTTTTGACCAGGAACACAAAGTAGAAAGGGAATTAGGCTTGTTACTCCTAACTCAATTATGAACCATACATATTCAAAAGGTGCTCATAATGTTATTCACGCAGTCACATTACTGTGACAGTAAAAATGAGTTTCAACGTGCAAAATGCTTTAGTACAGGGAGATGTGCTAAATTGGACCAGTTTTCAGTGCTAGATCAACAGGCATCCCCTACCCCAATCTAAAGAAAGAGTTTCTTGAGAGGACGATGTTCAACTCTGCTTTGCTCTTCTCTGAGGAAAGACAAATGTTTATGTTAAGTCTCTGTGAGCCAGGATCCGAAGAATCGGTGACTCAGTAAAGGAGGAGCTCTCTGTTGGCAAGGAAGTGACCATATTCATCCTGCCACTCAATGACTATTGCAGGTCACTGTGGGTTAAGGCAATGTCACGTTCTAGAGTTGCCTTAGCACCTTTAGAATCTTGCACAACCTGGCTCATACTTGTCAGGAGCTTCGACACTTTTCTTGGGGACAAAATACCGCTGCTAAAGTGGGATATCGTTTTGGTCCTGTCTAGAAGAGCACAGGAAAAAGCACTGGAGATATGGGGCCTGAGCACAATAGTCCAATGGGTAAGGTGCTTGCCTTGCAAACGTCCAACCCAGATTCAATCCCTGATCTCTTAAGCCCTCCAGTAGTGATCCCTGAGCATAGTGAAGAGGGATCCCTGAGCATTACCAGGTGTGGCCCAAAAATGACCTCCCACCCCAAAAATAGCTTTGTGGAAGAGGTAAACCCAGAATTCTCCATTGAAGGGTATCTGGGACTTGGCCAGTGGACTTGGTTCATAAAAGGCTCAGCAGTGAAAAATAACAGACATGGAGAGAAGATCATTGTAGGACCAGTGGAGCCCCACTGCATAGACTGAGAAGTGCCTCTGTAAAGGGAAACCCAGTGGCTCATACTTGGATGTGACTTAAGACAAATGGCAGCACCAATGTCAATGTGTTAAGCTGACTTGAGTCAAATCTAGCTCCTTGGACTAAAGCAATGGGGACAAGGGCACCATTATACATTCAAAGAGATTCGAGATGGGTGGGAAGCTCTGCCTCAGAGCTGGGAGGATAATCAATTTGTGTAAACTTGGTCCTTCTTCTTAAGATTTTAACACCCTGGGTTAGAGAGATGTTCCACTTATAAATAATATTTACCCACTCTTGACATGCCTGAAGATTATTAATGTGGCTGATATTTTTCCTCTTCCAACCTGTCAGTGTTCAAGCTCAAAGTCAGTACAAAACCTTCCAGGTTTTTAATCTATGTTATTCATTGAATAAATAAGGGTCTTGGAAGTACATAGCAATTGAAACAGGCAGAGGTACTGCCAAGGGTTTATTGCAAACAATATAATCTTCCTCTGAGCATTCCAACTTGGGTATTGAGCATGTGACAAAAGGCAGGGGCTCCTGGAAGCTTCTAGAGCCTTTCTTTACTTTTCTAATCATATGCCATGTTTTTCAGCCAACTATTCTTTCAGATGTAGAACCCCACTGCCATAGGAGATGGAAGATATTAGAGGGAAAGTATATTATTTTGTTTTTATTTGTTTTGGGGGCACACCCAGAGGCACTCAGGTTACTCCTGGCTCTGCACTCAGAAATCACTCCTGACAGGCCCAGGGGTCATATGGGATGCCGGGGATTGAACCCAGGTCCATCCTGGGTCATCTGCATGCAAGACAAATGCCCTCCCTATGTGATATCACTCCTGCCCAGAGAGGGAAAGTATGTTAATAATATTCAATGCAAAATGGAATCTGCTTGAGCAATAGTTCATGACTAAGTCTGGCATGGTTTTGTCTCAAATTAGCAAGCAGGGGAGGCTATTGCTTTTGTGGATGTTTCTGAAGCTCTAGTTATTTTTTGCCTTTCTAGATCTGAGTTGCTTGTCCTCCTGGAAAGTATTTTTAGTAGGTTTGCATTATAGATAATTTACTCCTAAGGCATCAACTAGCACTAGATTCCATAGCATGATGGTGGAAAAGATCCCATGTCATTATTAAATAGAATAATGTGTTTCCAGGGCCTATTTTCCTTACACATTATTTCACTTTAAGTCACATTTCCAAGAGTTCTCACCATGCTGAGTAAGGACTTAGTGAGGACTTAATTGTACCTCTAAAAGTCCAGACCATCTACCATTGACCTTTACTGTGTCATTTGATCATCAAGAATGTCTTCATCTGCAGCATGAGGGTATTTGGGTAAATTGTTTCCTGTATCTCTTCCAGCTAGCACACTCCTTGACTTTGAAAGACAGATCTTGGGCCCGGAGAGATAGCACAGCGGTGTTTGCCTTGCAAGCAGCCGATCCAGGACCAAAGGTGGTTGGTTCGAATCCCGGTGTCCCATATGGTCCCCCGTGCCTGCCAGGAGCTATTTCTGAGCAGACAGCCAGGAGTAACCCCTGAGCACCGCCGGGTGTGGCCCAAAAACCAAAAAAAAAAAAAAAAAGAAAGAAAGAAAGACAGATCTTAAGGGCCTACTTTGTGCTGGGTGGGAGTCGAGCATAAACAAAATTATCTCTGTTGTGTTGAGGTCTATATCTCACCTAGATCATCAGCAAGGAAATAAGCAAGACCATTTCAGATATGTATTGATGGATGCAGTAAGGTAAGGAAGGTGATTGGAAGGTTTCGTGTAGCGTGGTTGGAAGATTTTTAGCTGAGCTCTGAGAAGGCCACCGAAGAAACAGGACCTGAGAGAGAGGGGTCTGAGCATGCACAGTTGTAGTGAGACTGAAAAGTAGAAATGAGCTGAATCTGTTCAAGGTATTAAGATCAGCCCTGTGGGGGCCGGGTGGTGGCGCTAGAGGTAAGGTGCCTGCCTTGCCTGCGCTAGCCTAGGACGGACCATGGTTCGATCCCCCGGCCTCCCATATGGTCCCCCAAGCCAGGAGCGACTTCTGAACGCATAGCCAGGAGTAACCCCTGAGCGTCACCGGGTGTGGCCCAAAAACAAAACAAAAATAAAAAAAAAACAAGATCAGCCCTGTGGCCAGAGAAGCAAAGAGTAGGGGCAGGGCTGAACAAACAGAAGCAAGAAAAGATGAAGAAGGACTTTGCCACTCACAGTAAAGAACTTGGGTTTTGTTTCCATTGTGAAGGAAAGTTACTGAAGTGTTTTAAGAAGAGATATGTTGGGCCAGGTTGGTAGTATACTGGGTAAGGCCTTTGCCTTGCATGTGGTGACCTGGGATTGATCCCTCATACCTCAGATGCCCCCACCCCCCAGGTCCATCAGGAGTGATTTCTTAGCACAGTCAGGAGTAAGCCCTGAGTACTGCCAGGTATGACCCAAAAAGAAAGTGAGAGAAATGCTCTTCTACTTATTGTGGGAGAAGGTGAATTGAACTACACGTGGTGTTTTTGGCTCAGTGCTCAGGGGTCACTCCAAGAGGTGCCTGAGATTATATGCAGAACTGTACCAGGGCTTAAATCAGTTGACTGTCTACAAGGCAAGTGCCTAGCCCTTACTATCTCTCCGACCCCATGAGCTATTTTATTTTTTTTTAAGATGAATATAAAATGAATTTAAGGGAAGAGACAGTAAGAAGCCAACCTTTTCGGCAGCTCAAGTGAGATAAGAGGGAGATCTCTCATCTGCTATTCATCTGCCACACACACTTTAAATTCCCCATTCGGAGATTTGCTAGAGAATACTGCTCATAGCTAGAGATTTCTCTATTCAGTTTGGACAAAACTAGTACGAGCCGCAGCCAATGGGCAGGATGTGGTTCCAGAAGACGCTGACCACTAGCCCTTCCTTCCATCGTCCAGAACCATTCCAGTGAGTGCACAGTGAGTCATTGCAGAGCTGCTGGGTATCCAGACTGCCCACACAGTAATGATAGCATAGAATTCCACAGGCGCTCGCAACCCCCCCCCCAGCCCGCCCCCTAAACACAGCCACAAATTACTGGCACGTGGGCTACAATTTGCCCAGTAGAAAACACAACCATTTCCAAACAAGACACTTCCATTCTCTCTTCTCTGTCTCTCTCCTTCTCTTCCTCTCTCTCTCTCTTCTTCTCTTCCCAACCCTGCCCTCACCCTCACCCTCTCCCTCCATTTTTTTTTCTCTTGTGGCTAGGGACAAAGAATCCAGTTGGCTCATATATCTTGCTAAAGAAATTGCTAGAGACAATCCTGTTCCCTTTGGCACACAGCTTTTCCAGCAGAGAAATAAAATTGATCAATTCTGTCCCAGCCTTGGCTTCCTTCAGGTTTTGGCCTCAAGAGATATGCTGTGGACTTCACTAGTTTGTTTGCCTAACATCATTATCTCATCCTAAATATGTTACTGGTATTTTCTGAGTATGATGCCTTCCTTAATGTTAAAACTGATGAGCCATTCTCATCATTCCCAAATTTTCAGGCTGTTTCCAAAACATAACACTATATCTGGGGGCGGAGCAAGAGTACAGTGGTAGGGCATTTGCCTTGCACATGGCTGACCCAGGACGGACCTCGGTTCGATCCCCAGCATCCCATATGGTCCCCCAAACCAGGAGCAATTTCTAAGCACATAGCCAGGAGTAACCCCTGAGCTTCACCGGGTGTGCCCCGCCCCCCAAAAATAAATAAAGTAAAAAAAATAATAATAACACTATATCTGATTGCTACTCCTTTCAGAGCCATTTGCCCTAGATGCAGATTTGGTTGGTCCTTCCTTAACTGAGGTTCTTATTTTCAGAACACATATTCTGTTACATTTGAGACATTTCTGTGTTCAAGTCATAACTTCACCTATTGCTACAGATAAGTCTTTTTTTAATAGTATCTTTATTTAAACATCTTGATTAAAAATATGATTGTGATTAGGTTTCAGTCATGTAAAGAACACCCCTCTTCACCAGTGCTACATTCCCACCACCAATGTCCCAAATCTCCCTCCATCCCAATCCACCCCCACCTGTACTCCAGACAGGCTTTCCAGTTCCCTCATTCATTCACATGATTATGGTAGTTCTCAGTGTAGTTATTTCTATAACTGCACTCACCACTCTTTGTGGTGAGCTTCATGAAGTGAGCTGGTGTTCCAGCCCTCCTCTCATTGTCTCTGGATTGTTGCAAAAATGACTTTTATTTTTCTTAAAACCCATAGATGAGTGAGACTATTCTGCATCTCTCTCTCTCCCTCTGACTTATTTCACTGATCATGATAGATTCCATGTACATCCATGTATGGGAAAATTTCATGACTTCATCTCTCCTGATGGCTACATAATATTCCACTGTGTATATGTACCACAGTTTCTTTAGCCATTATCTGTTAAAGGGCATCTTGGTTGTTTCCAGAGCCTGGCTATTATAAATAGTGCTGCAGTAAATATAGGTGTGAGGAAGGGATTTTTGTATTGTATTCTTGTGTTCCTAGGGTACATCCCTAGG
The DNA here is from genome assembly GCF_024139225.1 of Suncus etruscus. Taxonomy (NCBI): domain Eukaryota; kingdom Metazoa; phylum Chordata; class Mammalia; order Eulipotyphla; family Soricidae; genus Suncus; species Suncus etruscus. Next base: position 31,417,431 of record NC_064866.1, on the reverse strand, counting down.
AGTGAGATAAGTCTTTAGATGAGTTACTTAACTACTCCCAGCCACGGTTCCCTCTCTTGTCAAACCCACTTTGTTGGATTGTCTTGGAGATTCAAGATCCCACTTGTAAAATGGGTTTAACACAGACCTTGACATGTATCTAGCACCCACTATTGTTATCAAATTAAGACTATGAGTAGGCTGGGAGATGGTAAAAGGGTTAAGGTACTTGTTTTGCACTCAGCCAACTTGGGAATGATCCCAGGTATAGACCCTGCCAGGTATAACCCCAAAATCAAAGGCAAAAAAATAAAACAAAACCAAGTTTATGAGACAAGCAACTCTGTAACTAATGAAATGTACAAACATCATATTAACTTAGAGATAGTAAGCTATTAAATATATTCCAAACAAAATTAAAATGACAAAGGAATATTAAATTTTGGAAGCACTAACATTTGGGTTAACCATACATAAAATTGAAATGTGAGGATTTTCAAGGTCTTCAAAATTGTTTTTTGTTCTTCTAATTCACTATCCCCTCCCTGGCAGTAATTTCTCCGAGTAATAGTCTCTGGGTCATGAGAGAAAAATTTGTTATGATTAATTATAGACTATTATTCTTTGTAGCAGGCTGTTATGAGTGTTTTATAGGCATATTTATTTTTCACAGCAACTCCAAAATAGGTACTATTATGATGCTTCCTTTATAGATGGAAAAACTGATGCAGACAGTTGGTCTCTGGAGACCCCAATTATCTTAACTATATTTATACATTATATTTATACATTATATAAATATATTTATAAATATAATATATTTATCATTTTCAGTTGACAAATTGTGGCCATAGGTCAGATTTGCCCGCCTCTTGTTTTTGTAAAGTTTTATTTCTTTACAACCTCATTAAATTCACATATTAATCTCATGAGTTGTTTTGTTTGTTGTTGATTTTGTTCTACAACAAATGGATTCAAGGTTTGCAGCAGAGAGCATACAGCTCACAGAATCTCAGTTATCCACTCTTTGGCCATTTTTGGGTGGGGGGTGTCAAACCCAGTTATGCATATTGCTTACTCCTAGCTCTGGACTCAGGGACTCTTCCTGGCAGTGCTCAGGGAACCATATGGGAAAGACAGGGATAGAATCTGGGTCAGATTCTTACAAGCTAAATACCTTACCCACTGTACTATAACTCTAGCCCCATCTCTGGACCTTTACCATAAAATCATTACTAACCACTGACTATCAACTTGAAGCCTTAGTGATTAGGGTTTCAAATGGATTGAAACAGTATGTTCTGACCAAAAATCCTTATTAGATATTGGTAAGTCCATATAGCTTCATTTAATTCTCACAGACTAGTGAGGTCAAGAGTTCTGATTTCCACTTTAGAAATGGAAAGAATAGAGTTGTGAGATGTGTAAATGGACTTACACCCAACTGGACAGTAAGCCTGGGGATTGTGTGTCTTTATCATCCCCGCCATCATGACCTACAGCTGGGACAGACGGGAGCCTCAGAAATCACTCACTGAGCAGATGACAGTTGAAAAGGTCACTTTTAAATGACAGTTATAAAGGTGTAAAGGCTAGAGGCTCCCTGGTCTCCTAACTCAGGGTCCTTCTCCTGACCCTCATAGCTGCCTGGCTGTGAAAAGGACTCTTTTTGCGGAGATCAGATCAAACCCTACCTGGGTGACTCACCTGTCATTCTGTTGCCAATGAGACTTTTTTGGCCTTTTTTGTTTTTGTTTTTTATTTTGGGGTTTTTTTTGGGTCAATCCTGGAGATGCTCAGGGGTTACTTCTGGCTCTGCACTCAGAAAACACTCCTGATAGGCTCAGGAGACCATATGGGATTCAGGGATTTGAACCCACCACTCTGTCCCTGAATCGGCTGTGTACAAGGCAAATGGACCTACCTCTGTGCTCTCTCCTGCCCCCCACTGAGATTTATTCCCTCTTTAGTCAGACACCATCTCAGTCCCCACCGTAGGACTTGTTTTCCTCCTCAGACGAATAGTTGTCACCTTGAGTGATTTTTTTTTTCTTCTCAGACCTTTTGATTGGCTGCAATTTGGGAGGCACATTTGGGAGAGATTTCAGGCCACCCCCTCTGCCCACCCCCGGCCAGTGAGTCAGTGCAATGAGACAGACCTTCCGAGCTCAGGCTTGTGTTTTCTTTCATCTAGCTTCAGGCTGCTCATGTGAGCCTCCAGGTATTAATAGCCTCTTGGCTTGGCCTTCTGAGCCCTGTTGTTGGTCAAAGAGAATAAATGAAAAGTACTCGACCCCAGTCCTTTCAGGCCATTTTTCACTCCTCGCTTGACTGTCACGGACTGGCTGGTGACAGAGCTGAACCAGGCTGAAGGTAACCAGTGTGATCACAGGATCAGCTAGATGCTGGAACTCCCGCCCAGCCCTGCCTTTTCTTGTCGCCTCCTCCCCTTTCAGCGGGCCTTTTCTCTTTGTCTTTTTTTGAGGGTTGTTTTCCTTGTGTTTCATTTGAACTCGAAGCAAAATTGCATTCAGGAAATTAAAAATCTGTGCCAAGTCAACAGGTTTCTCAGGGCACCCTGAGACTAGAGTTTTAAACAGATGTCTCCTTGAACACACCCTTGCTTTGCTTATTTCAAGTCTCTCTTTGCTTGTTTGCATTGCTCTTATGAGCATGTATTCTCCTTTTTTTTTGTTTGTTTGTATTACTTTTTGAGGGGATCACACCTGGCAGTGCTTACGGCAATACTCACGGCTTTACAGCGCTACGGATCACTCCTGGCAGGCTCAGGGGACCATATGGGATGTCTGATATCGAACCTGGGTTGGCACATGCAAGGCAAATGCCCCTCCCTGCTGTGCTATCGTTCCCAGCCCCCATGTATTCTCTCTTAAAATGTATTTTTTTTCTTCTTCCTCTCCCCTTCTTTCCTAAGTAAGTCCTGTTCAATTTAAACTTACACTGTCTCACTAAAAAATCATAAGTGAGATTCTTTAGATTGCCTTGCTTTGATCCAGAAATTCAGTTCCCCTCTGCAGCCCAGTTGAAACTATCTCTTTGCTCTCTCTTAGCCTTCATAGTGGCACCCACTGTCAGTGATGGCTGTAACTCATGTGAAGCTGGCCTGGGCAGGAGAGGAAACTTCCTTGGAAGAGATTCAGACTTTAGCAGAAAGAACAGGGAATGAGGCCTGGGTTTCCTAAATCAACTTTTTTTTGCCTTTTTTTTTTTGCTTTTTTTTTTTTTTTTTTTTTTTTTTTTTTGGGTACACACCCGGCAGTGCTCAGGGGTTACTCCTGGCTCTATGCTCAGAAATAGCTCCTAGGCAGGCACGGGGGACCATATGGGACACCAGAATTCGAACCAACCACCTTTGGTTCTGGATCGGCTGCTTGCAAGGCAAACACCGCTGTGCTATCTCTCCAGGCCCCCTAAATCAACTTTTATACTCTGAGACAAGGTGGTTTTACCTAAAGGGCTGCTGAGTTCTGGTGGGATTCATGCATTTCACTTTCTATGGGACTTGCTTGTGATTAATTCTGTGATGGCATCAAATGTGTTGAGATCTCTGCTGAGCTCAGACTGCTTATAGATAAGGTCTCCTCAGCCTCAGTTTGTTCATCTTTTAAATGGGTTAGTACTTTGTGCTCCCTAAGGCCCTTTCCTGTTTAAAAAATTTACTCTTTGGGGGCCGGAGTGGTGGCACAATCAGTAAGGCCTTGCACTTGATAGCTAGGATAGACCATACTTCAATCCCTCAGCATTCCCATATAGTCCCCCCAAGCAAGGGGCGATTTCTGAGTGCATAGAGGGAGTAATCCCTGAGCATCACCGGGTGTGGCCTAAAAACCCAAAAGAAAAAAAATTTCATCTTCCAGGGCTGGAAAGATAGTACAGGGGGTAAGGCCCTTCCCCTTACATACGTATTACATTACCTACATATGATCCTTAAGCACTAGAAGTGAGCCCTGAGCACTGCTAGATATGGCTTAAACCCCTCTCCTTACTCTAAAAATGATAATAAGTAAAGTTTTAGTTGTCAATTGTAGAATATCTGACTCACCACATTTGTAGGAACTAGAGTGGTGGTACAGCAGCTAGAACATTTGCCTTGCCTGTGTCTGAACCAGCTTTGATCCCTGGCATCCAATGGTCCCCTGAGCACTGCCAGGAGTGATTCTTGAGTGTAGAGCCAGGAGTAATCCCTGAGCATTGCTGGATAAAAACAAAATAAGAACAAAGTAGCTTGTCACATTTATCAAAAATTTTGCTATTGGGCTGGTCCGATGGCAGTAGTTTATCAGAACTTATTAACGTTAGTATCACAAAAGTTGGTATATAACCCCCCCCCCACTGTTCAATTTGACTGGCTTAAAATTTTTTTTCTTGCTATTGAACAAAGACTGAGCCAAGGATGTGCCCAATTTAAACTTTTTATTAGCTTTTGTCTCTGTCAAGCATGGGGGGGGGGGAGAGAGTGAAATGGCAGCAACCTTCAACCAACATACCTAAACTTTGATTTTCACCTCATGTGAGCCATGTTTCCCTAAAGGATTCCTGTACATTCTTTTTTGTTTTGTTTTGTTTTTGTTTTTGGGCCATATCCGGCATTGCTCAGGGGTTACTCCTGGCTGTCTGCTCAGAAATAGCTCCTGGCAGGCACGGGGGGCCATATGGGACACCGGGATTCGAACCAACCACCTTTGGTCTGGATCGGCTGCTTGCAAGGCAAACACCGCTGTGCTATCTCTCGGGACCCCATTCTTTTTTAATCATCAGTGGGGATTCTTAGTACTGGTACAGATGAAGAAACTAAGGAGTGGGACCAAGAACCTTTGGGATTTGCCCCTTATCTCAGAGCTATTAAGTTGCCAAATTCAAGCTAGAACCCAGAGTAATAGTAGCACAAATCCTGGCTTCTGAATGGAAGTATATACCTGTGCTACACATCCTGGGATTTCTCTTTCTCCCTGTGACTGAACTTCTACAGAAAGTTGAGTACCATAGAAAATCCTCGTTCGTAGGCATTTTTATTGAATGCTGCCTAAGCAGCAGGTGGCTGGCTGAGATTTGCCTCTCCCTTGGAAAATGCACATCACTGATCTGAATATGAGCGTTCAGGTTGTCTGACGAGTCGGGGTTCTAAGTTATAAGGACACTGAAGTAGGTGGGGAGAGGGCCCCGCTGGAAGGAAGCTCATAGAAACTCACACCTTTGCAGGTGGAGGAGGTTGTTTCCAAGTATATTTACTTTGCCTGCTAAAGTAGGGCATGGAGAACTGAAGTCACCTGAACAGAAGCAAACCCTTATATTTCAAAGAGGAAACTATCGGGGGAGAGGGGAATAAACATTTAGCTTGCTTTTAAGGTTTAAGATGAACACTGTGTTTCTCGGAGCACGTCTCCTTTCTGTTGCCTGGTGGTCCTGCCAGCCATTTCTCTCTCCCTGTCGTCTGTATCTCTGTTATGTGACTCAAAAGTAAAGATTAGGAGAGGAAAATAATCTCTGTAGCCTACGCTTTGCAACTTCTATTTTTATCCACAGCTGTTGGAACTGATAGCAAGTCACAAACTCACGTCCCTGAGTGGCATCGCCCAGAGAACTTCATGAACATTTTGGAAACAAAGTGGTACTAAAAGGTGAGTTTTTTTTCCCACTCTCACCAACTTTCTGGGCAGGAAGGGGGTCTCCCCCAATAGACAGTCACCTTTTGGGTTTACGGGAAATAGGAGTGGGTGAGATTTTATCAAGTGCCATTCTAGAAGGGCCAGATGATGTGGCGGGAAGGAAGACACTAGGATCATGAGAGAGGATGAGACCATTAGCTTCCCTCACCTTGATTGGGACTCATCAATTTGCCACTATGCCTCGTCACCTGCTCTCAGGCATCTAGATGGAGGCACCAAGTCCCAGCCTTGTCTACCCAGGCCTGCCAAGTCTAGGTTCCTAGAAATGGCAGCTGTCTTGAGGACAGAATAGTCCTAGCTAGAAGAGAACCTATTGGGAGCTAGAGAGAACATTAGGTCACTAATTCACAGACTTGTTGGATATGAGGCTCGAGAGTGATCAAACAGACAGAATTCAAACCCCCAGCTCTGATCCCTAGGCCTCTCACCTGACCACCATTTTCAAAGAGACTGTCCCTGATGAGGGAAAGAACCTGCATTCAGAAGAATATGTGAGCCCTTGGTACAGGACCGGACAGTGAGAAAACAGAGAAGAGTCTCTTGTTGAAAACTAAGAGCAAGCAAACAAAGACGGGTTCTAACTGAGAGAAACCTCTACCAGGTCCCTCAAGAGCAAGATCAGCCAAGTGGGGAGTAAACACCAGTGAGAAAGAAACACCTTATCCCCAGAGGCCGGTTCCCCAGGAAACCAGAGCAGTATTAATAAGGAAGAAAGGCCAGTTATGAGAGCGAGGGTATTCCCGGGTCATCACTGTTCTTCTTCTTTCTTCCCCATTCAAGTCCTTGAAGACCAGCAGAACATTAGGTTAATCAGAGAGCTCCTCCAGACACTGTATACATCCCTGTGCACACTGGTCCAAAGAGTCGGCAAGTCTGTGCTGGTGGGGAATATTAACATGTGGGTGTATAGAATGGAGACGATTCTACACTGGCAGCAGCAGCTCAACAACATCCGTATCACCAGGGTAAGTGGGAACACCAGGCTTCTTCCTCCCCCCAGGAAAAGGCTTCAGTCCCAAAGCTGTCTTGGCCAGACTGGAATGGCCCCTGGTATTGGAATATTCTCAGCTCCTGTCATCTGATGCTCCATACGGGCTGCTGATGGTGGGCTGGGGAACTTCCTGAGAAAGGAAGAGAGGTGGGAGGAACTTGACCAGATAGGATGTGTGTGAAAGATGGCAGCCCCCTGAAGCATGGTGAGAAAACTAGGAACTTGGCTTGGGGGGTGTTGCCTATCCCAGTTTAAAAAACGTATTTTTCAAATTTAGCATCATGATTTACAAGAATGTTTTTGACAGGTTTTCATGCATACAATGGTCCAGCACCAACCCTCCACCAGGGTTCCCCCATCTCAAACCTACCCTATCCCTCAACCCCCACCATGGTTAACTCGGTTCTGTAGAGCAGTTCTCAGATTCTATCAAATCTTTAGAGGAACTAGGAGATCTCTTCCTCTGTCCCATTTCTTCTTCCAAACATGTTCTAATGTCAGCTGTAGGATGATGAATGAGGGCAGTAGTGGCAGGGACTTAAAGAACCTGAAAGTCTAGTTGCCAAAGGGCATAGATGTCACTGGGGGGTTGGAGAGATAGCACAGTGGGTAAGCACCTGACCAGGGTTCAATCCCCGGCATCCCATGTAGTCTCCCAAGTACCACCAGAAATGATTACTGAATGCAGAGTCGGGAGTAAGAGCTGAGGACCACTGGGGGTCTTCAACAAAAGAAACAAAGAATCACAAACCCTTGGTATTACAGAGATAGGGAGCATGCAGGTACGAAAAGAGCAATTCACATTTATTTTATTTTATTTTATTTTATTTTATTTTATTTTATTTTATTTTATTTTATTTTATTTTATTTTATTTTTGGCCACACAACACCCAGAGGTGCTCAGGGTTATCCTGGCTCTCGTGCTCAGAAATTGCTTCTGGCTCAGGGGATCCATATGGGATCGGGATCGAACCCTGTATTCACTCCTAGGTCAGCACGTGCAAGACAAATGCCCTACCCGGTGTGCTATCACTCTTTCCCACTCTGATCCAGCAATTCACTATTATAAAGAAAATAAAAGCCCTGTGTGTTAGCTTAAAGATGGCACTTGGCTCTCAGCTCTCGTACATTTACTCGGCAGCAGGAGTACTAGGCCTAGGGCCTCATGAGAGAGGTGCTGCTATAATCTCTGAGGCCCACTACTGGACCAGGCGCTCTTAGGCAGCTCATGTAGCACTTGGGCGCTTTATCTCCACTAGCCACAGCTGCTGTAAGTGGTTCGGGCTCCAAACTGCTAAATGTGTCTCACGCTCCATCTCCTGAGAAAGGACCCTGAAAATGCCTCTTTGACTCTTTTTAAGGAATTATCTTTACAGCATGAATGTTTTCAACTGGAGATGTCCTTGGGCTGCCTGTTAATCACTTCCCTTGTTTATCAGACAGAACACCAGAGTATAATTAGAACCCATCAGTGATTGGATTTTTCTTAAATTCCTTAAGGTTGAAAACAGACACAACACGGTGTGTGGCACACATGCATGCATGTACACGGCACATACATGCAGAAACAGAACATGGCACCACATCATCTTTTAAGGCTTTCTTAGCTATTTGATTTTAAGAAAGTGTGAAGTAGGGGGCAGGGGAGCCAATAAATAACACAGCAGATAGGGCGTTTGCCTTGCTCAAGGCTGACAGGTTCAATCTCGGCCTCCTATATGGTCCCAAGCCTGCAGGAGTAATTTCTGAGCATAGAACAGGAGTAACCTCTGCGCAGCCACGCTGGGTGTGACCCAAAAGCAAATAAAATGTTTGAGTAATACTACCTGGTTAATTCTAATAATTTTCCCCCATTCCTGTCTCTCAAGTGTAAGCCTACTAGTCTAATCATGAATATTTATTTGGGACCTGAATTCTCAGCTTTCTTGGCATGGAAAATCCACTGTTTCTTCTGTCTGATTGCTGGCATTTTCAGCAGCCTTTACTGGGAATGTCATCTGATGTAGCCTTTCTAATATACAACATGGAGATTTCTCAGAAAAGCAAGAATGAAGTTTCTGTATTGCATTTTTTTTCTCTTTTGCAATTGCACTTTTTGATTTTTAGACTTACTAATTCGAATAGTATTTCCCAGCCAGTGATCTAAGTGAAAAATTTCCCTGTGACACAAGGGCATCATCCCTCCAGCAACTTTGAGACACCCATGTGGAAGGTCCTGGTTCTGAAATTTGCCTCTCTTCCCTCTGACCTCCACACAGAAGTCCCCTTTGACTACTGTATCCATGTACCAGGCACTTTCATGAGTTTTGTTACGCAGAGCCTCTTAGTTGGCCCACTCTTGAGGGTTCATTATTATGATTCATTATTATGGTTCATAATCCTCTTCCATAAAGGGGAGATGCAATAGAAAGTCATAGTCACTTTTCCCAAGTTTCACAGCAATAAGGTCCAAAGTCAATGTCAGAATTCTTAATTCTTCCTTCCTAAAATGGTAAAGGTTTTTAACATAAGTGATTTCCAAACTTTTTTAGTTCATCTTTCCTCCAGTTGTTTTTGCAATGATCCAACTTCTTGCAAGCCTTTTAAATCCCATGAATTCCCAAGAAGGACAGATGGAACACTGGCATTCATATCACTCTCCCCTCTGCCAGCTAGCTAGACCTCTAAGCTTGTTCCTGCACAGCAGCTTTACAGCTTGCTCCCCTTCCCCACAAGCCATCTAATTTGTCGAAGCCTCTGCCATCTCTCCTTTGCCTGGGCAGTCACTACAACTTGAATCTGTCTCAAAAGTAAAGTCTCCCATTTCCTGTCTTGTTCCATATTGGGAGGAATGCTGTTACAAAATATTGCCCTGTATTCTGGATGAGACCAGTTACAGAATTTAGGGCACATTGTTCCACGTCTCTGTGAGCTAGAGAGATAATATACCAGGTACAGAGTTTACTTTGCATGCAGCTGGCCCAGGTTCAATCACGAGCAACATATATGGTCCTGTGAGCAGCACCGGAAGTGACTCTAGAATAAATAGCACAAGGAATGACACAAGTCCTGAGCATCACCAGGTATGACCCAGAAACAAACAAAGCAAAATAAAACCAACCCAAGTCCATGCCCTCTTTTTGAAAAGAGGAATAGTATTGCCTATCTCAAAGCTCTGGTGTGAAATTTACTGTTAATTTATATAGAAAGTGCTGGCACAGTGCCTGGTAAATAGTTGGGGGTATGAATGCATTAACTGCTATTATTCTTAAGGGCATCCACTCTGTCTCAGAGATTTCTCTAAGTTCTTTACACGGATTAATTCATCTAGGGAGTCATTAGAGGTAGGAGTCATTATTATGGTCAATGGGACCCTAAGTACCTCTCTGCATGATTTCATCCACTCCACCAATAGATATGCTTATAAGTGAACAAAGGCTGACTTGAGTAGTCAAGAATAATGTAAGATACTGTAAAATGAGAAGCCAACCCCCAGACTGCTTTGAGAGTCTGCTCTGTCCTCTTGATCTCCCCTTATCTGTTTATATGCCTGCTTTTCTGTGCATGTCATTAATTTCAGAAAATTAAAGTTGTTGTTTGGGGGATTTGCTTATATTTTGTGTCACTTATAATTCTGCTAGCATTCTAAAGCAGTATCGACTTACTCTACCATCGAAGTGGCACACTCAATTAACACTGTCCCTGTGAGAATCCCATCAGGTCTGACATCTTTACCTCCCATGTCACATCTCACTCCATTCTCCTTTTGCTCAGTCTCCAACCACACTGGCCCTCCAGAAACCTTCCAAACTAGTTGTCCTGGAAGATCTTTCACTTGGTTCTGGTTTTTTTTACCTGAATTTTCTTATGCTAATGCTTCACAGCCATAGTGGTTCTGTTCACATTAAATTATCATAAATCTGTGTAAAAAAAAGTCATAGTTCCTTGGAGCCTTGTGGCTAAGGCTATTATCTCAAGGGTGCAAGCCTGCCTGCAAGATGTTCTTTCACTCATATAATATCTTCTCTCTCTCAGAGTCTTCCCAAACTTCCTGGGACTTGAGAATGAGAAAACTTACTTATGTCTAGACTGTCAAACTGTATTTTTTAAGTTTAGACCAAAAAATAAATAAGTCATTGCATGAAAATGTTGGTAACATTTCAGTAACTGCTTCCTTTGGACAAATTTTTATCTATAACTTCCCAATACATAACCCTGTTTTCCTTCAAATTTTCATATCTAATTTTATGGAGCCAGTTTTTGGGGGAGAGCCCCCCAGTATGCTCAATTTATTTCTGGCTGTGTTCAGAGGCCATATATGGTGCCAGGGTTCGAGCGTAGGTCAGCTACATGTAAAGCAAACACCTTACCTTCTGTACTCTCTGAAGTCCCAATGGGGCTCATTTATATTGGCAAAATAATTCTTATAGTAAAGAATAAAGGAATAAAATGAAGAGAATTGGCTTGTAGGGGGACATGATCAAATAGAATCACAGAGGGCCAAGGGCAGGCTAGGTTTTTGAAGCTTTGAGAGCATGATGGACCTAGAAGGAGTTTAGCCAAATACTTGATGGAGAAGGGAGAGTGTGTTGTTTTATACATTTATAATAAGCAAAAAGAAAGTATGCAAGCAATCACCCAATTATCAGAAGTCAGGACTCAGCATGGGATCTGGACAAGGATTTTAGAACAGCTCAGATTTGAAAAGTTGGGAGGACTGTCTGCCAAGTGGACTTTAATAGGGGTTCCTATAATAATTGGCCTGGGAGTTTTAACCAAAAAAGTCAATGCTTTGAAGTGCTGGAAACAAAAAGAAAAAATTATGGCAGTTTTATTGGCCTCTACAGTGAGCAGCAGATGATAAACAACAAATAGGCCTAGGGCCTTCTGCAATCCAGCATTGTCCTGCATTTTGCAAGCCACAGAAAGTTCGGGCCAGCAGCCTGAGCAATGTAAGTTGTCAGGTTGTAGCCGCTTTTAATGAGTTAGTGAGGCTTATGTTGTTCCAAGCAGCCTGGAATTGGACGGGATCTCCAAAGACTTCTAAGCTAAGGCATTTGGCCCATTAGGAAACTGAGACCCAGACATCCCCAAAACAAGTTGACTCCTGACCTTTCCCTTGGTCCCTTTTCTCAAGAGCCCCACTCCCCAACTCCCCTATTCAACCCTTTTCTGCTTGCATTATAGGACACAAATGGGCCTTGCTGGGACTGAGCAACCCCCTTGAAATCTTCCTTTTTAGGGCTTTGTGATTATGAAATTTTTTTTTAAAGGCAAAACCAGAACTCAATGCCCATGCCCAAAATCTTGTCCATGAGCTCAAGAAGGGGTGTCTTCATCCTGGAGAATGTTTCTGGGATTTTTTTTTTTCAATTTATTCCTCCTCCCTGTTCCTCTGGCTATCATGACCCTGGCCAGTGATCACATAGATTGGACTGTGTGTGTGTGTGTGTGTGTGTGTGTGTGTGTTGTGTGTGTGTGTGTGTGTGTGTGTGTCTGCACATCACAAGGCAAATACATGATCATCAATATTCACTCTTTTGCTATGCTGTTTGCCCACATTTGGGGCTTTGGGGGAGTTGCTTCATACAATGCTCAGATCTTTTAGCTGTGGTACATGCACATAGTTGGTGATGTGCCAGAGAGCTTGCCCTTCCTCGTGGCCTTGAGTATTTCAAAGAGCAGAGCTGCTAGAGTTACACTGAAGCATGGGGAACCACAGATTGAACTCACGCGCATCTTACACACACACTTTGCCTCTGAGCTCTCCCCCAGGTGACAGGTCAGCAAACTGACAGTGTCAGGATCATAACTGAAGAGTTCACCTAGGATTCTTGGGAAGGAAAAGGAGTCTCAGATGAGCTGTGCTGATTTCAGAAAGTTGGCAGAGATATTGGGGACTACTATGTACAAACTTTCCCTTGGTAGCATGTGCCATATTGTTCTGCTTATTGATTAAATTTGGGGGGGCTCTGGTCAGCCTGCTGAGCCCATAGTAGCCCCTAATTGCCTGGAGGCCATAATGGGCACTTAAAGAGGTTGTGTGTGCTGAGCAAAGTCTGTGAGTGATGTAAAATATAGCCTTGCCTTTAAGATCTGCGTCTGTATGGGATAGCATGAGTTTACCAAAATTTAAACAATGAAGGACTGAATACAAGTTCAAGGATATAGTAGAAGAAGCTCCAGGAGATGCCCTTAATCAGATGCCAGGAATTTATTGTGTTTATGCCACAAATGGTTTTCAAAATGTTCCAGAATGACTAACGTGGTTCATTCTTAGAGTACTCGCCTTGGGTATGTAAGACTATGGGTTCTATCCCTGGCCACTGCAGGTCAAAAGGGCCGGAGGTGTCTTAAAAATGTCATAGCAGTTTTATGGGGCCAGAGAGATAGCATGGAGGTAAGGCGTTTGCCTTTCATGCAGAAGGTCATCGGTTCGAATCCTGGCGTCCCATATGGTCCCCCGTGCCTGCCAGGAGCAATTTCTGAGAATGGAGCCAGGAGTAACCCCTGAGCACTGCCGGGTGTGACCCAAAAACCACAAAAAAAAAAAATGTCATAGCAGTTTTAAAAGATTGGGCCTTATTCCTCCTATAAATAAGTCTCAAGGTCATCACAAAAGTCTTTTTTTTTCCTCTATTTTTTTTTTACAAAAGTCTTTCTGAAGAAATAGGTTTGACTTGAGCTGACAATGAGTAACATCTAGATTCAAGCATTCAAGCTTCTTTTTTTTGTTTGTTTTTTGTTTTTTGTTTTTTTGTTTTTTGGGGCCACACCTAGAAGCACTCAGGGGTTACTCCTGGCTTTCTGCTCAGAAATCGCTCCTTGTAGGCACGGGGACCACATGGGATGCTGGGATTTGAACCACCGTTGGTCCTGTGTCTGCTAATTGCAAAGCAAATGCCCCACCACTGTGCTATCTCTGGCCCAAGATTCAAGCTTCTTAAACAGTTGGTTGTGATTGCTTGTGGGGTCATTTCTCTGAATCTGGGGAAATCACCAAAAAATTCTGCCAGTAGTAAAAGGCTTCCGAACACACAATGACCAAAAATTAATTCAAGGGAACAGGACAGATAGTATAGGGGTTAAGGTGTTTGTCTTGCTCACAGCTGATCCTAGTTCCATAACATCACCAGCAGGCATGATCCCTGAACACAGAACCATAGGAAGTCCTAAACACTGATCTCCACTGGGTATGACTCAAAACCAAGAAAATTTACTCTCAGGGCCAGAGAGATAGGACAGTGGGTTGGATGCTTGCCTTGTATGCTCTTATCCCATATGCTCTTATCTCAAGCCCACAGTGAGTGATGATACCTGAATATAGAGCCAGGAATAAGTCCTGAGTACCAGTAGGTGTGCCTCCTTTAAAGAAATGTTCATTCAAAATTAAATGCCTAATGAATCTAATGTTTTTCTGTGAACTCTCGCCTGTATAACATTTCTCGGATAAAAGGGGTTGCAACTGGGATGCCTTGACCTAGATAAGAAGAGAAATAGTGGTGTCAGAGTAAAGATTAATCAGGGTCACGAACTGTATGTTTGGGTGCCCGTGAGGAAAACTGCTGAAAGGGATCAGTGCTTAAAGGAGCCAGTGGGACTCAAGAGAGTGGAAGCAGGGCCCGGAGAGATAGCACAGCGGCGTTTGCCTCGCAAGCAGCCGATCCAGGACCAAAGGTGGTTGGTTCGAATCCCGGTGTCCCATAGGGTCCCCCGTGCCTGCCAGGAGCTATTTCTGAGCAGACAGCCAGGAGTAACCCCTGAGCACCGCCTGGTGTGACCCAAAAACCCAAAAAGCCAGGAGTAACCCCTGAGCACCGCCTGGTGTGACCCAAAAAAAAAAAAAAAAAAGAGAGAGAGAGAGAGAGTGGAAGCAGTTAGAAGATTGTTGCTGTGTGCAGGGCAGTAGGAATCCTCCAGAAGGAAGCAAGTTCTGGCATGGAGTAAAAGAAGTGTACAGGCATTTAACCCATGCTGCTGAGAGAATCTTCACAAATAGAAAGCTTTGGGCCTGGGAGACGGTTCAAAGGGCTGGAACATAATCTTTGCACCAGTCAGTTCCGAGTTTGAGCCCCATCACCACCAGAAGTGACCAAATTCTAGCATATTAGGATAGCCTTTTTCTACAAATATTTCCCTTATTCAGATAACTTTCTAACCAGATGCTATATCTGATTTTAATTGCTTCAGATTACTAGGTTGACCAATTTTAGAAATTTGTAACATTTCTAAAAAATTTTTAAAAATTAAAAGTTGTAAATCTGGGGTCGGAGAGATAGCATGAAGGTAAACCGTGCATGCAAAAGGACGGTGGTTCGAATCCCAGCATCCCATATGGTCCTCCAAGCCTGCCAGGAGCGATTTCTGAGCATAGTGCTAGGAGACACCCCTGAGCTGCTGGGTGTGACTCAAAAACAAAACAAAAAAAAGTTGTAAATCTGTAATTATTAATTAATTTGTAATTAAAAGTTTAATTTTTTAAAAAATCGTAAAATTTTTCAAATTGTAAAACTTGCAACAAAGAACTTAGTTGCAATCAAATATACATTAAAACTCAGAAATGAGGGCCCAGAGAGATAGCACAGCGGTGTTTGCCTTGCAAGCAGCCGATCCAGGACCAAAGGTGGTTGGTTCGAATCCTGGTGTCCCATATGGTCCCCCGTGCCTGCCAGGAGCTATTTCTGAGCAGACAGCCAGGAGTAACCCCTGAGCACCGCCGGGTGTGGCCCAAAAACCAAAAAAAAAAAAAAAAAAAAAAAACTCAGAAATGAAGGATTAAAAAAAAAAAAGTGACCCAAGAGTGCCCGAGCATCCCCAATGTGAAAGAAATAATAATCAAATATAAAGTGTGGTGGCATTTTGGAGAACCAGCTGCCTTTTGGCCAGCTCACGCTCCTCATGACATTTCTCTGTTGTTCTCCACCTAATCCAGGGTCTGCAGGAGATGTGCTGTGTTTGACCTCCAAGCATTTGGGGTTAGAGGGTGAGGACATGGGAGGAACCACACGGAGAGTGCCTCCTGGGAGGGTCCCCCCTGGTGACTTGCCTTCATGCTGTCCTGTTC
This sequence comes from Suncus etruscus, assembly GCF_024139225.1. Taxonomy (NCBI): domain Eukaryota; kingdom Metazoa; phylum Chordata; class Mammalia; order Eulipotyphla; family Soricidae; genus Suncus; species Suncus etruscus. The sequence continues at coordinate 31,401,731 of NC_064866.1, read as the reverse complement.
TTCTGCCCGCAGCCCGCCTTCAAAGGCCTCACTTTCACGGACCTGCCTTTGTGCTTACAACTGAACATCATGCAGCGGCTGAGTGATGGGCGCGACCTGGTCAGCCTGGGTCAGGCGACGCCAGACCTGCATGTGCTCAGTGAGGACCGGCTGCTGTGGAAGAAACTCTGCCAGTACCACTTCTCCGAGCGACAGGTAGGTGGTGGCATCCCTCCTGTCTCAGCCCCATTCGAAGCCTTCTGTTCCCAGGTGTAGAGGCCCACCTCTAGGCTTCCCAGAACTGGCAGCAAAACAGCAAGCAAAGGTGCAGAATGTCTTTTTTTTCTTTATTTAAACATCTTGATTACAAATATGATTGTGATTAGGTTGCAGTCATGTAAAGAACACCCCCTTTCACCAGTGCAACATTCCCACCACCAATGTCCCAAATCTTCCTCCATCCCACCCCATCCCTACCTGTACTCCAGACAGGCTTTCCAGTTCCCTCATTCATTCACATGATTATAGTAGTTCTCTGTGTAGTTATTTCTATAGCTGCACTCACCACTCTTTGTGGTGAGCTTCATGAAGTGAGCTGGAAGTTCCAGCCCTCCTCTCATTATCTCTGAGGATTGTTACAAAAATGACTTTTATTTTTCTTAAAACCCATAGTCAGAGGGAGAGAGAGGGGTGCAGAATGTCTTGACAGGTTTTCTTCCCCGCCCTCTTGGGGGATTTTTGAAGGGTCACTCTTAGCAGTGGTGAGGCAGTGCTGCTCCTAGCAGTATTCCAGGATCACAAATACAGTGCTGGAGATTCAAACTCCAGGTCTGCAGGATATAAGGCAAGTGCCTTAACCAATGTACAACAGTCCCTGAGGGTAAATTTTTATAAGAAAATACATTTATGGGGCTGGAGAGATAGCACACTAGTAGGGCATTTGCCTTGCATGCTGCCGACCCAGGACTGAAGGTGATTTGATTTCCAGCATCCCATATAATCCCCTGAGCCTGCCATGGGCGATTTCTGAGCATAGAGCCAGGAGTAAGCTCTGAGCATTGACGAGTGTGACCCAAGACAAACAAACAAAGGCATTTACAGGACCAAAAAGATAGTATAGGGATTAAGGTGTGTAGTTTATATATAGGCAACTGGGTTTGATCTCCAGCACTATGTATGGTCCCTTGAGTCCCATCGGGAGTGATTCCCAAATGCAGAGCCCCAAAAACTACCAGGTATGGCCCCAAAACCAATCCCCCCCAAAAAAACAATAAAAGAAAAGACATATTTTGCAATGGTGGAAAGGAGGGTTGGTTGGGGCCACATCAGCCAAGTTCAAAGGCTACTTCTGGTTTTATGCAATAGTGGAGTTGCACCTGGAAGTATTCAGGGGACCAGATAGTGGTGGGGATGAAAATGGAGTTGATCACCTATAAGCAAGTACCTTATCCCCCGCACTATCTCTCAGATTCAAAATGTTCATTTCTTTTTTTTTTCTTTTGCTTTTTGGGCCACACCTGGTGATGCTCAGTGGTTACTCCTGGCTATGCACTCAGAAATTGCTCCTGGCTTAGGGGACCAACCATATGGGATGCCTGGGCATCCAACCACAGTCCATACTAGGTTAGCATGTCCAAGGCAAATGCCCTACCACCTGTGCCACCACTCGGGCCCCAAGACATTCATACTTTTTACCTACTAACATTTTACAATTTGATTCCCCATTCCTCAAAGTCCCTGGGCATCACCAGTTCTTTTAGTTCTGATATTTGATATCTAAAGTATTTTTATAGTAAGCATTTCTTCATTGTATTCTGAGGCCCTGGGATAGCTGGATAGATCAAGGGACTGAGGAGATAATCATTACTGCCTAAAATGTGCAAAGCCCCAAGATGGATCCCCAAAACTCTGTATGTACCCTCTTCATCCCAGAGCTATCAGGGTGGTCCTGGACATCAGGGACACTCACATGTCTGGGAATAACCCCCAGATTGCCCAAGCACCACTGAAGCTGGTCCCTTTAAAAATAAATAAATAAATGGGGCCAGAGCAATAGGACAGCAGGTATACTGAGTTAACTAGCTTTCTAAGTGCCAGGCACTCACTTTGAATTTGAACCTGGGTCTTTTGACCCCAATTTCCTGTCCCTTTGCCCTATTTGCCCCCAGACTTGCCCTCCACCCAACTTTCTTGTATAAATGAATGAGTTCTACAAATCCTATTCAGAAACCCACTAGAAAATAGAATCCCTCTGCCACACAGCTGCTGTTTCTCCCTGAGAATAATCCCGGAAATCTATAACAAAGGAAAGATCAAAGTGTTTTCTTGTACTCGCCTAACCTTTAAAGCCTTTAAACTTTCAGCCACCACCCACAGTCTACAGGTGTAGAAAGGTTGAGAACCATGAGTCTAACCATATAAGTTAGAATCAATGGTCCGTGGAACAGTTTGCAGGACAGGTACCAGCCTTCCAGGGTGAAAAGATTGTTTTAGAGGACATACAGGTGGAGCTGTGTTGGAGTCACTACTAAGTATTCATCAACCACCTGGTTCTTTGACCAGTTGGTAAAAGCAACATTGATGTTGACATGTACCTCACACAAGGATACCACCTTGGGTGGGGTAGACCACTTTTGGCTTACACTTGGATGGCGCTTCTGATAGCCAGTACCACCAATTAGCACAGTAAATTAGTTTGGTAAATAGAAAAAAAAATAAGCTGATATATATACTTAAAAACTTAACGTATTGATTATTTCACATTTTAAATTTGTATTTATTGAAGGAAAAGATTTATTTCATGAGGTCATCAGAGAGCAAGAAAAAGAAATTGCAGCTGGCATCAGTGCTCAAGAAGGCTGCACTCAGAAGGGATTTTTGTTTCCCAGGGGTTTTCCCTCTCCCCAGGTATTGCCAGAGTACAGATGAAAAGCGGGGTGGAGAAAGAGTTAAACGCAGAACTTTTTATCACCAGAGCAATAGCACAGTGGTAGGGAGTTTGCCTTGCACACTGCCAACCTGGAACTGACCCATGTTTAATCCCCAGCATCCTATATGGTCCCCCAGCCTGCCAGGAGTAATTTCTGAGCACAGAGCCAGGAGTAACCCCTGAGTGCTGCTGGGTGTGGCACAAAAACAAAATCAAAAAAAAAAAAAAAAAAAAGGCAGAACTATGGGGCCAGAGCAGTAGCACAGCGGTGTACTTCTTGCACTCAGCTGACCAAGGACTGACCTGGGTTCGATCCCCGGCATCTCATATGGTCCCCCCCAAGCCAGGAGAGATTTCTGAGCACATAGCCAGGAGTAACCCCTGAGTGTCATTGGGTGTGGCCCAAAAAACAAAAAACAGATGCAGAACTTTTTGGAGGGTAGAATGATAGCCTTGTACTCAGCCAACCCAGGCATACAGCCGGCCCAGCTTCAATCCCCAGTATTCCAGCTGATTTCTGAGGCCTGCCAGGAATGATTCCTGAGTGCAGAGCCAGGAGGAACTCCTGAGGATTGACAGACCCAAAAACAAAACAACAACAACAAAAAAAAAAAACAAAACAGAACTTTTTAGAGCCAGGAAAGCCCAAACAAACCATCTTCCTAATGAACAAACATTTGTTCGCTATTTAGATCCGCAAGCGACTAATTTTGTCAGACAAAGGACAGCTGGATTGGAAGAAGATGTATTTTAAACTGGTGAGATGCTACCCACGGAAAGAGCAGTATGGAGACACACTGCAGCTTTGCAGACATTGTCACATTCTGTCGTGGAAGGTAGGTGTCTCGGAGTCCCTAGAAATCAGTTGAAACACAATAGCTGTGCTCAGACCTTGTTTCTCACTCTGTGATTTAACCGTGTCTTTCCTTTGCAGGGTACCGACCATCCATGCACAGCCAATAACCCCGAGAGCTGCTCTGTCTCCCTTTCACCCCAGGAATTCATCAACCTTTTCAAGTTCTGAATCCAGCTCATGACAGCACTAAAGAACAGTTAGTTTGCTCCTGCTGATTGGATAGATTGGAAGACAGCATTTCGACCGTTCATTTGTAAATAGTGTACATTTTCAGCATTGGCTCAAAACTTCTGAGATAAGTCATTGCAAAGACTTTGGAAGGGAGATGTGCAGTTGCTGGCTGGGAACTTACTAATCTGGACTTCCTGTTAGAATTGGTGCGAACAACAGAAATACTGTCAATAAATTTTGCTAACAACAGTATGCCAGCAAGACCCGAAGGGTAAGGATTCTGTCTCAGCGATGAAACGAAATGCTCTTGCTGTTCACTGAAATGCCTTTCTTGTTCCCTGGTTATATGGAAACAAAAGAGCAAAACTCAAAAAAATCAAGGGTCCGGGACATGGCACAGAAGTGGAGCACTTGCCTTCTATGTGTGAGGTCCTGGGTTTGATTCCAGGCACAAACAAAAAAAAAATATTCAATAACAAACTAGAATGCTCTTTGTTTACAATGTGAAATGTGTTGAAAGAAAGAAAAAAACTGCATAGGAGATATCCCTGGGCTTTTGATTCTGATTTGGGGTTTGAACCCACAGGGGCTGACTGGGGGCCTTATCTTACAAAACTGTCACAATAGTCTACCTCGGAAAGAAGGCACTCTGCATGACCAAGTGCTCTGTCCATAGGAAATGCCTGCTTTTCTTACTTTTCTTTCATCACATAGCAAATGATTTTAAATGGGAAGAGAAGGGCTAGGGAGGAGGCACCATGGGCAGATGCCTTGCATAGGAAGGGAGGCGCATGGGTTAGAAACCTAGCACCACAAATGAATCGAGTCAAATGGAAAAGGCCCGGGAAACAGTGATCCTATTTCACATTTCCTCTTTGGGCTGACTCCATCTTTGGAGATCCCTCTATTCTGTAACAACCCCAAAATAAAAGCTTTTCTTTTTCCTGGCCTTCCAGGTTGAAGCTCATTCAGAGCAACAAAAGGCCAATCCAAAGGAGTCCCCTAGAAAGGCCTGATTTGGGTAAGAAGAGTCAGACACCCCCTTGCTGTGAAGAATTCCTTATTCCTGTTAAACTTCTTAACTTGTCTGAGCTTCCCTGAGTATCTTCAGGGATAAGCATATCTCTGTGGCTGGGACTCTGGAGCCAGACTGCTGATTAGTAGGGTGTAAGTCAGGTTTTATATTATGTTTTTACCGGCCATTTCCTCCTGGCTGTGCCGAGCTATAGGGTTTGCATTTCTTGACATTCAACACCACCATGCAGTCTACTACATAGAGGACCTTTTGCAGGGCTGATAACCACAGAGAGCATTTCAACCAAGCAAGGAAGTCTGGTTCCCTAAGTTCACCCTAAACTTGCCTCCTGACCCCCAGGAAATCTGCCAGGCAGGTCTCAACTAGAGATCACCAAGTAGAAGAAAGGACACCTCAGGACTTATTAGGTTCCTTGTCAAAGATTCCTGGGAAGAGGTGGGATTGTGTGTGTGTGTGTGTGTGTGTTTGGGTTTTTGTTTTTATTTTCTACTTTTTTTTATAGAACTTGGCTTTTCTACATCAGTGTACATATATTTACATATATAAATGTTCATTTTTGCCATTGTGTTTGCTTGTGTGGGAATTTTTGTTTGGGGGTTTTTCTTTACAAATACATATGCCACTCCGCATGCCTTTGGCAAGTAAAGTGAAGCAAAATAGGAACTGGGGTCTCCAGAGTGTTGATATATAGTATATCCTTAGAGGTTGAACCTTAGGAGGTCGTGTGTTGAGATCTATGTGGGTGCAACAGAATCAAGGAAAAATTTCAGGGGAAAGAAGAAACCAACCTTTGTGGTTCTCTTACGTGGGGAAAAGGGCATTAATGAAGAAAACAGCAAGTAGAGAAGGAGAGGGAAAGGATGAGAAATGGCAGATTGTTGATGCTGTAGTTTGCATGAGGACAATGGGGGTGTTCATAGCAGGCTCACTGCCTGTGTCAGCACCATGGCTAAAAGGCAGGACTAAAGACTCACATAGAAATAAAGTGAGGTGTTTTTGTTTTTGTTTTTTTTTAAGATCTTGGAGCCAGAAAGATAGTACAGAGACATGAGGCCTTGCCTTCCATAGTTCTGATTCATTTCAGTCCTTGGCACCACAGATGGTCCACTTAGTGAGCTAGGGCTTCACCTCTATGCACAAGACAAGGAATAGCTCCCTATGCATTGCTGGATCCAGCCCCAATCAAAAAGAAAAAGAAGGGACCGGAGAGATAGCACAGTGGTGTTTGCCTTGCAAGCAGCCAACCCAGGACCTAAGGTGGTTGGTTCGAATCCCGGCGTCCCATATGGTCCCGTGTCTACCAGGAGCTGTTTCTAAGCAGATAGCTAGGAGTAACCCTGAGTACTGCTGGGTATGGCCCAAAAACCAAAAAAAAAAAAGGAAAAAGAAAAAGAAAAGGAAATTAGCATTCCCTGACTATTAATCATCTATAAATTTACTATTCCCTGATTTTCCCAGAACAAGCAGACTTTTAAAAAGAATCTTTATCGGGGCCGGAGAGATAGCATGGAGGTAAGGCGTTTACCTTTCATGCAGAAGGTCATCGGTTCGAATCCCGGCGTCCCACATGGTCCCCCGTGCTTGCCAGGAGCGATTTCTGAGCACGGAGCCAGGAAAAATCCCTGAGCACTACCGGATGTGACCCAAAAACCACAAAAAAATAAAATAAAATAATTTTTATCAAAACCTGGTCTAAAAGGCAGAAAAGATAAGACAGTGGAAATTGCTGAACTAGATAAAATTTTCTTTTCTCTTTGCTGTATCTTTATAGCACCATCCCAATTCTATAGAGTACAATTTTACAATGATGTCGGGTCACAGATCAGATTTTTAGAGAAGGTGCAAGTTTGGTCCAGGAAGTCTGAGCAAATCCATAGGGCTGTTCCAATTTGGTACAAATCCAAGGTATGTTTGGTATAATTTCTGAGAGTTAGGCACAGTTGATGGAAAGAGGAGAACCATGCAGCTTCATAGTGCGCATTTGATTATAAGTTCCCGGAGGAACCCTGGTGACATTGGAAACCTTATTGCATTAGAACTCAGTGATTTGACTTTGAGCAGTCTGGCCACACCAGAGGTAGGAGAGCAGAAATATGTTTAGGAGATAAAAATCCTCCCCAATGGAACAGAGGCGAGCTGAAATTTATTTAGAGATGATCAACTTTGTATTGAAGTAGCTCACAGGAGGTATTTTTCAGAAGCCAGCTTGACTCACAATGGTGAAATAATGGGGGTATTAACTTTATGAGCAGAGTCCTCATTTTTGTAGATTCAACCAGTTTCCCTTGAGGAAAATACAATTAACAGAGGCCCTTTGTTTACGCTCTTTGTAGAAGGGGGAAAAGAGAGAACCTGGAATTTCTTTTGACTAAACAAGTGGTATGATTTATAAGGTCAGTCATTTCAACATGTTCAGCTGTATGTCATTCTTAAATTTCAATGTATTATTTATCATAACATACTCACCTGAGTTTATTTTTCTGCCAGGCTGTTTTACTATGCAATCTCTTTTATAAACTTTTAAACTATAATTGTATGTGAAAAATTTTTAAACAGCTCTATTATATTTCTCTGTGTGTGTTTTAATCTGTTTCCAACTCTGAGTCTGTGAACCATCCGTTCTGACTGGATACTGGCCTAAAATCCTTGGTGTTTAAACAGACCTCAGAAACCCTGAACCTCTAGGCTAATGCAGAGATGAAGCTCTTCGATTCAAGCTTCATTAAAGCCATCTCCATTATTAAAGCCCTTGATGTCTTCAACAAGCAATATTATGATTCCTTTAAAGATTTACTTTAGATGCTTTCTTATCTGTTTTGTTTTTTAAAGAGAAAACGTCACCAGAACTCCAGGGGAATGAAACTCCTATCCCTGACTGGGTTGTGGGAAGGGATGTAACACTGAGAAATCTGGCCTTCCTTCTAGACAAGGGAATTGATTCAGAATATATAGAGAATGTGCCTTTCAGCCCTCTGGTCCTCAATGATAGACCTGTGTATACAATAGGGCCTTCTGAGACTTTGACCTGGACTCTCTTAATGTCTCCCCCAACCCATACCAGTGCAGGCAAGTGTGATGGATCCAGATTCGGCATATGGCTGTTAATTCTTCCCCTAACACTTTTCATCCTGGTTCTTCTGGAGATATTAAGGACCCACCTAACCTTTGTACAGACCTTTGTCTCTTGTGAGCACAGCATTCAAAAGAGTGCAGCCTATATTCTGTTTTTGACAAATTTATTTCCCCCATAGGTACTTCCATTTTAATTAGTCAGGTGGCCTTTTTGAAGAAATACTAGAACCAAGAAGTCTGGTTATTTTATAGAAACTGAGATTCTGAAGGTGACACACAGGTTTCTTTCTCTCTGTCACCCTAAAAAATACTCATCCTCTTCTCATTCTCCAGTATTTGTTGGGAGACCCAATGATCTTCCAGTGAAGGTTGATTTTTGTTAAACTTCCTCTTCGCTAAGCAAAGGGGAATTATTGTTTCATGAGGCATCGAGGAGCAAAAAAAAAAACATGGTATCTATGACTTTGTCGCTGGACAAATTTCAAAGTGTCCTTGAACTCACTCAGTGAGCAAAGCTTCCTGAAAAATCTTTTGAAACTTAGGTCCTGCTCCATTTAGCCAAAAATGGGTAGCTTCTCTAAACATAAAGAAGTGTTAACTATGCTCAACTCTTTTCAACAAGAATTTCTAATAATTGTCCATTCTTGAGAACTCTTGGCGCCATCTTTATTCTATTAAGTGCCAATCACCCTGGCTGAAGAAAAGAGTATATTAAAGTTCATATCCAAAACTTAGAAGCTTTCATTTTTAATGGAAAATAGTACAGGGGGTCAATCGTTGTAAATAGAAGTTTAAGTCAAGTAAATGCAAAGGTGTTTAGTATTGTGTGAACTGAGTTCTGTATAAATTATTTGCACACTTTTCTTGCATGATATGATTTTATAGTTGTTTGTACCAGACAGTGGCATATTTTTGTAAAAAATTTTTAACACTGAATTGCAATAAATGTTTTTCCAACAACATATATGTTGTATTTTTTGTGTGTGTCAATACAAGTTGGCATCTTATCATATATATTTAGCTTTTTCCTAGTGGAACTTGCACTTCTAGTAACTTGTAACTGTGGTAGAATTTCTAGGTGTACATGAAAAAATAAGCTTGGTGCTGAACAGCAACCTGAATCAATAGTATAGCATGTCGTTTAAACAGAATGTTTCAAATGATGTTCCTTAATTATTTAGGAAAATAAACTGAACAATTATATAAACATAGCAACAGCATTTGGAGTTTTTGAGACAGGCATTCTATTTCTCTCACTCACTACCATTGATATGATAGTTGTTAGTATAGTTCTTTCTCTAACTGCTCGCCACTGTTTGTGGTAAATTTCCTATCATGGGCTGGTCCTCCCAGCCTTCATCTCTATTGTCTCTGAGTATTATTACCATAGTTTCTTTTTTTTCCTTAAATCTCACATATTAGTGTGACTTCTAACTCATTTCACTCAGCATGATAGTTTCAATGTCCATCCATGTATAGAAAAATGTCATGATTTCATTTTTTCTAACAGCTGCATAGTATTCCATTGTGTGGTTGTACCACAGTTCCTTTAGCCACTCATCTGTTGTCAGGCATCTGGGTTATTTCCAAATTCTGGCTATTGTAAATAGAGCTGCAATAAATATAGGTGTGCAGGGGGCATTTTTGTATTGTTTTTGCATTCCTAGGTTATATCCCTAGGAGTGGTATTGCTGGATGAGATAGGAGCTCAATTTTCAATGTTTTGAGGAATTTCCATATTGTTTTCCAGAAAGGCTGGACTAGACAGCATTCCCACTATCAGTAAATTTTTTTTTGGGGGGCCACACCCGGTGACGCTCAGGGGTTACTCCTGGCTATGCGCTCAGAAGTCGCTCCTGGCTTGGGGGACCATATGGGACGCCGGGGGGTCGAACCGTGGTCCGTCCTAGGGTAGCGCAGGTAAGGCAGGCACCTTACCTTTAGCGCCACCGCCCGGCCCCCCACTATCAGTAAATTAAAGTACCTTTCTTCCCACATTCCTGCCAGCACTGATTGTTTTTGTTCTTTGTGATGGGTGCCAGTCTCTGGTGTATGAGATGGTACCTCATTTTTTGTTTTTATTTGCATCTCCTGATTATTAGTGATGTGGAGCATTTTTTCATGTGAAAGGCCTATTTTAAGTTTAGATTGTTGGGCCCGGAGAGATAGCACAGTGGCGTTTGCCTTGCAAGCAGCCGATCCAGGACCAAAGGTGATTGGTTCGAATCCCAGTGTCCCATATGGCCCCCCGTGCCTGCCAGGAGCTATTTCTGAGCAGACAGCCAGGAGTAACCCCTGAGCAACGCTGGGTATGGCCCAAAAACAAATAATAATAATAATAATAACAATAATAATAATAATAATAATAATAAGTTTAGATTGTTAAAGTTTGGGTCTCTTGATTCCATTTTTGTTGACATTGGCTTGGATATTTCATTCTGTTCTTTTTATCTCCACCAATGCACCTAAGACCACTTGGACCCTTGCCCCTATTCTTTTTCCCCCTTTTTTGTTTGATTTGGGGCCACACTCCTGGTTCTTTGCTCATAAATTGCTCCTGGCAGGCTAGGGGGACTATATGGGATGCTGGGGATTGAACCCAGAACTGTCCCGGGTCAGCAGCATGCAAGGCAAATGCCCTAGTGCTGTACAATCACTCCTACTCCATTTCCCCCTTCTTAATTTTATAGAAAAATGAAGAAACAGGAGATAAAAGAATTCATGTTATATGAAAAAGGCAGGGGAGCCCCTATCTGAAAAAGCAATGGCATGTTTTTGTATAGGCACAACAAAAGTTGGGGAAAATAGAAAAACCCTTTGGCCTAAAAGCAGGGAGATCCTGCCTATGAAATATCCTGCCATAAGACCAACTATAGGCTTCAGACATACTAAGTTGTCTAACCTCAAATTCTTTCTTCATGATCCCAGGAAAAGTTTTTCTCAATCATGGGTTGTCACAGTCAGGCTTCAGTAGAGATCTTGGTTTTTGTACATATCCTATGTCAAACTTAGAGTTCAGGAAATGTCTCCTGACTTAATCTCACTGTTAGGTGGCAAGGCAGGGAAACTGAAAGCAAACTGTTGCTGTTTCCAAGTTTACCAGTTGTCATATGAGCCCATCCTGGAGCAAGCTGAAGTTCCTAGTAGTGATACAGAAAACCATGCTAGAGAGAAATCAGACAGAGAGAGGAATCCAGAGGCTGAAAGAGACAGACAGCCAGTTACCACATCCTGAGAAATCATGATGACAGATATCAACAAGCACAACCAAATGGTCATTCATAACCCACATGAAAGCACTTGAGTAGCTCCCCTGCTTTGTGCTTTTAAATTTTATATTCAGTTGTTTTAATTATATTTTACTATTGAGTGTTCTTTTCTTTTTTTTTTTTTGGTTTTTCGGGCCACACCCATTAGATGCTCAGGGGTTACTCCTGGCTATGTGCTCAGAAATTGCCCCTGGCTTGGGGGGACCATATGGGACACCGGGGGATCAAACCGTGGTCCTTTCCTTGGCTAGCGCTTGCAAGGCAGACACCTTACCTCTAGCGCCACCTCGCCGGCCCCAAGTGTTCTTTTCATTTCAAAATTTCATTCCAAGTCCTACTTCCTTCAAAGAGGATGCCTAGCTTCAAGGGAAGGGTAGCAAGAGCAAACAATCAGTGGCCAAGCTTACTGGTTCCAATTTCACATGCCACTTCGCAACTATGGTGTGTCTTGCTCTGCCTCCATTTCCTGATCTGTAAAATATGACATAGATGATACCTGCCTCATTGATTGCTGTGTGGTGTAATTAAGTTGACACATTTCACATAATTTGGGTACATTTTGCAAGGTGGAAGAAAGCAGTACTTAACACTCTGCAAGATTTTCCATAAGAACTTGTAAATTTGTATTCATTGAAAACATCTTTCCAGGGGCTGGAGCCATAGCGCAGTGGTAAGGCCTTGCACGCAGCTGATCCAGGACAGACCTTGGTTCCATTCCTGGTGTTCCATATGGTCCCCCAAGCCAGGAGCGATTTCTGAGTGCATAGCCGGGAATAATTCACTGGGTGTGGCCCAAAAAGAAAAAAGAAAATTCCATTTTCTATTTTTATATTTTGTGATCAGATAATAAAATCATGTAGCTTTTACTCACTACCCATAAAGAGACACAAGTTGGGCCCGGAGAGATAGCACAGCGGTGTTTGCCTTGCAAGCAGCCTATCCAGGACCAAAGGTGGTTGGTTCGAATCCCGGTGTCCCATATGGTCCCCCGTGCCTGCCAGGAGCTATTTCTGAGCAGACAGCCAGGAGTAACCCCTGAGCACTGCCGGGTGTGGCCCAAAAAACCAAAAAAAAAAAAAAAAGACACAAGTTGCTGAGAGATTGCACAGTGAGTAGGGCACTTGCCTTGCATGTGATTGAACAACTCTGGTTCCATCCCCAGCACCACCTGGTCCCTGAAGCACCACAGATCATCCCTGAGCATAGATCTGGGCCAAGCACTCTGGATATGGTTCATAGTCCCAGTGCCCCAAAAAAGAGACACACAGGATTTGATAATCTCATCCCATCGACATGCAAGGTTTAAGTCAATGACCTCCCACAATTCTTGCCTTTACCAACTGTTTAAGCCAAAAAGCCTCCAATTCATAAACTTTAATCCTTAACCCAATGTGCACACTTACTTATCTATGAAATATAGTCAAGTACAATTCCCATTGGCAATATTTTAAAACATCATGAAAACTTGAGAGGCATCCTTGATGATCATAGATATAATTCCATTTATTAAGTAGCTGGAATGAATTGTAACTTATTGGCTAGTTTTTGGTCAGATGTCACTAGGTTATCATTGGCACTTAGCGACGACCTCATAGGAGATTCATATTGGTGTTCACAGTTTCTTGTTCCTTTGTGCCTGCAATCATGATGTGTTCACTCTAATGTTTCTTTTCAAGCACCTTCTTAAAACTTTTGTTCAATGAAATGCAAATTTTAAAAGAAAGATACCTAAATCCCTTTGACCCTAGAGTATAGTAAAAGGACAAGGAAGGAAAAAAAATAAATGATAGAATAAGAGGTAGACAGTAAATAATGGGGGTAGGGGCTAGGGGCCTTGGATATATCAGTGGGATAGAGGTGTGGTTTGATATATCTAAACCTCAGAACCAACAACAGTGAAAGCAAAAGATTAAAACCATAACAACCAAATTTAATAATGACCCTGTCAAGGATGAAGATTGTGGGATGGAAGAAAACCTGGAAACACTGGTGGAAAGAAGTTGACACTGGTGGTGGGATTGGTTCTGGAATATTATATGCCTAAAACTCAATTACAAATAATTTTGTGCTTTGGAATTTGACTTTAAAGTGTTTCTGTGTATCTGTCCACACACTTTTAGACTTAGACACTATTGCCCATAAGTCCATTTATCCCAACTTACACAGTTACCATATTTCAAAAAGAAATGGTCTCCTAAGGGTTCTACTGGTCCCCTTTGCTCATCAGGGTCAAGGTGCCTCCACTCCTGATGTGCCACCTGTTGTCAGAGAGGTGGCAGCAGAGCCATGGTCAAGCTTGACACTGAATATCTATAAAACATTAGTGAGTCAATCTATCCTAGGCTTCGTCCTAGGCTCAGTGCAAAAACCAAGACCACCAACTACAGAAGACTGATTAAAACAATAGTGATGAAACAGAACTTCTGGAACCGTAAAAAAAAGACACCATCCTAGGCTCCATCATTTGACCTGTGCAAATACTAAGATCTCTAGCTACAGAGGCCTGATTTTATCATCCATGATGGAGCAGAAAGTTTCCAGACACCACAAAAGAATCTAGGGGAGAGTAAAAGAACATGTATGGAGCCTGTAGTTATTCTCATGACAGTATACTTCAAGGGTGGAGAAACCCTGTATCTCTTAGGCCAAGGGAATTTCCTTTCTAATCTCCCCAATATTTACTATGCCTATGCAAAATAAAAAGCACAAATTAATTTTTTTTGGTTTTGTTATTATTGTTGTTTGTTTTTGTTTCCATTTTTGTGCTTTGTTTTGTTTGTATTTCAGGACCATGATTATAGTATGGTTGTTGTCTTTATTACTGTGGTGCTTTTTGGGTTTTTTGTTTGATTTTTCTTTTTGGATTGTTATGTTTTTCTTCCTTTTTCCCTTTCTTCTCTTAAATTGATATTTATACCCTCTAGAAGGACTCCGCCTAATTTTTTTCCTTGTTTGATTTTTGCCCCATTTTATTTTTTCTTTCCTTCAAATAGAACCACATAACTTGAACCATCTAGTTCCACCTCACAAATTGAGGGGGAAATAATGGAGGGCACCAAGACCAAGCAGTCATATGAACATTAAGTAGAAATAAAAAATAATCAGACTTAAACACCAGATCCAAAGCCAACGACAATAGGGGGATATGGGATGCATGCTGGGAACAGGGGTGGAGGGAGGACAACATTGGTGGTGGGAATGCCCCTGATTCAATGTCACTATGTGCCTAAAATATTACTGTAATCCACTTTGGTCAAAATAAAAATTCTTATTATAAAAAAATTAAAAAATAAAGACATTGGTGCATCAAGACCCTGTTTTCTCCCAAAGGATTTCTTCTTTCCCTGGCCCAAAGCAAATTCCCCAGGGGATTAGGGAGAAGGGCTAACTTGCCCTACACCCTCCTGCCAGTTGCATCTTATTGATTCTCCCTATAGTTCAGTTCTGGGCAGGCCTCAGTATCCTTTGTGTCTCCAACTAGTCCCTTTGTTAATGGTCCTTCACTAGCACTACTCAATGAAATTTCCTACCAGAAACCTCACTAGTCCTGCTTTATTTTCTGATCTTTAAACAGCAATTGCAAAAAAAAAAAAAAAAAAAAGGCAAATAAATAAACAGCAGTTGCAATTGGGTTAATTTCACTGAATCCAGGGAGAGCCACCAGTGGTACGGACTAGAGTCAACCTGTTAATGAAGCTTTCAGGAATGACCACTGGATATTCCCTCTACCCCAAAATCTGTGGCAAAAATTCTTTCAACTTGATCAACAGGTAATAAAAAAATTACAGTCCAGCAGCAACACTTATAATAAATCTAATCTTACCCTTTGCCAAGTGCTTGCAAAAGTATTATTTATTTTCATTGTCAGAGGAAGCTGTACGGTAGACCTAGGCTTTCATCTACTTTATAAATGTGGAAACTGAGGCAGTTCAGAGCCACTAGAGGAATTGTGCAAGCAGATATATCAGAACTGGCCCATGTTGGTGGAACTGGTTAAGTTACTTCCAGTTTCTAACTTGAGGGCATGTTGTTACATTCTCATCAGTTGTCGGTATCTATTTACATCACAGAAACCAGCAAGAACTACAGATTAGAACTAGAGAGATAGTACAGCAGGTAGAGAATTTGCCTTTCACACAGTGAACCTGAATTCAATCCCTCTCATCCCATATGCAAGGTACCCTGATCATTTCCAGGAGTACAGTGCCAGGAGAAACCCCTTATGTACCCACTCACTCCCCCAAAAAAAGGAAGAAAAAGAACTACAAATTAGTGTACTTTGGGACATGGTGAAAAGCTGATTTTGAATCAGATCATCAAATTCGAATCACACAGGTACTTGACCAGAGAGGGTTTTAACAGCTATTTTGAGTGCACCACAGCTGTTTCTCTCTCTCTTTTTCCTGGGATCCAGAGGAGTGCAGCCACTCTGCTTCATGGCACATCTCCTAGCCAATGAACCCCAGCACAACACATATAAAAAAAAACCCACACTACAAGCATGACAATGGGGAAACAACGCAGGCCAACACCATGCATAGAGAATGAAGATGATAGTTCTGATGACCCGAAAACTGCCAACCACCTATGCAGGACATGTTCCCAATCAATACTCAGAAAAAGAACTACTCCAAGTATGGCTACACAGATTAAACAGTACAATGCTCAGAGCCATTGTTAAAACACTTCTCAGGCCAGTTAAGTCCACCCCAACAGTGCTCAAGGAACCAGGTGGTGCCAGAACTTTAATTCAGGACCAGACATGAGGACCAGTCCTTGATACTATCTCACATGCCTACTTCTTTGGTATATGTATTTAATAGGGGGATTGAAGGTTTTTGGGGTTTTTTTAATTTTTTTATTTTTAATTATGGGAACAAAGATGCAAAGAAAGAGGACAAGGGAAAGTTACAGTGGAAGGACAATCACCCATGACATAATTCTCAGAAGAATTCCCCTTGCTGATATCTTAACTTTGAACTTTCAGCCAAAGAACATTAAGATAAATAAAACATGGCGTTTGCCTTGCAAGCAGCCGATCCAGCACCAAAGGTGGTTGGTTCGAATCCCGGTATCCCATATGGTCCCCCGTGCCTGCCAGGAGCTATTTCTGAGCAGACAGCCAGGAGTAACCCCTGAGCAATGCTGGGTGTGGCCAAAAAGAAAAATAAAACAGAATCCATGTACAATTACTTTGTCCCTCAAGTCCCCAGATTGTAATACATTATAATATTTCTTAGCAGCAGACAAGGCCATCTAAAGCCATAAAACTTATGTATCTCCTTAGACATTAGAGGCATAGTACTTTTTTACATTTCCATGTACATGCATATTAGTTTAAGTTAACCTCAAAAGTTTAAGTGGGTTTTTTTTTTAAGGATTAGAGTCAAAGGAGCACAGTAAAAACGGTGTTAGAGTGGCAATTGTTGTTTGCATAGGCCCACCAAAATATGAGGGGCATGGAAAGGAATAACCTTGGCCTAAATACAAAGAGACCCTACCCCTGAAGTTTCATGGCATAAGGCCAACTCTGGGCTCCAGGCAAGCTAGATCATCCAATCCAAGACATTGTCTGTAGTGCCAATACACTTTTATTTTTCACATAGTCTCTGTTGTTGGTATCATGTTTCTGTACTAAAGATCCTGGAATCTGCATATCCTACATTGAAGTCAGGATGTGGAGCATCCTCTCCTTTCACCTCACAATTAAAGAACAATGCAGAGAGCCCTGTTTTGTAAGCAGGTCGTTGTTGTTGTTAAGTCTTTTCAGTGTTAAGGGAGTCTCTTTTGAGCAGGTCGAAGTCAGAGCAGCGGTAGGGTCTTCCCTGGTAGAGGATTGCTTCCAGGTGATGTTATAGACAAACTTGGATGTTTCGTGGATGGCTTCCCTGGTTCAGGGGTGAATGGAAAATGTCCTTTCTTGTGAGGTCTGTGCCAGGTCGTTATGTCAATGTTCAGGGTGTAAGGTCTCTTTGCACTACAAGATTTGTGTGTTCCAATCTCTATTAGATAGGATCTTATTTGTATGTATAGTATTTTCCCATTTTAATGTGCCTATGCAAAAAAGGAGCAATGCCACGTGGCATTATTGGCGCATATGGGGGCCATAAGAACAAGTCCAACAATCCCCATGACGTGGTTCAATCAACAGCATTAAACTGGGGGACTCTTTCATCAAAATTCCTTATTGAACAGCTCACAAAGAGAAGATAAAAAGTGGTTAGAATCGTCACTGTATAAGAGAATATTTAGTAAGACTTATAGCTGTCAGAGAAAAAAACACATAAAATATTCAAAAGAAATATGTGTCCATTTTATGTCTTTTGAAATAGTTGGGGGTTGTTACACACAATGCACGGCTTTGGTCTGTGATTAGGATTGTGCAGTACTGATGTTAAAAAGAGTAATGTGGGTTAGTGATGTTTGAGGCAGTGAGAGAGTTAAGGAGTAAAAATGAGCTTTGTAGGGGTGTGGGAAAGGGCAGAATACAAAATGAAAATTCTGGATACACAAAACATAAAATAAGGATAGGGAATACTCTTTTTATTGGGGGGGGAATACTCTTAATACATGCAATGTATGTACATACATCAAGGCTCCCAGCACACCCAAATTAGGATGTCAAGAAGGAAATCCCACTCACTTTAGTGCCACACAAACTCAAATATCTTGGAGTCAACTTGACCAAAGACATGAAGGACCTATACAAAGAAAACTATAAAACCCTGCTCCAAGAAATAAGAGAGGACACTCGGAAATGGAAACACATATCCTGCTCATGGATTGGCAGGATTAACATCATTAAAATGGCAATATTCCCCAAAGCATTATACAGATTTAATGCGATCCCCTTAAAAATACCCATGACATTCTTCAAAGAAGTGGATCAAACACTTATGAAGTTCATCTGGAATAATAAACACTCTCGAATAGCTAAAGCACTCCTAGGGAAAAGGAAAATGGGAGGCATTACTTTCCCCAACTTTAAATTGTACTACAGAGCAATAGTTATCAAAACAGCATGGTATTGGAATAAAGACAGACCTTCAGATCAGTGGGATAGACTTGAGTTCTCAGACAATGTTCCCCAGACATACAATCACCTAATTTTTGACAAAGGAGCAAGAAATCCTAAGTGGAGCAGGGAAAACCTCTTCAACAAGTGGTGCTGGCAGAACTGGTTAGCCACTTGCAAAAAAAGCGAACATAGACGCCCAGTTAACATCATGTATGAAGGTAAAATCCAAATGGATTAAAGACCTTAATATCAGACCTGATACATATATAGAACAACACGAAGGTAAAACACTCCGTGACATTGAGACTAAAGGCATCTTCAAGGAGGAAACTGCACTTTCCAAACAAGTGAATGCAGAGATCAACAGATGGGACTATATTAAGCTGAGAAGCTTCTGCACCTCAAAAGAAATAGTGCCCAGGATACAAGAGCCACCCACCGTGTGGGAGAAACTATTTACCCAATA
Source organism: Suncus etruscus (assembly GCF_024139225.1). Lineage (NCBI taxonomy): Eukaryota > Metazoa > Chordata > Mammalia > Eulipotyphla > Soricidae > Suncus > Suncus etruscus. The sequence continues at coordinate 31,382,935 of NC_064866.1, read as the reverse complement.
CCCATCAGATAAGGAGCTAATATCCAAAATATACGGGGCACTGACAGAACTTTACAAGAAAAAAAACATCTAATCCCATCAAAAAATGGGGAGAAGAAATGAACAGACACTTTGATAAAAATGGCCAAAAGGCACATGAAAAAATGCTCCTCATCACTTATCATCAGGGAGATTCAAATCAAAACAACGATGAGATACCATCTCACACCACAGAAATTGGCACACATCACAAAGAATGAGAACAATCAGTGCTGGTGGGGATGTGGAGAGAAAGGAACTCTTATCCACTGCTGGTGGGAATGCCGTTTAGTCCAACCTCTATGGAAAACGATATGGAGATTCCTCCAAATTTTACAGGGGTCTCAAACTATGGCCTGCGGGCCACATATTGTATTTATTCCCATTTTGTTTCTTCACTTCTAAATAAGATATATGCAGTGTGCATAGAAATTTGTTCATAATTTTTGTTTTTACTATAATCTGGCCCTCCAACAGTCTGAAGGACAATGAACTGGCCCCCTGTTTAAAAAGTTTGAGGACCCCTGCTCCAAAATCTGGAAATTGAGCTCCCATTCGACCAAGCTATTCCACTCCTAGGGATATACCCTAAGAACATAAGAATACAATACAAAAACCCCTTCCTCACACCTATATTTATTGCAGCACTATTCACAATAGCCAGGCTCTGGAAACAACCAAGATGCCCTTCAACAGACGAATGGCTAACGAAACTGTGGTACATATACACAATGGGATATTATGCAGCCATCAGGAGAGATGAAGTCATGAAATTCTCCTATCATGGATGTACATGGAGTCTATCATGCTGAGTGAAATAAGTCAGAGGGAGAGAGAGACGCAGAATAGTCTCACTCATCTATGGGTTTTAAGAAAAATAAAAGTCATTTTTGCAACAATCCTCAGAGACAATGAGAGGAGGGCTGGAACTTCCAGCTCACTTCATGAAGCTCACCACAAAGAGTGGTGAGTGCAGTTATAGAAATAACTACACTGAGAACTACCATAATCATGTGAGTGAATGAATGAGAGAACTGGAAAGCCTGTCTAGAGTACAGGTAGGGTTGGGGTTGGATGGAGGGAGATTTGGGACATTGGTGGTGGGAATGTTGCACTGGTGAAGGGGGGTGTTCTTTACATGACTGAAACCTAATCACAATCATATTTGTAATCAAGATGTTTAAATAAAGAAAAAAATATTTTAAAAAAAGAAAAAGGCAGGAGTCCCTATTTAAAAGATAAAAAAGAAAAATAAAGAAATAAATAGGGAAAAGGGGCTATCAATTTATTCTATAGGTGCAACAAAAGTTGAGAAAAATTAAAAGAAAAACCTTTGGCTTAAAAACGGGGAGACCCTACCCACAAACTATCCTGCCATAAGACCAACTATAGGCTCCAAGCTATAACTTGGAGTTATAACAAGTTATAACAAGTTATAACTTAGCTATAACAACTACTAAGTTGTCTAACTCCAAAGTCTTTCTACACGATCCCACTAAAAGTTCTTAATGTGATTGTTCCAGTCAGGTTTCTGTAATTAGAGAGCTTGGTTTTTTACAAACATCCGATGTCGAAGTCAAGGTGTTCTGGAGCATCTTCTGGTCTCATATCACCATTAGGTGGTGATGCATGGAAACTTACCCTAAAAGCAAGTTTAAAAATTGTTGCTGTTTCCAAGACATCAGGGTCCCATATGAACCCATCCTGTAGTCAGTTCCAATGGCAGCTACTGGGCCCTACTGGGCCTTCCCCTGGATAAGTTTAATTCCTGGTGCTGATGAAGGAAACTATGATGGCTCCAAAGATGGGATCCAAGGCTCAGGGGTGAATGACCCATGCCCAATCAACTGAAGCCTAAGTCAAGTCACTGTAACAAAATGTTCAGGTTGAAAGCCCCCCCCAACAGTATGAAATGTATGAGTTCCTTTCTGTATTAGATAAAAATTTCTATATATAAGATTTCCACATTTTAATGTGCCTCTGCAAAAAGAAACAATGCCACATTATACTATTGGTGCATGACTCACCTGTTTTGTTTTTTTTTTATATTCCACATATGAGTGAGATCACCCACTTATTTGTCTTACTCTCTCTGTTTTCAGTTAGTCTGACTCTCTCCAGTTGTAGCAAAGAGTCAGATTCCATCTTTCCTTATAACTTATAAATTCCATTGTGCATATAGACCATATCTTTATCCACTCAACCCTTATTGGCTTGGGTTGCTTCCAGATCTTGTCTATTGTACAAAGTGCTGGAGTGGCCCTAAGAGTGCGTATATTTTTTCAAATTAGCATTTTTGTGAGCACAGGTTCCCTTTTCCACTATTATTTGCCTTTCTTATTTGCCTTTCTTCTTCATTTCACAACAATGAAGTGCTTTCATATGAGCTCCACTGTAACTTTAACCAAAGCAGTGGTGATGAGGTAATTCAGTATACACCAAGACTACAAATGACAATGCCATTGTAAACATGTTAGTTTAGCTATAAAAGGAAAAAAGAGAGAGAAAGAGGAGGCACCTCAAAGTCAGATAACCCTAACATCATGAATTTCATAGATCTAAAGACATTACACTTGACACACCTCCAAGGTGACCTGGTCCAGTTTCTACTGACTTCCTCTAAATAAATGTTCTTATTATACAAATAATACAACTAAGACCAGGAACTATTAATTATTTGACCAAAATAAAGTTTAATAAGAAATCAAACTTTCTGATTTGTTAATTACTGAAATAGAATGTTGAATCAGTTCCTCTTGTTTCAGAAGGTTTTTTTGGGGGGGTGATTTTTTTCCTATATATATATTAATTTTAATAAAACTGTCTTGTCTTGGTCTCCTCACTTCCTAGTTCTGGTCATATTCACCTCTTCTTTGTATGTTTGTTTTCTTTTTGTGTTTTTGTTTTTGAACCATACTTTGCAGTTCTCTGAGCTTACTCAGGGATCAATCCTGACAGTGCTCCATATGGGATGCCAGAGATCCATCACAGATTAATCACATGCAAGTTACTAGCACTCTGATCCATCTTTGTGCACTTTCTAATATTGGGCCACGTTCTTTAAAGAAATTGCCTGAGTCTGTAATTCGTGTAAAAAAAAATTCTAGTCACTTTAATATCTGAAGATAAGCACTTTATGAATCAATAGCTTCTAATAAGAAGTGAAAAGATAAAAGCATACCTTAAATATTGGGATCTGTTTCCTAAAACCACTTGTAAAATGAATGTATGTTTTCTATAATTTCCTGGAAGGTTTTTTAAATTTGTGAATGACCCTACTTATTTTATTTTTTACAGCTCTATTTATATAATGTTTATAAGTTTAAGGTATATAGCATAATTATTTGATAACATACATATTGCAAAATGACTACCACAATAAAATCAGTTAACACCATCATTTATGTAATTACCATTTGTGTGGTGATAATTGAAATCCATATGATACATTATTTACTGTAGACTCCAAGTTGATCTCCAAAATCCATTCCACATATAATTGGAAGATTTTATGGTTTGACTATTATCTCCCCAAACCCTGGTAACTATCATTGTAATCTCTATTTCAACAAGTTTGACTTTTTCTGATTTCACATATAAATGAGATCATGGAGTTTTTGTCTCTATATCTTATTTTAATTAGTATAATGCCCTCAAGGCCTACCCATGCTGTCGTGTATGACAGTAGTTCCTTCTTTTTTTATTGTCAGAGCTGAATAATATTCCATTACAGTGATTTTTTTTTTCAATCACTTGACTGTAGAGCAGTGGAATTCTCAAGTGTAAAAAAAAAAAATTGAAATTCTGTGACCAGAGAGATAATGGATAGGATTTTCTAGATAGAACATGGTCAATCCAGATTCTATTCCCAGCACCCCATATAATACCCAAGACTATGTGGAGTGTTCCCTAAGCACAGAACCAGAAGTAATTCTGAGCACTGGTGGGAGTGACCAAAGAACAAAACGAAACAAACAAAACAATCAAAATCTATAAAACAATAGTTACTAAATTTTCTTTAACAAATACTTCATCAATGGTACCAAGACCAGACAGTCATATGTTCATTTGGTGGAAATAAAAAATGATCAGACTTGAATACCAAATCCGAAGTCAACAACAGAATCGATACCCAATCTATAACAAGCTGTATAAGTGAAAAACAGTTGCACTAGCATTACAGGGGGTAAAGGAGGAAGATGTGGAACATGCTGGGAACAGGGATGGAGGGAAGACAACACTGGTGGTGGGAATGCTGTTCATTGTCACTATGTGCCTTAAATATTACTGTGAAAGATTTGTAATGCTTTTTGACCACAATAAAAAAAAAACACTCCATCAATGAATGCTTAAGTTATTTGTCTCAACTATGATAAATGATGTGGGAATGAAAGTCAAAAAATCCGGATAAGGGGACTGAGATATATCATGGAGGTAAGGTGTTTGCCTTGCATGCAGAAGGACAGTGGTTCGAATCCCGGCATCCCATATGGTCCCCCGAGTCTGCCAGGAGCGATTTTTGAGCATAGAGCCAGGAGTAACCCCTGAGCGTTGTTGGGTGTGACCCAAAAAAAATCTTGATAAGGGGCTGGAGAGATAGCATAGAGGTAAGGCATTTATTTGCCTTACATGCAGAAGGACAGTGGTTCGAATCCCGGCATCCCATATGGTCCCCCGAGTCTGCCAGGAGCAATTTCTGAGCATAGAGCCAGGAGTAACCCCTAAGCGTTGCTGGGTGTGACCCAAAAAAAATCTTTATAAGGGGCTGGAGAGATAGCATAGAGGTAAGGCATTTATTTGCCTTACATGCAGAAGGACGGTGGTTCGAGTCCCGGCATCCCATATGATTCCCCGAGTCTGCCAGGAGCAATTTCTCAGCGTACAGCCAGGAGTGACCCCTGAGTGATGCCGGGTGTGACTCCCCCCACCAAAAGACTCTTTTCCAGCCTCTTCTGTTGTATAGAGTTGTTATACAAGTCATCTTCCAGCTCACTGATTCTGTCCTCAACAGTGAGGTTTTCATTTTGCATATCAAGTTTTTTCAGTCCTATTATTTCAGTCTTAAGTTTTTCATTTCTACTTTCACATTCTCTTTTCATACTTTTCATATCCTCTTGATTCTTGTGGTTTATTTGGTTCATTCCATGGTTTCTTTAAGCTCTTTGAGCGTACTCCAGACTTCAAAGTCCTTATCAGAGAGGCTATGTAAGGGGCCAATACTTGTTGGTTCTGTAGAGCTACCATAATCATCCTCTAAGCATGGTGGTATTTTGCGTTGTTTCCCCATTGTGTACTTTGCAGTGTGGTGTTTTCTACATGTTATGCTGGGATTCGTTGACTAGAAAATATGTTATGTGCATGACCACTCCATTCTTCTCAATGTGCAGGTCTTGCTGGGTCCCTTCTAAGCCATGTGATGGGTGCCAGTTGATGCCACCTCAGGAGGGGCGGGAGGACTGATTAGACTTTTGTGTTTTAATTTCTTTACCTATAAAATGAGGACAACAATAACCCCTCATTGGTGAAAGAAAGTGGACACTGGTGAAGCAACTGATGTTGGGGCATTGTATACTGAACTCCAGTCATGAATAAATTTGTAATCATGGTCTAAATAAAATTAAAATAATAACTTCTAGTTTATAGAATTCTTTATTGGGTTAAATGGGTTATTTTATTTAGAACAGAGTCTGTCTCAGAGTAAACTGAATATATATCAACTTTCAGTATCACAGTTTTATTGTTACTGTTCTGTAGAATACCCAGACACTGTTCTGAGTGTGTTAAATTGTTATCTCAACCATTGTATGGAATAAGGATTATTTATTATGCCCACCTGACATGGGAAGGAACCAAGGCACAGGAAAGCTTAACCAGCTTGCCCACAGACATCCAGTGGAACTGGCATTCAAACTTAGGAGAGCTAAAAGCAGAAAGTCCTTTCTGTGGTGTGTAGAGGTTAAGTGGAGCCAATTTTACTCAGCACTTCCAGGAAGTCAAAGGCAAAAGTACTTTTTCCAAAACAGCAACCAATATAATGTGGTCCTAAAATAACACACACACACACACACACACACACACACACACACACACACACACACACACAATCTGACTCTGAACTTTTGAAAAATATTCACATGAGTAACCAAGGAAATAGTACAGCAGGTAGGGCACTTGACCTGCGTTCTAGCTACCCTTGGCATCCCATATGGTGACCCAAGCCCACCAGGAGTAATTCCTGAGCGCAGAGCCAGGAGTATGCCCTGAATACCAAAACAAAAACAAAAACAAAAAAATCATATTTTTATCAATCTAATTTCAAATTAGAAAAGACAAAAAAAAATCCATCTTGCCCTCCAGGATATGAAAACATGACCTCACTGACTAATGGAATCAGGCCCAGTAGACATATATAAATCCTTGAACCCTGAAGCTGATTTTTCTAAAGAAAGCTTCTATTCCTGCACCCAGAGCTTTGGTTTGATTTGGATGCCACATCCACCCGAGGGGGCATTTGAGGTCCTCAAAGTAGAACCTGCGTTGTTTATATAACCAGCCCAACTCCCATACAAGGGAAGCTGGTACACTGCAATTATAGGCTTGCAGGGTGTGAAGGGGAAAAAAATAAACACGGAGAAGAGCTCCATCTGCCTGTGAATTCCAAACCATCTAGATTCTAGAAGCACCAGAACACTCCTGGAAAAAGGAGCAGCAAGCTAGACTCTCTTCACACCGCCATTCCAAACATCCATCTTCATTAAATAAACAGATCTGGACTGCCCCTGAACTGAGTGTGACTGAAGTCTCATAAATGACCTCATCACATCTGGATGGCATTTTGGCAAATGTAGAAGCCCCTAGAAAAGTCCAAACCACACATATCCTCCTCCTCCGCAACATCCACCTCCCCACACACAAACACATGTTTTGTAATCAAGAACAGCAGAGCTGAACTTGAGACATGCTCCTAAGTCCATCCTCTGCATCTTTTTCACTTTTACACACTTGGGGTGGCCAGCTCTTGTCTAGTGTTAAGGGGGGCAGTGGTCCCAGCTTTCTTAGTGTATTTCATTGATTCTTAGGGCAACTATGCTATGCTCTTCATTTTTTTATATGTAATTAAATAATTTTTATTTTGACCAAAGTAAATTACAAATCTTTCACAGTAATATTTTAGGTACGTAGTGACATTGAATCAGGGGCATTCCCACCACCAGTGTTGTCTTCCATCCACCCCTGTTCCCAGCATGCATCCTATATCCCCTCCTTTGCCCCCCCACCCCCGGCTGCTAGTATAAGTGGTTCCCTCTGTGTCTAGCTTGTTGTAGATTGGGTTTGGATTTAGTGTTTAAGTATGATCATTTTTTTTGGTGCACCATTCCTAGAGGTACTGCAATACCAGGTCGATGCATGGGATGGACACAGCAAGCTCCTATTCCAGTTCCTAGTGCCAAAAATCCATTTAATATATTGTCGTCGGATAGACGACATATCAGGTATTAAACTGATAGGAACAGGTACTGCACTTGATCTTAGCCAAAAGGCCGAGAAGTGATAGTATGATCATTTTTTATTTCTACTCAATGTTCATACACCTGTTTGGTCTTGATACCCTCAATTTGAGAGGCAGAACAAGATGGTTCAAGTTATGTGGTTCTGTCTGGAGGAGAAGAAAAAATAAAGAGAAATTCAGGCACCATCTCTCTCTCATATCAGCCCCTCCACACTTTAACTTTCTCACTGCTTGCCTGAAAGCGTGAGAGGAACTGAAGCAATCTCCCATCTGCAGCCTGAATTCCTCCAACACCTGGCCTTTTCTTGCTGCCAAGATCTTTCCAGAGTATATGTCTGATCCCAATACAACACATCCATTCAAAATCAAACACTGCAAGATTCTCTTATATATATATATATATATATTTTTTTTTTTGCTTTCTTGGGCCACAAAAAAAGTATCACCCAGTGAATACTCAGGGGTTACTCCTGGCAATGAGCTCAGAAATCACTCCTGGCTTGAGGGACCATAAGGGAACACCAAAAGCTCGAACTGCGGTCTGTCCTAGCTTAGCGCATGCAAGGCAAACGCCCTACTGCTTGTGCCACCACACCAGCCCTTTCTCTACTTTTTCTATTTGAATTGTAAGGAAACAAAACAGAGAGGGGCCTTAAGCAAAAGTAACTTATTCTTCCACAGCAATGAAGGCTGGAAAGGTCCAGAATCACTGAAGAGCAGAGTTCTGGCAGGATTTGACTTCCTGTAAAAGTACTCTTCCTGACTTGGTCTCATGTGGCAGACACATCCTTTCTATCATTTCTTTTAGAGAAATGATAATGGCCATATCATGATTTGCATCACAGAAGACTACAACTGTATCATTCCAAAGTTGCTTTGCTTTTTGGTGGGGGGAGCTGGTTAACCACACCTGGTGATGCTGGGGTTATTCCTGGCTCTGTACTCAGAAAACAATCCTGGTAGTACTTAAGCAACCTTAAGCAGGGACCGGGCACCTGCTGCAGGGACCCAACCAGGGAAGCCAGAATGTATCAACCCGGACCCACATCCAGACAGAAGAGAGAGGGACAGGGACAGGGACAGGAACAAATCCAAACAGCATCTTGCTGATTTTTTTTTTTTTTTGGTTTTTGGGCCACACCCGGCGGTGCTCAGGGGTTACTCCTGGCTGTCTACTCAGAAATAGCTCCTAGCAGGCACGGGGGACCATATGGGACACCGGGATTCGAACCAACCACCTTTGGTCTTGGATCGACTGCTTGCAAGGCAAATGCCGCTGTTGCTATCTCTCCGGGCCCTTGCTGATGTTTTATCTCCAGTCCACCACAGGCCGGCAGGCTCTACTCCAGTCTTTACCCTGGACCCCCTCAATAACTTCCAGGCTCTTTTTTTTTTATAGGGCAGTTATAAAGCATGTCCCAGTCCAACTGCCATGGGGGGGGGGGCATCATCACCCCTTAAAGGTTTATTGATTAATTCCCTTAAATACATCAACAATATAGGGTGTCAGGGATCAATCTGGGTTGGCTACATATAAGTAACGTGCCTTACCTGCTATACTATCGATACAGCTTCCTGGGTTAGATTTTGTTTGTTTGTTTGTTTGTTTGGGTCACATCTGGCTTCGCTCAGGGGTTACTCCTGGCTCTGCGCTCATAAATCGCTCCTGACAGGCTTGGGGGACCATATGGGATGCCAAGATTTGAACCACCGTCCTTCTGCATGCAAGGCAAACGCCCTACCTCCATGCTCTCTCCAGCCCCTGGGTTGGATTCTTTAAGTGCCTTCCCACCAAAAGTGTAGAATCTGGGCCCGGAGAGATAGCACAGCGGCGTTTGCCTTGCAAGCAGCCGATACAGACCAAAGGTGGTTGGTTCGAATCCCAGTGTCCCATATGGTCCCCCGTGCCTGCCAGGAGCTATTTCTGAGCAGACAGCCAGGAGTAATCCCTGAGCACTGCCGGGTGTGACCCAAAAACTAAAAAAAAAAAAAAAAAAAAAAGTGTAGAATCTATGAGTACAAGAATTACATAATACTTAATACTATCTATTTTCCTAAAGGCCCTTAATAATATATCTTTATGTGTGACATATTCCTTAGACTCCAAGAAGCAATGGTTAATAGGGCACAACAGTAGACTTTACTAGACTATTCTTCTATTTTTTTCCCCAAGCCTCTGACCTAACGAGCTATTATTGCTTTTATTACATCTCCTTCTCCACTAGTGCTAAGTTTCGATTCACAACTATTAGAAAGCTCTAAGTCTATATATCTTGCAACCGGGATACTGAAGCACTTTATACTAAAGAGTAGCATTGTTTTGAACCTTGAGATAGCATAATCAGTAGGGAACTTGCCTTGCACAAGGCTGACCTGGGTTCAATACCTGCCATCCACTATCATTTCTGAACCTACCAGGAGTAATCCCTGAGAGAAAACCCAGGAATAATCCTTGAACACCACTGGGTATGTCCCAAAAATTATTAACAAGAGCATTATTGGGGCTGGAGAGATAGCATGGGGGTAGGGTGTTTGCCTTGCATGCCTTGTGCTGCCGGGTATGACCCAAAAACAAAACAAAGCAAAAAAAGCATTATTGGGTATTGGGGCCAGAGTGATACCACAGTGGTAGGGCATTTGCCTTGCACATGGGTGACCCAAGATGGACCCAGGTTCAATTCCCGGCATTCCATATGGTCCTCCAAACCTGCCAGGAAAGAAGATTTCTGAGCACAGAGCCAGGAGTAACCCAAGTGCCGCTGGGTGTGACCCAAAGACAAAACAAACAAACAAAATAAAGAGCATTATTTGACTTACATGTGCAAATAATAACTGGAAGTAATGTGATGGCTATTTGGAGGCCCTAATTGCAAAGATTACAGACATCATCTCATTTTATTGTCCCAGTATCCCTCACAAATACGGCATAAACAACTAAGACCATAGGCTCTGATAAAAGGTAGGGGATGGAGAGTGCACTTAGGACAGAGAAGAGACCACTATAACAATGATAGTTGGATAGTTATCATGTGATAGTTATCACAATGGACAACAACTGGGTGTTGGAACTGAAACAATAGACATTTAGGTATTTGTCTTGCACATAGTGGACTCCAGTTTGATCCTCAGCATCCCATACAGTCCCTTAATTCTGCCAGGAGTGATTTCTGAGTGCAGAGCCAGGAGCAATCTCTGAATATCACTGGGTGTGACTCAAAAAATAATAATAAACTGGGTATGAAAGGACGCAAAATGATACCCTTTCAGTAAAAACACTGAAAACCACAAACCACAATGCCTAAAAGAAAAACTAAGGGGAAGTGAGAGAAAGAGAGAGAGAAAGAATAATGTCTACCATAGAGACAAGCTGGGAAGTGGGAAGTGGGAGAGAAAATAAGTTCATTCGTGGCAGGAAGTGAACACTGGTGAAAGGATGGGTGTTGGAACATTGTAAAACTAAAACTCAATTATCGGCAACTTTTCTCTTTTTTTTTTTTTTTATGGTTTGTGGGTCACACACACTCAGGGGTTACTCCTGGCTCTATGCTCAGAAATCGCCCCTGGCAGGCTCGGGGGACCATATGGGATGCTGGGATTCAAACCACCGTCTCCTGAATGCAAGGCAAACAGCCCACTTCCATGCCATCTCTTCAACCCCAATCATCAGCAACTTTTAATCTCACAATGATTCGATTAAAGGAAAGCAAATAAATGCCATATGTGCTGAAATTACACTGATCCCGGTTCAATACTCTTCTGTTCTTGTAACATTCCTTGGCTTCTGTCCAAAATGCTAAAGCAGGGGTTAAAATGCTTGTAGCCATACCTGGCTCAATCTATGGCACTACATATGCCCCCCCAATACTAAAAGGAGTAGCCCCTTAGAACCATTATGTGGCCCCAACCCACCTCAAAAAATAAAAAAGAAGGGAGTTTATTTCTCTATGCCTATTTCTTCATCTGTATAATGGGCATAATAAGAGTAATTGCATTTAAGGCTTGCCATACGCAGGGCCTAATAAAATGATGTATAGTTAGGCTTAGCTCTATGGCTGGCAATGAGAAATCATTCCAGAAATGCCAGCTTCTGCTGCTGCTCTAGCTTGCTCATCCTGAGGTTAGTGCATGTCCAGCAGCATCAAATCATGTGTCCTGCAGCTGGAAAACAAGCTGCCTAAGCTAAACTCTGGCCATTCATGCAGGAAGTTGGCTATACACACCTACTTGGCATTCAGAAATGGACAGCAGCAAACACTCCTAACAAATGCTTGTATTCATCTTACAGTAAGCAAAAAAAAATTTTTTAAAAATCTATGTTTTGGGTTGGAGTGCTAGCACAACAGGTAGGGCATTTGCTTTACACATGGTTGACCCAGATTCTATCCCCAGCATTCCACATGGTCCCTTGAGCCTGCCAGGAGTGATTTCTGAGCACAGAAACGGGAGTAACACATGAGTGCCACCAGGTATGGCCAAAAAAAGAAAGGAAAGGAAAGAGAAGCTATGTTCTCATTCCTTTTGCCACCAAAATAGCTAGCTCTGCTCCCTGAAGAGATCCCAAATTATTATAGTTCCTTAAATGCCCTAAAATTCTCAAAATAGGAGGAATGTGTTTTCAAGGCAGGATCAGCTTGGAGCTAGAAGACAAAAGGTTAAATTCTCTCAAGTTATGACAACGTAGTTCATTTCCTGTTTTTCTTCACTGTCTAGACACACATCGCATAAGCATTAGCTATGAATCCCACCACCAGGTTAAAAATAGGCAGTTTAAATATGACAGGCTGTGGGGGAGGAGAGATTGTAGGTTTCTACCTTCATTCACAATATAAGTACTTTGAAAGGGAACTTTTTGTCGTTGTTGCTAGTTTTCTTCACTCTGTAAAACAGTATTTCAATGGTTAGGCACTGTTCCTAAAGATTACAGAACTGGAGAGATGGCTCAGAGGGATGGAAAGCAGGCTTTGCTCGTAGGATCCCCAAGTTCCATCTTCATGACCAAATAGTGCCCCCCTCCAAGCACAGTAGTCTGCACTCCCACTCCCCCAAAAGAAAAAAATATATATATAATTGAGGAACCAAAGAGAATACAGTGGGCAGAGTATTTACCTGGCACTTACCATGTTTGATTCCTAGCACCACAAATTGGGCCTTGAGCTCCACAGGAATGATCTCTAAGGACAGAACCAAGATGAATCTTAAGCACTGCCATGTATGGACCCCAAAACAAAACAGAATATATGTCAACACTTATTAAAGCTAATCCAACTTCCCCTCTATGTTTTCTTTTGGGGAGTTGGAGGGCATTTAGTTAAGACTAGGAGTGATCTCTAAATACAGAGTAAAATCTAAGCACTTCTTTTTTATTATGACCAAAAAAATAAAAGTTAATGATATCCAGAACAATAATACAACAGGTAGGGTGCTTACCTTGCATGCAACTTATACAGGTTTGATTCCTGGGACTACATATATATTCCCCAAAACCCTGATATAGGAGTGATCTATGAGTACAGAGCCAGGAGTAAGTTCTGAGAAAGAGAGAACTAGAAGTCTCCCTTATAGATACTTGCACATTTACCTCAGAGTATGTGATTTTTTTTTGATAACCCTGCTGATGCTCAGGGGTTACTCCTGGCCATGTGCTCAGAAATCGTTCCTGGCTTTGAGGGACCATATGGGACACTGGGAGATGGAACCGCGGTCTGTCCTAGGTTAGTGCGTGCAAAGCCAACACCCTACTGCTTGCGCCACCACTCCGGCCCTGAGAATATGTGAACTTTTCATATTTAAGGATGCACACTGAAATATCTATATACAAATAATTTCCCAGTTCTGTTTACTAAGAGGTCTTAGAAATAAAGACAGACGAGTATCAAGGAGCAAATCCAACAGCAGGATGTAGTATAGAAATCCAATAAAAAAATTAAAAACAAAAATAAATAAAATTTAAAAACCTAGTATCTTTCATTTGTTTTGGGGGCATCCAGCATCGCTCAGGCTCAGTGCTCCAGAATCACTTTGGCCAAGTCTAGGGAATCAAGGGGTTTTGCAGGGCCAGGTATTAAACCCAGGACTCCATACACAAAGCACAGGCTCCAGTACTTTGAACACACACACTCTCCACTTCACCTCCAAATTCCAGTTGTTTATATTTCCTTCCAATTTCCTGACTAACACAATGGCCATGCTGCAAAACCAGACAGAAACCTGCCCATTGTGACTGAAATCAGAGTGATTCATATGTGGTGCCCTTTCTCAGGCCACTGGATTCTTTGTTTATTAGGTAGTTATTATTGCTGTTTAATTGTCTGTTATTGCTGTTTAGGTAGCATAGCTACAACACTGTTCATAATCTTGATGTAAAAGGCTACTGTAGGAGCCAGAGACAGAGTACAGCAGATAAGGTACTTGCCTTGTGTGCAACCAACCAACCCAGGTATCATCCTCGGCATCCCACATGGTTCTCTGAGCCCACAGGTGTGGTTGCTGAGTACAGAACTAGGAGTAAGCCCTGAGCACCACCTGGATGGCTCCAAAACAAAAACAAGCAAATAAAAGATATTGCACTTTCATCATCCCCAAAATGTCAAGACCCTTCTTGGCTCTCAGTGTTAATAATTACCTTCTGAATAGCAAGGTCTGCCTAACTCAGAAAACCCCTGGAATAATGACGTGAAATGTACTTTAAGTCTTACAAAGAAAACACAATTCCTTGAAGATGTTCACACCAGGACTCAGGAGATGAATCAGTGGCTAAAAGTAATCTTTATGCAGGCATGAAGTCACGAATTCAGTCCCCTGTGATGCCTACGTGTGCCAAGTCTAAGAACCACCATTGGAGTATGAGATGCTTTCCGTGCCATCAAGGGCCCTTGTGAATATATTTTTTGCCATGACAGCGTGAACCCTTTGCGTCCGCTGCTCTTTCTTAAGGTCTAATACTCAAGGCAATGAACCCATTGAATAGCTTGGAGAGTAAAAGATGAAGCTGTTGTAGGATTCTGAGGTTCCCTCTTTCCCTATCAAAGTTTCTTTTTGCTAAACTGCTTCTGTTAGCTTGTGGGAATACGGCCTTCAGATAAGAGTTGGAAACATAGGAAGACACAAGACCCGGAACATGGCACCCACATCCGTGCACTCGGGATAGGCCTTAACAGATCAGCTTTGTAACGTCTGAATGATGTAGCTTGTGACATTTGAATGGTATATCCCTCTGATCTACTTTCTGGGGCTGTGCATTCAGCTCTGACGCATGGATGTGAAGACTATTTAACCTGACTGGAAAAGTGACTCAGGGTCCTTGACTTTCGGAAGCCTGTTCCCAAGTGGAAGTCTTGGACCCTTGGCTGGCTAAACATAAAAAACCCGCTTTGTGACTTGCATTGTCGGGTGGTCTCTTTGTCTTATCACTGAGCTGCTAGCATGAATCCAACACTGTAAAGACTAAGGATTAAGTTCAGATTATCAGAAAGGTTATGATGCAATGAAGTGTATCTAAAGCTGCTACTGTAGAACTGGTTGACACCGAAGTCTCTGTCATTTTAATTACCTAATTTCTCCATTTAAGAAACCAAAAATAGAGGTCAGAGTGCAGGGCTTATGGCACTTGTTTTGTATGCACCAACCTCTGTTCTATACCCGACAGCAGCACCAGGACACAGAATCAGGAGTAAGTCCTTAACCAGACAAGAAAAGAAGAGAGTGAGCCCACCAGTTTTTAGTTTTAACCTTGTAAAACTAAAAGGTTACAAGTAAAATGCCATATTATCTAGCAATACTATTTCTGACAATGCATATACCTTCAGAAACAGAATATATGTGTGTATAGAAAGAGGAAATTGAAATCTGGGTTAGATATAGTTGCATGTCCTCACTCATAATTCATAACATCACACTCATGATAGCCAAGAAGTAAAAGCAAATCAAATTCCATCAATGAAGGGCTGAAAATGTAGTTGACAATTAAACATTAGTAAGCCTTTTAAAAAGGTAGACATCTTAGGGCCAGGGAGATAATCCAGGGCCTAAAGCACTTGCCTTACATGAACAGTTCAATCTCTGACACCACCCAGGTCCCCCACCAACTCCAAAGAGTGATCCTGAGCATAGACTAGGAGTAAGCTCTAGTCATGGCTAGCCAATAGCCCCTATCCTCCACCCTTCCCTCCCCCCCCCCAAAAAAAATAAATAAAAGATAGGAATCATGGCTACATAACACAGACAGATTTAGAGGACATTATACTACATGAAGTAAGTAGATCACAAAAGGACAAATACTGCCCAGTTCCATTTATTTGACATCAGTAGTCCCAAACATAGAAACAGCAAATGAAAGGCTAGTTATTGGGGTTGGGAGGATAGGGTGGACAAGGCGCTGGGAGTAAGGGGAACTGTTCGTCAGTTTCTGAGTTTCAGCTTTACAAGAGGAAAACATCTGTGTTCCATCAGGCTTCTAATAAAAGTGGTTAAGATAGTAAGTGTTGTGTTTTATATCACAATTCAAATAAATTTGTTTGGAGTTCATTGATGGGGGTAAAGAGGTAATTTTGATACCCTGCGCCTTTTTGGGATTTGTGCCAACACGTAGCCCCTGAAGCCCTTCCTCACCTCATCTCTGACCTCAGGGCCTGCTCCCTGCTTCTGTTGCCTTCTTCACAATCTTTCAGCTACGCCTGCAGCCCTGGAATCTGTCTCTCAATAGTCCCCCAGTCTCTGGCCTTCACCTCCCTTTTTCTTCCATGCCTGAAAATCCTAGGAGATTTGATCTTTTTCTAAATATTCCAAGATACGTCCTGAAAGCTGCATGGCAAGAGTCGTTCACTTATAAAATCAGGCCCTTAGAAATGTTCTAAATTTGGGCCCGGAGAGATAGCACAGCGGCGTTTGCCTTGCAAGCAGCCGATCCAGGACCAAAGGTGGTTGGTTCGAATCCCGGTGTCCCATATGGTCCCCCGTGCCTGCCAGGAGCTATCTCTGAGCAGGCAGCCAGGAGTAACCCCTGAGCACCACCGGGTGTGGCCCAAAAACAAACAAACAAAAAAAAAAAAAGAAATGTTCTAAATTTAAGGTATTAAGGCTAAGTTTTAAAATATTGATAAAATAGGATGCTGAAAAATAATAGAGGAATTAAGGCTCATGTCTTATTAAATTGAGGTCAATTTACTCTTTGGCACTGCATATGGTCCCTTGAACATCACCAGGAGTGATGCCTTAGCACCAACAGGTATAATCCAATAACCCAAAGGGGGAAAATGTTATGGCTAAAATATACAATGCTGGGGCTGAAGAGATAGCATAGAGGTGGGGCATTTGCCTTGCATGCAAAAGGATGGTGCTTCCAATCCCGGCATCCCATATGGTCCCCTGAGCCTGCCAGGAGCGATTTCTGAGCATAGAGCCAGGAGTAACCCCTGAGCACTGCCAGGTGTGACCCAAAAACCAAAAAAAAAAAAAAATGTAAGAAAAAACCATACTATGCTAAAAATGTAATAGTATAAAAGACTTTTTAAAATTATTTCATGGGGGGACTGGAGAGATAGCACATTGGTAGGACATTTGCCTTGCATGCAGAAGGACAGTGGTTTGAATCCCGGCACCCCATATGGTCCCCTGAGCCTGCCAGGGGTGATTTCTGATCATAGAGCCAGGAGTAGCCCCTTAGCATTACTGATGTAACCCAAACACCAAATATATATATTCCATGGAATGGAGTGATAACACAGCAGGTAAGGCATTTGCCTTACATGGACCCGACTCAGGTTTGATCCTCCACATCTTATATAGTACCCGAGCCTGCCAGACAAATTTCTGAGCAGAGCCAAGAGCTCTTTACCCCCAGGTGTGGTCCAAAAACAAATAAACAAAAAAAAGTTATTCTGGGGAGGCAGGTGTGGTCCTAGAAAAAAAAAATCCCAGAGATTTGGGTCAGTGAGATGGTACATAGTACAGATTAAGTAGAGTTTTTGCCGTGCATGTGTCTGACCTGAATTCAATCCTTGAGATCCATATGGTCCCCTGAACACCACTAGATGTTCTACCCCTGAGTGTAGAATCAGGAGTCACCCCTAAATATTTCTGGGTGTGGACCCAAAACAAAACATAAAAAATTACAAATGGACAGGAGAGATAGCACAGCAGTAGGGTTTTTGTCTTGGATGCGGCCAACCCAGGACTGACAGTGATTCAATTCCCAGCATCCCATATGGTCCCCGGAGCCTGCCAGGAGTGATTTCTAAGCACAGAGCCAGGAGGAACCCCTGAGCGCTGCCAGGCGTGACCCAAAAACAAACAAAATAAAATTGTGAATATATTTATATCTGCTGAAGCTTTCAAACAACAACAGCTGGCAAGAATGTAATTGATACAAACCTTTAGAAAAAGTTTAGCAATGTTTTACAAGAGCCATAAAAATATGTGAGCCCTCTGGCCTATTAATTCCATTCTCAGGAATTTGCTCTAAGGAAATTATGCTGTAAAGGGAAAAAAGGAAAAAAGATTTAGGTCAGTGCTGGAGCATGTGCTTTGCATGCAAAAGACCCAGTTCACTCCCAGGCACTGCATAGTCCCCCCAAGACCCCTGGGAGAAACCCCTAACCTGAGTACAGAGCCTGGAATATTAGCCCCTAAGTAGGGAAGAATGTGAACCAACCACTACTACCACCATCCCCCCCCCCAAAAAAAAAAAAGAAAAGAAAAAAAATGTTTATATAAAGTGCTTATTTAGGGCCCGGAGAGATAGCACAGCGGCGTTTGCCTTGCAAACAGCCGATCTAAGACCAAAGGTGGTTGGTTCGAATCCCGGTGTCCCATATGGTCCCCCGTGCCTGCCAGGAGCTATTTCTGAGCAGACAGCCAGGAGTGACCCCTGAGCACCGCCGGGTGTGGCCCAAAAAAAAAACCAGAAAAAACAAACAAACAAACAAAAATAATAAAGTGCTTATTTCCATTTTTTATGTAACTGCTATGTGGACACAACCAAAGACATCTTATCACTTTTTGCCCACAATTGCTTTACAACTTACTCTTTTGTAGGGAGGGAGATAGAGAAAAGGAACATAGAGGATGAGAAGGAAGAAAGGAGCTTGTCCTTTTATTTATGTTTTTATTTATTTATTGGTTTTTGGGTCACACCCGGCAGTACTCAGGGATTACTCCTGGCTCTACCCTCAGAAATCACTCCTGGCAGGCTCGGGGGACCATATGGGACGCCGGGATTCGAACCACCAACCTTCTGCATGCAAGGCAAACGCCCCCACCTCCATGCTATATCTCCGGCCCGTTTTTATTTTACTTTTTGGTTTGGGTTACACACCCAGCAGAGCACATCGATTAATCCAGGCTCTGTATTCAGGGACCGCTCCTGATGTTTGCCTAGGAGATAGTATGTAATACCATGGATCGGATCCTGGTCAGCTGCATGAAAGGCAGGTGCCTTATCTCTCCTTCCCATCCTTAATTTTTTTTGTTTTGTTTTTGTTTTGTTTTTGGGCCACACTCGGCCATGCTCAGGTGTCACTCCTGGCTGTCTGCTCAGAAATAGCTCCCGGCAGGCACGGGGGACCATATGGGACACCGGGATTCGAACCAACCACCTTTGGTCCTGGATCGGCTGCTTGCAAGGAAAACGCCATTGTGCTATCTCTCCGGGCCCCCCATCCTTAATTTTAAATGGCAACCTTAAAGGCTATGACTGGTTTAATCTTTCAGGAAATAAGTCAAGTCACAGACACAGTCTTCATAAAGAAATGTAATGGTCAGTTTGTTCTATTAATCTTCAATTCTATTTCCCTTCCATTTTATTTTATATTAATCTTTCTGTTGATCTTTTATATTAATCTTTCCATTCTATTTTCCTTCCAAAGCTGTTCAGTGAGAAGTGGGGAGAAAACAGAAGGTTCCTCTTTGTCACTATTTTCTCTGCCACAGGCCTACTTCCTCCATACACACTAACTACTGTTTGAGATCCCATGTCCAAAGGGATTAAAGGGAAGAGTCTGTATTGACATGTGGTCCTGGCTACTGTGAACAAGCAGAGTTCACAAAGCTTTGTAGCATCATAAAACTGCCTCTCATGGTCAGAGAGACCGCACAGCGGTGGGGTGTTTGATTTGCATGCAGCCAACCCAGGACGGAAGATGGTTCAAATCCCAGCATCCCATATGGTCTCCCAAGCCTGCCAGGAGCACAGAGCCAGAAGTAATCCCTGAGCATCACCAAGTGTGGCCCAAACCCCTCCCCAAAGAAAAAATAATAATGAACTGAAGGCTGAATCTGATATCTACTGAATTGGTGTAAAAATTGAGAAAGGATAAACTCCCCTAATCATAATATTCTAAGAGTAGAAATAATAAAAAAGAAATTTATTAATAAATTATGGCAAATTAACTTTCTAGAATCTTTTTTTTTTGTGCTTTTTGGGTCACACCCGGCAGTGCTCAGGGGTTACTCCTGGCTCCAGGCTCAGAAATTGCTCCTGGCAGACACAGGGGTCAATATGGGACGCCAGGATTCGAACAGATGACCTCCTGCATGAAACGCCCTACCTCCATGCTATCTCTCCGGCCCCAACTTTCTAGAGTCTTTTTTTTTCTTTATTAATTTTTTTTATTTTGAATTATGAGAACAAAAGATGCAAAGAAAGAGGGCAAGGTAAAGTTACAGTGGGAGGACAATCACCCATAACATAATTCTCAGAAGAAGTCCCCTTGCTGATATCTTAACTTTGAACTTTCAGCCAAAGAACGTTAAGATAAAATAAAACAGAATCCATGTGCGATTATTTTGTCCCTCGAGTCCCCAGATTGTAGCACATTATAATATTTCTTAACAGCACAAAAGGCAATCTAAAGCCATCAAACTTACGTAACTCCTTTAACATTAGAGGCATAGTATTTTTTACATTTCCATGTACATGAATATTAGCTTAAGTTAACCTCAAATTTTAAGTGGGTGCGTTTTAAGGATTAGAGTCAAAGGAGCACAGTAAAAACGTTGTTAGAGTGGCAATTGCTGTTTGCATAGGCCCACCAAAATATGAGAAGCATGGAAAGGAATAACCTTGGCCTAAATACAAAGAAATCCTACCCCTGAAGTTTCCTGGCATAAGACCAACTCTAGGCTTCAGGCAAGTTATCGTCGGATCCAAGACATTGTCTGTAGTGCCAACACACTTTTCACACAGTCTCTGTTGTTGGTATCATGTTTCTGTATTAAAGATTCTGGAATCTGTATGTCCTACATTGAAGTCATGATGTGGAGTGTCTTCTCGTTTCACCTCACCATGAAAGGGCAATGCAGGAAGACCTTTCCTTTAAGCAGGTTGTTGTTGTTAAGTCTTCTCAGTGTTAAGGGAAGTCTCTTTTGAGCAGGACGATGTCTGAGCAGTGGTAGGGTCTTCCATGGTAGAGGATTGCTTCCAGGTGATGTTATAGACAAACCTCACAATTAAGAGGCAATACAGCAAGCCCTGTCCAGTAAGCAGGTCATTGTTCTTGTTGTCTTCTCAGTGTTAAGGGGTGTTTCTTTTGAGTAGATCGATGTCAGAGCAGCTGTAGGGTCTTCCCTGGTACAGGAATGCCACCAGGTGATGTTATATACAACCTTGGATGTTTTGTAAATGTCTTCTGTAGATCAAGGGGTGAATGGAGAATGCCCATTCTTTTGAGGCCTGTGCCTGGTCTTTATGTCAATGTTCAGGGTGTAAGGTCTCGTTGCACTACAAGATTTGTGTGTTCCCATCTCTACTAGATAAGAACCTATTGGTATGTATAGTATTTTCCCATTTTAGTGTGCCTAAGCAAACAAGAATTAAAGCCACATGCTGCTATCAGATATATGGGGGCATAAGAATATTTCCAACAAGACCCATGACTTGGTTCAAACATAAGTATTAAACTGAGGGATTCTTTCACACCAAATTCCATATTGAGCAGTTCACAAAGAGAAGATAAAAAACATGGGGGGGGAGGGATCGTCACTGTATAAGAAAATATTCAGCAAAAGTTTATAGACGTCAAAGAAAACACCCATAAAATGTTGAAAACATATAAGTGTCTTTTTTATGCCTTTTAAAATAGTTGGGTGGGTGTTATTTTCAGGGCACCACTTTGGTCTGAGACTTAGGACTCTACAGTACTTAAGTTAGAAAGGGTAAATGAGGAGTAATGATGATAGGAATTAAAGACGTTAAAGAGAAATATGAACTTATGAAGGGGTATGCAAAAGGGCAGAGTACAAAATGGACATTCTGCATACATAAAAACATAATTCAATGATAGTGAGTACTATTAATGTTTCTTGTGTGAGTACTATTAATGTTTCTTGTGATTCTGAAAATATAGACTGGACAGAGATTACCAGTGACTTCAAGAAGCTGGGAGGCCAGAAGTTCAGAGCCCCAACCAGACCCTCCCTAAGGAGCTGAATGGATAATGGGGGAAGGCCTAGGGTACCTTCAAGCTCCACCAAGGGACCCAACTCACCGGCTTGCCCAGGCATGTGGCCCGGGAAAGCCCTGGAGATCTGGAGCAAGGTGGTAGAGGGGTGCTGGGGCTACCCAAGTCCCGCACCCCCACTAGGCCTGGTCAAGCAGACCTCTGGCATGGCGGGGGCCTGCCAAACCTCCTCCTGCTAGACTCCCGGCTCCAAGAAAGGAGAGATCCTTCAAGAAGCTGGGAGGCCAGAAGTTCAGAGCCCCACCCAGACCCTCCCTAAGGAGCTGAATGGATAATGGGGGAAGGCCTAGGGTACCTTCAAGCTCCACCAAGGGACCCAACTCACCAGCTTGCCCAGGCATGTGGCCCGGGAAAGCCCTGAAGATCTGGAGCAAGGCGGTAGAGGGGTGCTGGGGCTACCCAAGTCCCGCACCCCCACTAGGCCTGGTCAAGCAGACCTCCGGCATGGCGGAGGCCTGCCAAACCTCCTCCTGATAGACTCCCTTTCTAGAGTCTTAAACAGTAAAAACTATGAACATTTGGGGCCAAAGAGATAGCACAGAGGTGGGGCATTTGCCTTGCATTCAGAAGGACAGTAGTTCGAATCCCAGCATCCCATATTGTCCCCCAATCCTGACAGGAGTGATTTCTGAGCATAGAGCCAGGAGTAACCCCTGAGCGCTGCTGGGTGTGACCCAAAAACAAAAACTTAAACAAACAAACAAAAAAACGTGAACATTTTACAATAGACTACCACAGAAAAACAAGACTAGTGAGCTAATATTGAGTTAAGGTCTCTGCCTCATTTCTTGGAAAGGTGCAATATCTGGCATTACTCAGGGTTTACTCCTGGTTTTTGTGTGCTCAGGGACCAAATGTGGTACTAGGTATTAATTTTGGGTTGGTCATATATAAGTCAAGTACCCTCCCCACTATACTATTGCTCCAGTCCTAAGGTTCTTGCCTTGCATGCAGCCAAACCTAGCTCAATCCTAACACCACATATGGTTCCTGGAGCTCCCTCAGGGGTCACTCCTGAGCACAGAGCCAGGAGTAGTCCTGAGCACTACCAGATATACTACCGCACCAAAAAAATAAAATGAATAAACCATTACAGAAAAAGGACCATAAAAGGCAAAAAAAAAAAAAAAAAAACATATTGGGGATATTTTTAGAGTTCAAATAAAAACTACATAGGAATATTGTTATTGCATTAAAGTTATCCCATGTATGATTTTACTGTTGTGATTAGGTAGAATTCTTACGGGTCTCTTTTGAAGTCTATAGAGGTGAAATCTCATGATGTCTACAACTTGCGTCCAAATAGCTTAAAACAAGAGGCCAGAGAGATGATAATAAGAGGGTAGGGCGTTTACCTTGCATGTAGCAACCAGGTTCACTCTCCGGCATCCCATAGGGTTTCCCAAGCACTACCAGGAATGATTGCTGAGTGCAGAGCCAGGAGTAAGTCCTGAGCAGGTGTAGCCAAAATAAATAAATAAATAAAGTTCAGCAGAAACATTTGAGCTTTTGAGAGGCCCCGCTTCCTAGCAAGAAGCAAGAAAGGTTCACAGAATACCTGCAGCAATCTAACTCCCATTCCTGTGCTAAATGCTCCCCCTTGTGTACTAAGAGAGCAGAACACCATCATCAGAACACGGAAAGAAAGCCAGACTCCAGGACTCCTAGTGAAGACAAATTGTGTAGGGTTTTAATGGACTCTCCCAAATCCCAATTGGCAGTGTAGTTCCCCACGCCCGGTCTGCACTCTGTGATACCAAAAATCTGAATTTCAGGCGTGATGAAAAGGAACATGGCTAGGAAAACAATCGTCTTAAGAGTCTGAGTTCTGGAGGCAAAAACCAATTTATTTCTGGGAGCGCCTACCTTCTTCTGCAAAGATCTAAATCTTCCTGGTGACTGGAAAGATTAAGGATAATTTAAAAAAAATAAATTTAAAAAAAGGATAAATCAAAGGTACAGAACATAGCTTGGTCCACAGCTTAATGAGAGTTCTGTCACAGGTCAGAGAGATAGCACAGTGGTAGGTCATTTGCCTTGAATGCAGCCGACCCGGGAGGGACCCGGTTTGATTCCCAGCATCCTATATGGTCCCCCAACTTGCCAGGGTTGATTTCTGAGTGCTGAGCCAGGAGTAACCCCTGAGCACTGCTGGGTGTGACCCAAAATCAATCAATCAATCAATATAAATAAATAAATAAATAAATAAATAAATAAATAAATAAATAAATAAATAAATAAATAAATAAAGTAAAAAAAGAGAGTTATGTCAGAGTTAATCAGTTATTATTTGTGAACCTCCTTTAAAGTTATGTGAAACCCTTTTATTTTATTTTATTTTATTTTATTTGGGTTTTGGGTCACACCTGGAGATGGTCAGGGTTATTCCTGGCTCTGCATTCAGAAATCGCTCCTGGCAGGCATGGGGAACCATATGGGATGCTGGGATTTGAACCACCATCCGTCCTGGATCAGCTGCATGCAAGGCAAATGCCCTACCACTCTGCTATCTCTCTGGTACATCTGTGAAGACCCTTTTAAACAAAATATTTAGATGTCCAAGTGTCCTTTAGAAAGCACTGTCATGGAGAATTTGATTTGTAACATTCTCTGGTGAAACTCATTGCAATATTTTTCCAACAAAACTAAAATCATTAATTTTGTATTTAAAAACAAATAAATAAGGAGCCAGAGAAATAGCTCAAAGGAGTGCCTACTCCAGTTGTAATCCCTGGCATTGCATGGCCTCCTAAGCACCACTGGCTAAAGCCCTCACAGCCCAGCATCACTGGGCATAAGCATTCAACTCTTTGACTAATATAGCCAGAAATCTCGCTGGGAGTGGCCCACCTCTGGAGCACTGCTTGTGAAATCCTAAAATAGTAAGTGTAATAGTAATAGTAATAGTAATAGTAATAGTAGAATACGATTCTTTTGTTTTGTTTTGTTTGTTGTTTTTTAGGCCACATCCAGTGACGCTCAGGGGTCACTCCCGGCTATATGCTCAGAAATATCCCCTGGCTTAAGGGACCATATGGGACGCTGGGGGATTAAATCTGCAGTTCAACCTAGGCTAGCATGTACAAGGCCTTATGCCCTGCGCCACTGCTCTGGCTCCACAATTCTTTTTTTATTTTAGATTTTTGTTTTGCTTTCATGTTTTTGGCTCACACCCAGAAGTGCTCAGGGGTTACTCCTGAGTTTTCTGCGGAAACTATATGGGATGTCAATGATTAACCTGGTTATCTGTATGCAAGGCAAGCTCATTACTCGCTATGTTATCTCTCAGGCATCATAATAAAATTCTTAAGAGACATCATGTTTCCAAGATACCATTAAAAATGCTCCATATCACTAATCATCAACAAGATACAAATCAAAACAACGATAAGGTACCATCTCACGCCACAGAGACTGTCGCACATTACAAGGAACAAGAACAACCAGTACTGGAATGGGTGCAGGGAGAAAGGAACGCTCATTAACTGTTGGAAGGAATACCACACAGTCTGGCCTTTCTGGAAAACAATATCGATATTCTTTAAAAAAAAAAAAACTGGAAATTGAGCTCCCATATAATTCAGCAATACCACTCCTAGGGATATACCCAGAAACATAAAAATACACAATAAAGGGGCCGGAGAGATAGCATGGAGGTAAGGTGTTTGCCTTGCATGCAGTAGGTCGGTGGTTCGAATCCCAGCATCCCCTGAGCCTGCCAGGAGCGATTTCTTTTTTTTTTTTTTTTTTAGTTTGTATTTTTTTAATATTTTTTTTATTTAAGTAACATGATCATAGTTGGGTTACAGTCATAATCAGAACACCCCCCTTCACCAGTGTAACATTACCCCCTCCCCCCTTCCCATCCCCTGCCTGTATTCGAGACAGGCATTCTACTACAGTAATTTGTTTTTAAGTTCAATAAGTTGTATTTTTTTTCCTTAAAGGATGAGAGTAAAAAAATATAGTAAAGGTGTGATAGTGGCAATCGCCGTTGTTTGCATAGGTCCAGAAAAATGGGGAAAATGGAAAAAAATCCTTGACCTGATTACAAAAAGGCCTCACCCCAGAAGTTTATTGGCATAAGATAGACTCTGGGTTCCAGGCATACCAGTCCATCCAACTCCAGTCATTCTCAAGTTCCCGGTGAAACTTTTTCACACTTTAGCTATTGTTGGTATCAGATTCTTATATTTAAAGACTCTGGATTCTGTGCATTTCTTTCATCGATGTCAGGCTGATGTGGAGCATCCTCTAGTTTCAGCATACCATTCAATGAGGAGCAATCTGCCCTGCATGCAGACTGTTGCTGAGTCGTCTGGGTGTTGGGAGCACTCTTTGGAGTAAGTCAATGCCAAAGCAGTGGTAGGTGTTCAGGAGCAATTTCTGAGCATAGAGCCAGGAGTAACCCCTGAGTGTGGCCGGGTGTGACCCAAAAACCAAAAAAAAAAAAAAAAAACACTATAAAAATGCCTTCTGCCTATGTACATTGCAGCACTATTTACAATAGCCAGAATCTGGAAGCAACCCAGGTACCCAACAAGAGAATTGGCTAAAGAAACTGTGGTTCATCTACACAATGGAATACCATGCAGCTGTTAGAAAACATGAAGTCATGAAATTGTCTTATAAATGGATGGATATAGAGAGTATTATGCTGAGCAAATGAGTCAGAGGGAGAGGGATAAATATAGAATAATCTTACTTCGGGCCGGGCGGTGGCGCTGGAGGTAAGGTGCCTGCCTTGCCTGCGCTAGCCTAGGACGGACGCGGTTCGATCCCCCGGTGTCCCATATGGTCCCCCAAGAAGCCAGGAGCAACTTCTGAGCGCATAGCCAGGAGTAACCCCTGAGCGTCACAGGGTGTGGCCCAAAAACCAAAAAAAAAAAAGAATAATCTTACTTCGGGCCCGGAGAGATAGCACAGTGGTGTTTGCCTTGCAAGCAGCCGATCCAGGACCAAAGGTGGTTGGTTCGAATCCCGGTGTCCCATATGGTCCCCCCCCCCCCCCGTGCCTGCCAAGAGCTATTTCTGAGCAGACAGCCAGGAGTAACCCCTGAGCACCACCGGGTGTGGCCCAAAAACCAAAAAAAAAAAAAAAAAAAAAAAAAAAGAGTAATCTTACTTCTTGCTGGAATATAAGAAAATAATATAAAAGATTTTATATAAATAAAATAAAAATAAAAGACAGTGTGGGGATATCTGATATTCAGAGACAATAAAGATGAAAATCAAGAGGACCATTCCATGGTACGTAGCTTGCCACAATGAACGAAGAGTGCAGTTAGAGTAGGGAAGTTCTAATATGGAAAGGACATTCATGGCACCCCTTAATTTGCAGTTGTACAACCCACAACATCCCAAAAGAAAAATGAGAGGGGGAGAGCAAGAGAGAGCTAGAAAGGGAGAAAGAAAGAAAAGTAAAATGCCTATCCCAGAAGCAGGTGCAGGAGGGTGGGTGGGAGAAAAGAGGACATCATGGAGGGTGAGAGGGAAACTGTTGCTAGTGGTGGAAAATGCACACTGGTAAAAGTTGTTTACATAGTATGGTATTTATTGGTCATGGGAATGTTGC
This sequence comes from Suncus etruscus, assembly GCF_024139225.1. NCBI lineage: Eukaryota > Metazoa > Chordata > Mammalia > Eulipotyphla > Soricidae > Suncus > Suncus etruscus. The sequence continues at coordinate 31,355,379 of NC_064866.1, read as the reverse complement.
ACTGGTGAAAGATTTTTGTGTATATTTATGCATATAAATCAAAAAAAAAAAAGAAAGAAAAGATAAGGCCTCCCAATTCTTACCACAGGCTGTGTTCTTTACACTGACTGTATAGAAAGAGGAGGTACAGGGGCCGGGCGGTGGCGCAAGAGGTAAGGTGCCTGCCTTGCCTGCGCTGGCCTTGGACGGACCGCGGTTCGATCCCCCGGCGTCCCATATGGTCCCCCAAGCCAGGAGCAACTTCTGAGCGCATAGCCAGGAGTAACCCCTGAGCGTTACCGGGTGTGGCCCAAAAACCAAAAAAAAAAAAAAAAAAGAAAGAGGAGGTACAGTAAACGCACCCCATGTACACCTCAACCCAGGCCCTTTGCCTGGTCTGTATTGTGAATTGGGGGACAAAAAAAATATATAGTATGACTATAACTCAATCATAAATAACTTTATCTGTAAAAACAATAACTGTATTATGAATAATGTTGTAACCATGTGTTTAAATTCAAAATTATATTTTAAAAATAGATCATGAGCTATTAGAAGTTCCCCTCCCTGGGGCCAGAGTGATAGTACAGGGGATAGGGACTTTAACTTGCACATGGCAGAATTAGGTTCGATTCCCAGCATCCCATATGGTGCCCTCGCACTGCCAAAAGTAAGCAACTGAACACAACCAGATGTGTCAGTCCCCAAAAGGGAAAAACAAAGAGTCCCTCCCTTTGGGTCTTAGCTTCCTGCATCTTTCAGCTCTCGAAGCCACAGAGATCCAAAAATATACCCCTTCTTGCATGCAAATGGCTTATCATTTGCAACTACCTATCAACGAACCCTTTCAACTACCTATCAACCACAGGTAGTACGGCCAGTAAGGTGCTTGCCTTGCATGCGACTGCCCTGGGTTTGATCTCTGCCACCATATATGGTCCCCCAAGTCCCACCTGGAGTGATCCCTAAGCATAGAGGCAGGAATAAGCCCTGAACTGGTCCCCCAAGCCAGAGGTGATTTCTGAAAGCATAGCCAGGAGTAACCCAAGCATCACCAGGTGTGACCCAAAAACAATAAAAAAGAAAGATTACTTTGCTTCCAGCAGGATCTCAAAAGGTTGGAATTGTTGGACAGAGGGATAAGATTTTAGGAAACCAATGGAATGGAGGGACTTAGGAGAGAGTACAAAGGTAAGGTTCTTACCTTCATGAGGATGACCCAGTCTACTCCCTAGCACATTTGTTCTGTTAGCCCTGCCAGGAAGGGTCCTAAGCATTGCCTTATGTGGCCCAACCTTTCTACCACCAAACTAAAAAAAAATAGAATGTAATATTATATCCCTTGAAATTTGGCACTGGGATCAGAGCCATATATAGTTGAATATAGTTGAATTAAACTTACCTCAAACTGGGCCAGAGTAATAGTAGAGCAGATAGAATGCTTGCCTTGCACATGGCCAACCTGTTCTCAATACCCAGCATCCTATGTTCCCCTGAGCACCACCAGGAGTAATTCTTTGTTTGTTTTATGTTTTGGGGGCCTTATCCGGCAGTGCTCAGGAGTTACTCCTGGCTCTGTGCTCAGAAATTACTCCTGGCAGGCTCAGGGGACCATTTGGGATGCCAGGAATCTAATCTGGGTCCTAGCTACAAGGCTGTGCTATCACTCTGGCCCAACAGGAGTAATTCTTTTTTTTTTTTTTTTTTTGGCCACACCCGGTGGTGCTCAGGGGTTATTCCTGGCTGTCTGCTCAGAAATAGCTCCTGGCAGGCACGGGGGACCATATGGGACAACAGGATTCAAACCAACCGCCTTTGGTCCTGGATCGGCTGCTTGCAAGGCAAACGCCACTGTGCTATCTCTCCGGGCCCAGGAGTAATTCTTAAAGGTAGATGCTGGCCGTGCCAGGTACAACGCCCCCACCCAAAAAAAAAATTTACTCCAGACCAACATTACTTCTGAGAATTACATTCATCCCATCCAGTATAAAAGGAGGCATAAGGGGACCAGAACAATAACACAGTAGTAGGATGTTTGCCTTGTACACAGCTGCCCTGGGACTGACCTAGGTTCGATCCCCAGCGACCCATATGGTCCCTTGAGCCAATCAGGAGCTCATAGCCAGGAGTAACCCCTGAGCACTGTTGGGTGTGGCCCAAAAAACTGCTGGGTGTGGCCCAAAAACAGAAGCCTAGATAGCTGTAATAAAAAAAATTCTGTGGTTGGGGCTGAAGAGACAGCATGGAGGTAAGGCGTTTGCCTTTCATGCAGAAAATCCCAACATCCCATATGGTCCCCCGTGCCTGCCAGGAGCGATTTCTGAGCATGGAGCCAGGAGTAACCCCTGAGTGCTGCTGGATGTGACCCAAAAAACAAAAACAAAAAAAACCTCTGTGGTCCCATTATGTTCCCATTAGGTAGAGGGCATCCATGTTCTGCATGGAAGAATGACTGACCTCCTGAAGGCTGGGATTCAACACCCAGGGTGACACTGGGTTGGCCTAGAGGCTGTAGTGTAGGAGGTACTCTGGCCACGGTTCAGGGGTCTAGGCACCAAGACAGGTGAAGCATATCTGGTCATTGTACCTTCTCCTCTACTTCCTCATACTTCTTTCCAAATACTGGTTCCTCAAGTCTATTCCTGTGAGCCAGATCCTCTTCACCCTCAAGAAGCCAGAATGACTCCTGAGCTCTGCCACTGAGGCCCACCTAGCACACTCAATTCAGCATCTGTCAATGAGGGTCTCATATATGCTTTTATTTAGAGACAGAAGACCCCAAAATGGAAATGGAGCCCAGGGGCCAGTCTCAATTATACTGGGCCAACTTGACTGTTCCTGTCCATGCTAACACACACACACACACACACACACACACACACATATTCTCAATTATACTGGGCCAACTTGGCTGTTCCTGTCCATGCTAACACACATATACACACACACACACACACACACACACACACACACACACACACACTACAGCTCAGGGAGCGCCAGGGACACAGAGCATGTTTAGGAGCCTCCTGGGTAGCTCCCCAGACTCTATAATTTCTTTTAATTTGATAAGTCTTAAAGTGGCCAAGTTTAGCAATAGCACACAGCTGACCCAGGATGGACCTGGGTCCGATTCCTGGCGTCACCCACCACCCTCTCAGCCAAGAGCAATTTCTGAGCGCATAGCCAGGAGTAATCCCTGAGTGTCACCAGGTGTGGCCCAAAAACAAACAAAAAAAAAAAGGTAGCCAAGTTTAAAATTTACTAGTAAGAATTTGTTATAGTAATTATAAGGTAGATTACTTTTCCTTAAGTCTTTCCCTTCCTTCCTTCCATCCTTCCTTCCTTATTTCCCTTTCCCTCCTTTCATTCCTTCCCTCCTTCCCTTTCCCCCCTTCTTTCCTTTCTTCCTTCATTCCTTCTTTCCCTCTCTCCTTTCCTTCCTTTTTTACTTCCTTCCATTATTTGTGTGGTTTAAAAGCCACACCTGACTATCCTCCTGGCCATGCTCTGGGAATCCAATGCTGAACCAGGGATCAAGCAGGCAAATACAAGACAAAATACCTCAAACCCTATAACTCTCTCTCTCTCTCTCTCTGGTCCACTGTAGATCACCTCTAAAGACCATGGGGAGGGGCTGGAGAGATAGCATGGAGGTAGGGCATTTGCTTTGCATGCAGAAGGGCAGTGGTTCAAATCCAGGCATCCCATATGGTCCCCCGAGCCTGCCAGGAGCAATTTCTGAGCGTAGAGCCAGAAGTAACCCTGAGGGCTGCCGGGTGTGACCCAAAAACCAAAAACCCAAAAAAAAAAAAAAAAGACCATGGGGAAACTGCATACCCCACAGTGGAAAGCACTTCGTTAGTAGCTGAAAACTTAGCCAGAATTGGGGGTTAGGGAGCACAGGAACTAGGTGAAAAAGAGTGGCAGTTTGACCTTCAAGTGGGATTATCTTGATTCATACTTACTGCCTTGGCCACTCACTAGCTATGCAGCTTTGAATAACCTATTTCATCTGTGTTTTGGCTTCCCCATCTGTAATATGGAGAGAATAAATATTTTACCTCATATTATTATCTTAAGGATCACTGTTTTATTATTCATACAGAAATGGTTTGTTTTAATATTAGAGAGATTGGGCATCAGCCAGTGAAATTTAGGGATTACTCCTGGCTCTCTGCTCAGCAGTCATGTCTGATGGTATTCGGGGATCACAGATAGATGGTGCCCAGATCTGAACCCAGGTTGACCACATACAATGAATACAAAGTAAGCACCTAAATCCTTTTTTTTTTATAATTTTTTTATTATGAATTATGAGAACAAAAGATGCAAAGAAAGAGGATAAGGTAAAGTTACAGTGGAAGGACAATCACCCATAACATAATTATCAGAAGAAGTCCCCTTGCTGATATCTTAACTTTGAACTTTCACCAAAGAAAGTTAAGATAAATAAAACAGAATCCATGTGCAATTACTTTGTCCCTCAAGTCCCCAGATTGTAGCACATTATAATATTTCTTAACAGCACACAAGGCAATCTAAAGCCATCAAACTTACGTAACTCCTTAAACATTAGAAGGCACCTAAATCCTATACTGTCTCTCTGACCCCACATAAAGAGCTTAGAATGGCTAATGGTCACATGGAAGAACAATGTGACCAGCTCTTGAATTAACAAGTATCAAGATCTTGAAGACATTTTATCTCCATAGGAAACATCTTGTCTCTTATATCCACATCCATAAAAAATCTCATTCGAGTTTCAAAATAACTTTTCTGCATTTACTCTAGTTTAGCAAAGTTAACAGTAATGCTCTCCCCTATATAAAGGTAAAGATGTACGTTTACTGCACTCTGCCCCCACCAAAATGGCCCAGGCCCTTTACCATTGTCCTCATGAAGATAACTCCTAAAGGAAGTAACCAGGACTCAGAGACTTTGTGTCTTTCCAGGGTCACAGAGCAGGTGGGAACAAGAGCTGGGACAGGCTCCAAGAACCAATCGGTCGAGCTGCCCCCACACCTGGCCACTTGAGATCTGCAACCCCAGGCCTTGTGTGGGAGGAGTGATTCATCCTTGTCCAGATTTCTGGAAACACATTGTGCCAGAGCAGGCAACTGCACTTTTTTTTTTTTTTTTTTTTTTTTTTGCCCCCTTGATTTATTTCCTGTGTTCTATCCTGAAATCACTCCTGGTCCCCATGGAAACCTCAGGAAAGATTTGCCTCTTAAGTGAGATTTGGTTCTCATGGATCCCCCTTTATCGAATGGAAATTATTAAAAGCCTGACTATACATATGCCTGCCAGAGCTCACAGCCCATGTCAGATCCGCTTGGTGAAGGAGGGGAGGGGAGAGAAGGGGAACAAAAGGGGACAGACGGACAGAGAGCAGATGGACAGACGGACAGAGACAGACAGAGCTCCCTCCTGGTTAGGCTGAGTGCCAGCCTGATCGAAAAAGGGGAATGGGGGCCCGGAGAGATAGCACAGCAGCATTTGCCTTGCAAGCAGCCGATCCAGGACCAAAGGTGGTTGGTTCGAATCCCGGTGTCCCATATGGTCCCCCGTGCCTGCCAGGAGCTATTTCTGAGCAGACAGCCAGGAGTAACCCCTGAGCACCGCCGGGTGTGGCCCAAAAACCAAAAAAAGGGGGGGGGGTGGAATCTGAGTCCCAAGTGTCACCATTCCTCACAAAATATAGTTCAAGGGACTTTCCATAAGCCACTGCAGCAAGAGGCTGGAAGAGTCACTGGTGAAAGAGAAGCTGATGCCAAGTTCTCCCTCTGCAGAAGGCAATTCTTATGCACTTTCCTAACCACAGAGGAAATAGCGGGGCTTGGAGTTTAAGTTGAAGAAAATTGCAAAAGCAACCTGCATATCAAAGAGATTTTAATAAAAAAGAGAACTAAAGAGGCCCCAAGTTTCACCAGGAGTGACCCCCAAGCAGAGTGTCAGGAGTAAACCCTAAGCATAGCTAAGTGTGGCAAAAAAAAAGGGGGGGGGAGGAAGGAAGGAAGGAAGGAAGGAAGGAAGGAAGGAAGGAAGGAAGGAAGGAAGGAAGGAAGGAAGGAAGGAAGGAAGGAAGGAAGGAAGGAAGGAAGGAAGGAAGGAAGGAAGGAAGGAAGGAGAGGCAGGGAAGGAAGGAAGGAAGGAAGGAAGGAAGGAAGGAAGGAAGGAAGGAAGGAAGGAAGGAAGGAAGGAAGGAAGGAAGGAAGGAAGGAGGAGGAGAGGCAGGAAGGAAGGAGAGGCAGGGAAGGAAGGAGAGGCAGGGAAGGAAGGAAGGAAGGAAGGAAGGAAGGAAGGAAGGAAGGAAGGAAGGAAGGAAGGAAGGAAGGAAGGAAGGAAGGAAGGAAGGAAGGAAGGAAGGAAGGAAGGAAGGAAATTGAAAACATGTTTCTGGGTTTAAAATCAGAAAATTGAAGAACAGGGCCAGAGCAGTGGTGCAATCTGTAAGGCGTCTGCCTTGTGTGTGCTAGCCAGGGTCGGACCACAGTTCCCATATGGTCCCCCAAGCCAGGAGCAATGTCTGAGCACAGAGCCAGGAGTAACCCTGGAGCATCATTGGATGTGGCCCAAAAACCAAAAAAAGAAAATTGAAGAACGAAGTGAGAAGAAATTGCACTTCTTCTAAGCCAACTTTCTATGTACTTTGAACGTGAACTCATACCATCTTTTTGGGGAGTAGAGGTTTGGTTTTGTTTGAAGGGCACACCTGGTGGTATTGAGGGCTTATTCCTGGCTTTGTGCTGGGGGATCTTCTGGCAGGGTTGGGGGACCATATGTGATGCTGGGATGGAACCCAGGTCAGACGTGCACATGGCAAGATCCTTATTTGCTGCCGAGTTATCTCTCCAGTCTCGTGAAAAAAAAGTATTTCTTTTTTAAATAGAAAAGGATTAAGAAAGCCTTTATTATTTTCTTTTTTGAAGGGGTCTTTGGGTCACACCTGACAGCACTCAGGATCTACTCCTGGCTCTGAGCTCAGAAATCACCCCTGGCAGGCTCGGGGTACCACATGGGATGCCAGGAACCCAGGTCTAGGGTCGACCGCATGCAAGTCAAACGCCCTAATGCTGTGCTATCGCTCTGGCCCCAAGTACCATCTTTTTCATTGAAAAGAGGAGGCTAGGCCAGGCCTTCTGGGGTGGCAGCCCAGGCAGCCAGACAAGGTGGGTGTCGGGCGTCCCTCCTGGATGGGGTCCCAAGCTTTCCCCACCCTTCCCTCAGCTCTAGGGAGGCAAGGGCACAGGGTGTAGGGTGGGCAGAACCTGGCTTCAGGCTCTCTCTCGATCCTCTCTTGAGCTGGAGGCTAGCTCTAGCCGGCATGGGGTGGGGGGAGACCCCATGTGGATGGCCTTCTCCCTAACTTGGGTGCGCTGAGAGCCTAGATAGGCTCCCAGCCTTCCCCTCTTCTGTCCCCAGGCCTCCAGGCCTTCTGGGGTAGCAGCCCAGGCGGCCAGAAATGGTTGGTCCTAACTTGGGGTGTGCTGAGATTTGCTTGGTTGCGCTGTTTGTCACTGGCAATTTCTGACCACGCTGCATATGGAAAACCGGCGCACTGCTTGTATTAAGAGTATTCCTTATCTTTATGTAATGTCTTGCGTATCCAGAATGTCCATTTTGTATTCTGCCCTTTTCCACACCCCTTCAAAGCTCATTTTTATTCCTTAACTCTCTCACCCAAATATCACTAACCCACATTACTCTTTTTAACTTTAGTATTGCACAATCTTAATCACAGACCAAAGCCGTGCATTGTGTGTAACAACCCTGAACTGTTTCAAAAAACATAAAATGGACACGTATGTCTTTAGAATATTTTGTTTTTCCCTGACAACTATAAGTCTTACTAAATATTCTCTTAAACAATGACGACTATAACCACTTTTTATCTTCTCTTTATGAGCTGTTCAACAAGGAATTTTGGTGAAAGAGTCCCCCAGTTTAATGCTTATGATTGAACCATGTCATGGGGATTATTGGACTTGTTCTTACGTCCCCCATATGCACCAATAACGCCACGTGGCATTGCTCCTTTTTTGCATAGGCACATTAAAATGAGAAAATACTATACATACAAATAAGATCCTATCTAATAGAGATTGGAATACACAATTCTTGTAGTGCAAAGGGACCTTACACCCTGAACATTGATATAATAACCTGGCACAGGCCTCAGAAGAAAGGACATTTTCCATTCACCCCTGAACCAGGGAAGCCATCCACGAAACATCCAGGTTTGTCTATAACATCATCTGGAAGCAATCCTCTACCACGGAAGACCCTACCACTGCTCAGACATCGACCTGCTCAAAAGAGACTTCCCTTAACACTGAGAAGACTTAACAACAATGACCTGCTTACAGGACAGGGCTTCCTGCATTGCCCTTTAATGGTGAGGTGAAATGAGAGGACGCTCCACGTCCTGACTTCAATGTAGGATATGCAGATTCCAGGATCTTTAGTACAGAAACATGATACCAACAACAGAAACTGTGTGAAAAGTGTGTTGGCACTACGGACAATGTCTTGGATTGGACGATAACTTGCCTGGAGCCTAGAGTTGGTCTTGTGCCAGGAAACTTCAGGGGTAGGATCTCTTTGTATTTAGGCCAAGGTTATTCCTTTCCATGCTTCTCATATTTTGGTGGGCCTATGCAAACAACAATTGCCACTCTAACACCGTTTTTACTGTGCTCCTTTGACTCTAATCCTTAAAAAAAAAAAAAAACACTTAAAATTTGAGGCTAACTTAAACTAATATGCATGTACATGGAAATGTAAAAAATACTATGCCTCTAATGTTTAAGGAGTTACGTAAGTTTTATGGCTTTAGATTGCCTTGTGTACTGTTAAGAAATATTATAACGTGTTACAATCTGGGGACTTGAGGGACAATGTAATTGTTCATGGATTCTGTTTTATTTATCTTAATGTTCTTTGGCTGAAAGTTCAAAGTTAAGATATCAGCAAGGGGACTTCTTTTGAGAATTATGTTATGGGTGATTGTCCTTCCACTGTAACTTTACCTTGCCTCTTTCTTTGCATCTTTGTTCTCATAATTCAAAATTAAAAAATTATAAAAAAAAAAAAAAAAAAAAAGAGGAGGCCAGGGGCCTGGAGAGATAGCACAGCGGCGTTTGCCTTGCAAGCAGCCTATCCAGGACCAAAGGTGGTTGGTTCGAATCCCGGTGTTCCATATGGTCCCCCGTGCCTGCCAGGAGCTATTTCTGAGCTGACAGCCAGGAGTGACCCCTGAGCACCGCCGGGGGTGGCCCAAAAACCAAAAAAAAAAAAAAAGAAAAAAAAAAAGAAAAGAGGAGGCCAAAGAGAGGATAAGGGTAAGGCAATTGCTTTATACGCATACAACATGGCTTCAATTCCTGGCACCTTTTATAAGGTCCCCAGAGTGTGCCAGGAATTAACTTCTGAGCACAATGCCAGTAAGTGAGCCCTGAATGCTGCTGGTGTGGCCCAAAAGTAAAATATAAACAAAGGAAACCCATAAACAGGCCTTGTCTTATTCCCACTGCTCACCAAGCCCTCTTCTGAAAGTCATGATGGTTCTTAGATGCTCTGGTCTCATTTTCAGCCACGTAGTCATTTCCCCATTGTTGTATTTGCCTTCCTGCTCTACTGTTCATCAATTCTCAAAGCTACTGTATTTCTCTTATTTTCATAGTTTATTTGCAAATTGTTTCAGTCCCAATTTTCTTTACTACACTGCCATCTATGTCAGTAGTTAAATCAGTTCTCTCACAAACGCTGAATATAGAAAAAGCAAATATGACCTTAGAAAAAAACCAAGCACAGAATAGCAAAGAGTAACAGTTCCAGGGGCCAGAGAGATAGCACAGTGGTTTGACTTGCATGTAGTCGACCCAGGACTAACAGGGGTTTGAATCCTGGCATCCCATATGGTTCCTCAAGCCTACCAGGGGCGATTCCTGAGCATAGAGCCAGGAGTAGCCTGAGTGCTGCCAGGTGTGACCCCAAAACAAAGACAAACACAAAAAGAAGTAACAGTTCCAAAGACTGATAAATGACTTTTAAATACTGTAATCATAGCAAGGGAATCCAATTTGCACTTAGAACTGACAAGAGAGATGGAACAGAGGTTGTGGCATTTGCCTTGCATGCAGCCAAATCAGCATTCAATCCCTGGCTCGGTGCAATCAAACCACTTAGCACCAACAGCAAGATCTTGAGCCCAGAACCAGTAATAAACCCTGAGGACTTTGGTGTTTGACCCAGCCCCCTCCACACTCCATGACCCCAAAACACTGAAGAGAAAAAAGAATCCGCTAACGTATGCCCACTCATTCACTAATGTAAGTTCAAAAGTTGCGGCTGATTTGACTTGAGAAAGATCCACAAGCTCAGAAAAATAAAGGAAATCTGCTTTGCTCTTAGGCTGCTGGGGTAGGGGTGGGGCTAGGAACACTGGTGGATAGAGTCACGCTAGTAATGGGATTGGTGCTGGAACTGTGTGCCTGAAACTATATTATGAATAACTATAATCATGGCGATTTAAAAAACATAAATTAAAAAAATAAAAGTCCTCCAGCTCTCATCTCAGCGGGAATGCATCTAGCAGTCAAACACCCCCACAGCCTGAGGGTTGAATGTCTGATTTCTTTGACCATCCACAGAAAATCCAGAGACTACAGGGATAGATCATTTCTTGACTGGTCCATGGATTCAAGCACATGGCATGTCCCATCCGATCCAGCATCACAGATCCACCAACATCGCTGGATGGAGATCCTCCCCCCAAGATAAGATAAATTTTAAATAAATTTAAAAAAATTTTTGGTTTTTGGATCACACCCTGGCTCTGCACTCAGAAATCACTCCTGGCAGGCTCAGAGGACCATATGGAAAACCGGAAATCTAACTGGGGTCCGTCCTGTGTGGACCATGTACAAAGCAAACGCCCTACTGCTGCGCTATCACTCCCGCCCCCAAAATTTAAAATTTTAAGAACCTGAGAGATAGTACATGGGGTAAGACACTTACCTTTCTCATGCCCAACCCAGGGGTTTGATCCTTGGCACTCCATATGGTTCCACAAGCCTGGCCAGGTATACTGAGCCCCCTGCTGTGTATACCCCCCAAAAAACCCAAACAGCTTTTATCTAGAATTATATGCTTATAATCAAAGTTTCGAAACATCTTCAAGAAGGAATTATAATAGTTCCTGTACAAGACTGAACATTTGGGGCGGGAGCAATAGTGCAGCAGTAGGGCATTTGCTTTGCACGCTGCTGACCCAGGATGGATCTCAGTTTGATCCCCAGCATCTGATCCCCGGCCTCCCATATGGTCCCCAAGCCAGAAGTGATTTCTGAGCGCATAGCCAGGAGTAACCTCTGAGCGTCACTGGGTGTGACCCAAAAACCAAAATAAAATAAAAGAAAAGACTGACCATTCCTGGGTATCTGAAATCATTAAGGATAATACAAGGCTAGAGATAGTCCAGGGGTTAAAGTGCTAGCCTAGCATGCCCAACTCCAGTTTAAATCCCTGGCAATAAATATAGTCCCCTCCCATACCTGTCCAGAGGTAACTTTTAAGCACAGAGCCAAGAATAGCTCGAGCACTGCCAGGTGAGGCCAAAACAACAAAAACCGAACCAAAATAAAAATTCTTCAAACAAAATTGATTTTAAGTCAATTTTATTTAAAAACATAATAAGCCAGATATCATTCAAGCCTGAGAGGACTCCATTCTTTTATAAGGAACTATGATAGTCAAAAAAGACTAAGACTTACTTGCTGATTCAGCTCACAATATATTCGCCCTCCTCCAGCAAAAGAACAATCACTAATGAACACTTCGTGGACCTTCCTATGGACATGCACAATTCCCAGAGCAATGAGCAATGTGCCTGATCTCAAGGGTCTTACGTACAATAAATACAGCTGGTGAAAAACCCAACATACCCAATTGACTCAAAATCCACATCCCTATCATGCCAAGAGCAGATCCTGACGTGTCATCCTATGTTTTAATAAATAACATATAAGAATATCAGGGCAAATATATACTATGTCAAATTTCACCTTGACACATTCCCCCAAATAGTCAATTTGTATTTGTGTTCACTCTTTTCAACTTAATTGAATTAAAAAAGGAAAACATAATTCCAAATCTAGTGCATCTTCCCAGGTAAAGGGACAAGCTGTCCATAACCCAGTCTTTATTATTTTGCATCTGCATGTCCAGTTCAATAGTTGAGACTGCCAAACCGATGCACAAACTCAGAGAGGGAGTAGACAGCACCCCATCCGACCTCTGGATCCATGCTGATGAAATCATTCAGGTTCATTTTGGAATCTAGGAAAAAAAAAAAAGAAATGACTGATGAAACATAATTTTGCAAGAAAAACAAAAACCAAATTTTGGTCAATACAATAATAAAGTAGATAAAAATAAATTAATAAAATAATAAAATTAAAATACAATAATAAAATAATAAAATAAAATTCCCGTACTAAAAGTAGGGGAAATTCGGACTGGAGCAATAGCACAGCAGGTAAGACATTTGCTTTGCACATGGCTGACCCAGGTTTGATACCTGGCATCCCATAAGATCCCTGAGCCTGCCAAGAATAATTTCTGAGCTCAGAGCCAGAAGTAAGCCCTGAGCACTGCCAGGTGTGGCCTCAAAGCAAAAAAAAATTAAGGAAAAGAAATAGGAAAAATTACTCAAATGTACCAGAGTTTAATAGCTCACTTCTGTGGTGTTCTAGCCTCAAATGTGTTATCTCAATCTAATCACAACTAAACATTTATCAAACCCAACATTAGGGATGGATGTTCTATAAAATACTTGACTTAGAAGAAAAAGAACAATACAGAATGTTCTCATTTATCAGTGAAGTACACGGACAAAAAATAGACAGTACTAAATAAGGACAACAGTATGAAACAGCTTTGGGTTACAAAACTGAGTTACAGATGGAGAGGAATGAAGATCAGACCAGTAGAGACCTAGTGACAGTCACAGACCCTAGGAGGGTCACAGGCACTTTGGCAACAGTGTGAAGCAATAACTTTGTACTTCAAAGTTTTAACTCTATGGGGCTGGAGCAATGGTACAGCAGATAGGTGTTTGCCCTGCACCATTGAATCAGCCTAAATTTGTTCCCTAGTTCTCCATATGATCACCTGAGCCCACCAGGAATGATCCCTGAGCACAGCTATGTGGCTCAAAAATAGTTCACACTGGTAACACTGTGACAATCACATCACCTAAACTAGAATAAACCATATTACCTCAATTAAAACTTAAAATATTTTAAACAAAACAAAAAAAAAGGGGGGGGAGTATAAAATTTGGGGGAAAAAAGAAATCACCATCACTCATGGGAGGAGGCCCAGGAAACTGAAAACCAAAGACAACATCCTGAATTAGATTCTAAGCCAGAGGGACAAGAGTAATAATGCAGGGGCTGGAGATATAGCACAGTGGTGTTTGCCTTGCAAGCAGCCAACCCAGGACCTACGGTTGGTTCGAATCCTGGTGTCCCATATGGTCCCCCGTGCCTGCCAGGAGCTATTTCTGAGCAGATAGCCAGGAGCAACCCCTGAGCAACGCTGAGTGTGGCCCAAAACCAAAAAAAAAAAAAAAAAAAAAAAAGGAGTAATAGCACAGCAGGTAAGGCATTTGCCTTGTACACGGCCAATCTGGGTTCAATCCCCAGCATCCCATGTCTTCCCCAATGCCTGCCAGGATTAATTTCTGAGTACAGATGTGGCACAAAACACAAACAAAAACAAAAAAAAGATTGTAGGCCAGAAATAGAAAATTAATGAGAATGGGACCAGAGAGATAGCATGGAGGTAGGGCATTTGGTTTGCATGCAGAAGGAGCAGTGGTTTGAATCCCGACATCCCAAATGGTCCCCCAAGCCTGCCAGGAGCAATTTCTAAGCGTAGAGCCAGGAGTGACCCCTGAGTGCTGCCAGGTATGACCCCAAAAAAAAGAAAATTAATGAGAAAAAGTACAAAACTGAAATAAGATCAACAAGTTCACAATATTACATCAATAGTAATACCGGTATGTAAATCTTTATGTATAAGAAGTAACATTTTCAGGGCCAGAGAGATAACATGGAGGTGGGGCATTTGCCTTGCATGCAGAAGGACAGTGGTTCAAATCCCAGCATCCCATATGGTCTCCCTAATCCTGTCTGGAGCAATTTCTGAGCATAGAACCAAGAGTAACCTCTGAGCACTGCCGGGTGTGACCCAAAATCCGAAAGGAAATAAAAAAAGAAGAAGTAAGATTTTCTTTTGTTTTGGGGGGATTTTGTTTGTTTGTTTGTGGGACCACACCCAGCAGTTCTCTGGGGTTACTCCTGGCTCTGCACTCAGGAATGATTCCTGGCAGTGCTCGCAGGACCATATGAGATGCCAGAGATCGAACCTGCTCAGATGCATGCTAGGAAAACACTCTATTACTAAGTACTATTGCTCTGGCCCTTCTTAAGTTGTAACATTGTCTTAGTTTGTATAATTACCCAATGGGGTTATATAAATTTAACTTCAAGGGAATCTGAATCGTATACATAGGTGGAATCAGGGGTTGAGTCTTGTTTTCAATATGGATGACCCTGATTCAACCTCTGACACCATATATAGTCTTAAGTCAAGAGCAGCCCCTGGAGAGTGGGGGAATTTAACAAATTTTAGAGATGGACCAGAGCAAAAGCACAGCAGCTAGGGTGTTTGCCTTGCATGCAGCTGACCTGGGTTTGAGTCCTGGCATCCCATATGGTCCCTCAAAACTCTGCCAGGAGTGTTTGGGTTTTTGGGGGGTTTTTTGTTTGTTTGTTTTTTGTTTTGGGGTCATACCTGGCAGCGCTCAGGGGTTACTCCTGGCTCTGTGCTCAGAAATCGCTCCTGGCAGGCTTGGGGACCCTATGGGATGCCGGGATTCGAACCACTGTCCTTCTGCATGCAAGGCAAACACCCTACTTCCATGCTATCTCTCTGGCCCCTGCCAGGAGTTATTTCTGAGCACAGAGCCTGGAGTAACCACCGAGCACAGCAAGATCTGGCCCAAAAATAAAACAAAACAAAAAAATTTAGAATTGGAAATATAAAAAGTACCTGGATCTTCTTCAAAGTAATACAAAAAGTGGTGGGGGGAATGACAGGATTTAAGCTGGCTGATAGATATATGAGTTGCTACTGAAAATCTGACGATTTTGTCTATGATTTAAATTTAAATTATTTAAACTAAAGCAAAGGGGTTGAAAAATGCTAATGATGGATCTTGCACTGATAGTGCAGATGGTACTATAATACTGCAAGCATAAAACAGAAGCACCAAAAACTATTGAAAACTATGATATTCATTAAAGATGATTTATTGGGGCCGGAGAGATAGCATGGAGATAAGATGTTTGCCTTGCATGCAGAAGGTCGGTGGTTCAAATCCCGGCATTCCATATGGTACCCCAAGCCTGCCAGGAGTGATTTCCGAGCATAGAGCCAGGAGGAACCCCTGAGCACTGCCAGGTGTGACCCAAAAACCAAAACAAAAAAAAAAAAAAAAGATTTATTTAAAAAAGTTTTAAGTATGTTCAGATTTCTACTTTTCCTCATCAAAGAACTGTTATGGAAACTACTCTCTCTCTCTCTTAATAGCCAGAATACTGGACAAAATATAGAAAGCAACTGTTTTCAGACACTGAAATACAACAACAGAAGCTCCTAAAAACCATAGAAACAAGCCACAGATCTCTAGATCACTCCAGGTTTCTGCCCAATGGAGTGTTTCCAGATCAGGGAACAGAGACAGTGGAGCAAGGTGAAAAGACAGGAGAGTAAGTGTTGAATCCTAGGCAGATAGATCTGGGAACAGACAAGAGAGCTGCAGAGATCTGCAGATGGGACCCACCGCCAGGTTTATGTATAGACACACATTATCACCACACATGTGATCTCACGAGGCTGAGGGGGAAATGCAACAGAGGTGGCTCGTCCAGTAATTCCCAGAACTTCCAATGCCAGAGCAAAAGGAACTTATTGTAAGAACCAAGGCCCCCTGGGTTCAGTCACTTACCCCAGTGAAGTAGTTCTTCTTGAGACAGGGAGAGTTAACTCAGAAATAAAATCAAAGTTGGTGCCCTCCAGGAATGAGGAACAAGAGGTTGAATGAACTTGGAATTTTCTATCTGATAAGGCTCCCTTAACAACTAAAGGCCCCTCAATATGCAAAGTTTGAATCAGAGTATCCCTGGACAGCCAGGGTTTGAATCAGAGAATCCCTTGACAACTAAAGTTTGAATCAGAGTATACCCCTGACAGCCAGGGTTTGAATCAGAGTATTCCTAGACAACCAAAGTTGATCCAGAAAAATCAGTAATGAATTAAGATATCTATACAATTAAATAATTGTTCTGTTAATGCTTGTGATTTCTATATAAACTGCTTGAAGATTTGACTCGAGATCCTTGTCAAGACTCCCTCAGTTGGGAGAGACTTGGACTTCGGCTAGCCGAATAAACTCCCTTTTGCACCTTGAATTATCGGAGGTAGTCTTTGACTCTCAGTGGTGTCTAAGGTGTCAACTTGGACCCTAACATTTATAAAATGGGGGCAATAGGTAGAGTCCTCAGAAGGGTCACCACAGAGTTTGTGGGACTAAAATAAGCCTAAAATGGAAGTCTACTCTGAAGCGGCATTCAACACTGACTCCATTATGACTGAAACCCAACTACAAACATGTTTGTAACCATGGTGCTTAAATAAAGATATGATTGTTAGATCCCAGACCCTGAAATGATAACTTACCTTAGGGAGCAATAAGCCTGTTGTTGAACAGCTTAAAAGTTTACTCACCCCTTCCTCCTCCCTTCCCAGATACTGCTCCCCCTCACATTCCCAGGCCAAATTCCAAGAAACTGAGATGTCAGCTTGTACCACAGAGTGGTCAAGGCCTCCTTGTTATAAAGATCATTCTGTTTTTCAGCCCAAACTGTATCAGACAAGATAAGGGTGGTGGGAGGCAGGAATTAGGACTGCGAACATGAGAACCAATCATGGAAGTCAAACTATTTGTAGTAACCAATGAAATGCTTAGACTGCTGAAGCCTGTTAACCCTATATAAATTGCCTGTTATTTTCACACAGGGCTTTTGTCTTTTGTTTTTGGTTTTTTTTTTTTTTTTTTGGGTCACACCTGGCAGCGCTCAGGGGTTCCTCCTGGCTCTACGCTCAGAAATTGCTCCAGACAGGCTCAGGGGACCATATGGGATGCTGGGATTTGAACCACTGTCCTTCTGCATGCAAGTCAAATGCCTTACCTCCATGCTATTTCTCTGGCCCCGTGTGGGCTTTTGTCTTTTCATGAGACTGGCCAACTAGCCAAATGAACTCCCTTTTGCATTTTACATTATCAGAGGCAGTCTTTGACTCTCAGCACCCGTTGGGTTATCTCCTCCAACCCTAACATTATTTGGGGGGGGGGGGGTTGGGGGTCACACCCTGCAGTTCTCAGGGGTTATACCTGGCACTACACTCAGAAATTGCTCCTGGCAGGCTCAGGAGACCATATGGGATGTCGGGATTCGAACCAACCTTCTGTATGCAAGGCAAACGCCCTACCTCCATGCTATCTCTCTGGCCCCACAAAAAAAGTTTTTAATTAAAAAATAAACAAATACAAAAGAACATGAGAGTGCAGTGTAATAAAATCTGCCAGAATTGGGACCAGAGTGTTAGCACAGTGGGTAGGGCACTTGCCTTGCACAGTGCCAACCCGGGTTCAATCCCCAGCATCCCATAAGGTCTCTAAAGCCCGCCAGGAGTGATTCTTAAACATAGAGCAGGAGTAACTACTGAGCACTTTGGGTACGGCCAAAATAAAAACAAAATCCTGCCAGATCTCAAGTTTCTGCCGATGTGGATTTTACTACAGAGCCAATAGAACAACATTTTGTACATTCACAAGAATGGACAGGAGATTTTGGACACCAAAGCGTGCAATGCCACAATGGCAAGATTGCTGCTGACTCCAGTGTTACATGGCACAGAAACCAATGCCTCCAAGGACCCAGCAGCAGGTGCCACCATGAACTGTAAGACCAGTTTGTCTTTTCCTCTCCTGTGGTTCTTATGCCCTCCAAGCCTAGTCTCTGTACCTCAATTTCTAATCGAACAAAATCTAAAGAATTTTGTTTCCACTATCCTCTTCCTGCAGTCTTCCTTGCTGCTCATGAAGTTGTTTAGTTTTGGTTTTTGCTGAGTTTAATACAAACAACAACACAGGCTTTCTCCTTGGATCCAGGAAAGTGTAGATGACACGGTGGTCAGAGAAAGTAGCTTGGGCTCACCTCCAGTTTCAATACACGGATAGGATGGAGGAGGCTCTCTCCAGTTCCCGCTGGAATCTTTCATGTGAGATCGGTCAGAGGCAAAATTCTTCAAATACAAATCTGCTCGGATCACTCGAAATTTCCTGCAGATCAATCAACATCCACTGACATCAGGGAGGTATCAGAATCAACTGAAATCAAATCTATTTGGAGGGGGACAACTGAAATTGACTCAAGTGGGTGGAGGGGGGTCAGCGGGAACTACTCCAGGCTCTGTGCCCAGGAGTGATCTCTGGAAGTGCTCAGAGAACCATATTCAGTGTCAGGGATGGAACCAGGGTCAGCCACATGAACAGCAAATGCCTTAACCCTGTACTATCCAATCTCATCAATTCAACTTTCATATATGTATTTCTGTATACACAATGTATACTTATATGTGTATAATCATACATATAAATACATACAATTCACAAATTGTGTAATTATAATATATAATATATTAGATAACAATACAAATGTATAACATGTACATATACTTGTATGTATACAAGTTATAACATATATATATGTGTTATATATAACACATACATTTTCTATAACATGCACAAAATTTCGCTGGCATTTGTATCATGGGTAATGCCAAATGACAGATGCAATTTTAGTGCCTATTAAAGATGCCATGAGAAGGACCGGAGAGATAGCATGGAGGTAAGGCGTTTGCCTCACATACAGAAGATCGGTGGTTCGAATCCCAGCATCCCAAATGGTCCCATGAGCCTGCCAGGAGTGATTTCTGAGTGTAGAGCCAGGAGTAACCCCTGAGCTCTCGGGTGTGACCCAAAAACCAAAAATAAATAAATAAATAAGATGCCATGAGAAAAGAGGAGCTGAAATCCCACACCACAAAGACACAGAAATCTCTCTGGTGCCCTTCAGTTCCTCAGTTGTGCAGGTAGATTGTTGCAGAGCAACATGTGTGGAGAACCGGGCTCAATTCTCAACACAGAATAAAAACCATCTTGTATCATTATTTTCAACGGCTACCATCATCATCCTCTTGATTTAAGTACCACCAGGTCACACTCCCACCTCACATACAAGGGAGCAAGGAAAAAAAATCTCAACATGATTCAAAGAAATTGTCTGAGCTCAAAAAAAAAAAAAAAGAAAGAAAAAAGAAAATGACTGAGCTCATCACACTAACTTTTTAAAAGATTGCTGACCTTGAAGAATTCGAGACATTACATAATATGTACTGGCTTTAGGGCAATACCCAGAAGAGCTCAGTGCTTACTCCTGGCTCTGTGCTCAGGAATTATTCTTGGCGGTCAGCCATGTGCAAGGCAAACAGTTTAACATTGGTATTGTCTCTCTTTTCCCAGAAATACCTTTATTGTTTTTTTAAAAGACAATTAATGATGAGACAAATGTTTGTTGTTGTTTTTTTTTTTTAATGCAGAACTGGGCTGGGAGATGGCTCAAAGGTCTAGTGCGCAAGCTTTGCATGTAGAAGGCCTAGTATAACCCAGCATTGCATGGTCCTCTGGGCAACAGAACGGAAGTGAACAAGCACAGACTAGGAACAATCCCAGAGCACAGAGCTGGGAATAGCCTCCGAGATTGCCAGTCGTGGCACAAGAAAACGAAAAACACAAAACAAAACAAATACATACACAAATATATGCGTATCTGTATTTTGTGAGTACACAAAGCAAAATCTCTGTGCAAATATGGAGGTCTAACTTCAGACAGTAGGAAAATCCATCCTGAATTTTCTCACCTTCTAAATTGTGGATGGATGTCCTCATCAGATTTAAAGGCATCTTCCACGTAAGCATCAAAGGGGCAGGGAAAAGGCAGGACAGTGTCAAGATCATAGATGAAGCTCTGTCCTCCACTTGAAACATGAAGCAAGACAACATGGTAATCCTAGGGTAGAGAAATAAGGGCATAAGCGCTTCTTTTACAACAGCAATTCCAAGGCAACAGTGAAGAAAACACTCACCTAAATACCAGAGGGCTAGGATGGAGTGAAGAAGTTGAGTGTGTTGCATGTGTGAGGCCTGGGTTTGATCCCTGGAACCACAAAACTAAAGCAAATTCCCAATAGAACCAACTCTCTATTCCAACCTTCTCCACACCATCCCGCTGGCCCAAGCAATAAAAAGTTATTAAAGTGGGGCCAGAGAGATAGTACAGCGGCATTTGCATTACAAGCAGCCAATCCAGGATCTAAGGTGGTTGGTTCAAATCCCACCATCCCATATGGTCCCCTGTGTCTGCCAGGAGCGATTTCTGAGCATAGAGCCAGGAGTAACCTCTGAGCACCACCAGGTGTGGCCCAAAAACAAAAAAAAAGTTATTAAAAAGGTCAGAGAGATAGCATGGAGGTAAGGCCTTGCACACAGCCAATCCAGGACAGACCCTGGTTGGATTCCCAGTATCCCATATGATCCCGAGCTTGCCAGGAGTGATTTCTGAGCACTGCGGCCGCCAGCACCGCCGGGTGCAACCAAAAGAAAATAAGAAAAAAAGGAATAGTGGTTTTCAACCTACTTTTACTCAGACCTACAGACAAGGGCTTGAAAACCATGACAGAATATTTTGCCAGGGCCAGAGAGGTGGCACTAGAGGCAAAGTGTCTGCCTTGCAAGCACTAGCCAAAGAAGGACTGAGGTTCGATCCCCCGGCATCCCATATGGTCCCCCCCAATCCAGGGGCAATTTCTGAGCATTTAGCCAGGAGTAACCCCTGAGTATCAAACGGGTGTGGCCCAAAAAACCAAAAAAAAAAAAATATTTTGCCACTAAAGAGAATTTGGACAGGGCCAGAGTAGTGGCGCAAATGGTAGGGTGTTTGCCTTGCACACACTAACTAGGACAGATCATGGTTCAATCCCCCGGCATCCCATATGATCCCCCAAGCCAGAAGTACATAGTCAGGAGTGACCCCTGAGTGTCACCGGGTGTGACCCAAAAAACAAAAACAAAAAGAGAAAGAAAGAATTTGGTAAATTAAGTGAAAATCAGGAAAATATCCATGTAATATACAGTTGTGCAGAAAACCCAAATCTCAGGATATGTAGATTTTGAATTTTGTGGGCTATTTTTATCCCCTGTACACCCATTCATAGTAGACCAAGCAAAGGGTCTGAGCTGAGGTGGTATGGGTAGGCTTACTGTGCTTCCTCTTTCTGTACAGTCATGTAAAGAACACAGCTTGTGGTAAGTCCCAAAAGGACAACATATATTTGTTGTTGGGGAGGAGAGCAAGGGATGCTCAGGGGTTACTCCTGGCTCTGCACTCAAGAATTATTCCTGGTGGTTGGGGCCAGAGCGATTGCGCAGCGGTAGGGTATTTGCCTTACACACGGCTGACCCAGGATGGATCTCAGTTCAATCCCCGCCGTCCCACATATGGTTCCCCATGCCAGGAGCAATTTCTGAGCACAAAGCCAGGAGTAAAAACTTTGAGCGTCACTGGGTGTGGCCCAAAAACCAAAATAATAATAATAATAATAATTAGTCCTTGGGGACCTTATGTGATGCTGGGGATCAATTGCAAGTTGGCCATGTTCAAGGGAAACATCCTATCCATTGTACTATCACTCCAGCTCCCTATATATATAAATATATGTAAATATAAATATATTTAATTTTCCCCTTCGTGTTCGAGCCACACCTCATGTCCCTCGGATTATTCCTGGCTCTGCGCTAGTGCTTAAAAACTACTCCTGGCAAGTTTAGGGAACCATATGGAATGCTGGAGATCAAATCTAAGTAGGTCGCAGGTCCTACCTGCTGTACCCTATATTTTTAAAAGGTATCTGTGAAGGGCAGAAGCAATAGAACAGCAGGTGGGCTCTTGCTCTGCATATGGCTAACCGTTTCAATCACTAGCACCATATATGGTCACCAGGCCACCAAAGAGTACAGAACCAGGAGTCAACCCTGAGCACTATTGGGTAGACAGGCTAAGAAGCGATAGCAGGCCGAAGTGATAGCACAGCGCAGCGGGTAGGGCATTTGCCTCACATGCAGCTGATTCAGGGCCTAGTGCTAGCCTTCCATATGATCCCCCAAGCCCGCCAGGAGTGATTTCCGAATGCAGAGCCAGGAGTAACTCCTTAGTGTGCCCCACAAATAAAAAAAAAAAAAAAGAACATTTCAGTGTGCTAAGAACACTAATTCCTGAATCTTCTAGATCAAAGAAATCAGAAGCCTTTATCATTTATTTGGGCTCTGAGCAGACATAACAGCTGTTTTCATGGCTTAATCTTGGTCTGTGCTTAGATATCATTGCAGATGGGACTCAAATGTGGTGCCAGGGATCAAGCCAAGCTCAACCATGAGCAAGCCAAGTACTAAAACCCCTGTACTATCTGTCTTCATTTTTAATAGAATTCAGATTATTTTTTATTTCATAACAGAATTAAACCATGTAAAGCACAAGCTATACTATGAGCTACATCCCTACTCAGGTAATTCTAGCTATGTTTCCTTAGTTATATACATATATATACATATATATATACATATATATACATATATATATATATATATATATATTGGTTTTTGGGTCACACCTGGCAGCGCTCAGGGGTTACTCTCCTGGCTCCATGCTCATGGCAGGCACGGGGGACCATGTGGGATGCCAAGATTCGAACCACCGTTCTTCTGCATGAAAGGCAAACGTCTTACCTCCATGCTATCTCTCTGGCCTCTCCTTAGTTTATTTTCTTTTTTTTGAGGGGGGAGTATTTCAGGTCACACCCAGTGATGCTGGGGGTACCACGCCATGAGGTGCAGTGACAGGAATCAATTCAGGGTTGGCTGCCTGTATGGAAAGACTGTACAATCTCTTCAGCCCTCCCACTCAGACCATTTGTATTTTTTTTTCTTTTTTAGTTTTGGGCCACACCCAGAGGTGCTCAGTTTAGCCATGGCTCTGTGTTGAAAAATCACTCCTGGTAGGTTCAGGGGACCACATGGGATGCCTGGGATTGAACCCGGGCCAGTTGCATGTAATGAAAAAACCCTACCCATTATGCTATCGCTCTAACCCTCCACCCAGACAATTCTAACGTGCATTGATACTAAATACATGGGCCATTTAAAGTAATTTCTAGGTAGCACAGCAGTAGGGCATTTGCCTTACATGCAGCCAACCTGGGAGAGACCCAATTTGGTTCCCAGCACCCATATGGTCCCCCAGCCTGCCAGGGATGATTTCTGAGTACAGAGCCAGGAGCAACCCTTGAGCACCACTGGGTGTGGGTGTGGCCCAACAACTAATCAATCAATTCATCAATAAAGTTTTAAAAAAAATAAAATAGGGGCCCGGAGAGATAGCACAGTGGCATTTGCCTTGCAAGCAGCCAATCCAGGACCAAAGGTGGTTGGTTTGAATCCCGGTGTCCCATATGGTCCCCCGTGCCTGCCAGGAGCTATTTCTGAGCAGACAGTCAGGAGTCACCCCTGAGCACCGCCGGGTGTGGCCCAAAAACCAAAAAAAAAAATAATAAAAAATAAAAATAAAAAATAATAAAATAAAATAAGGGCCCAAGAGATAGCATGGAGGTAGGGCATTTGCCTTGCATGCAAAAGGATGGTGGTTCAGATCCCGGCATGAAGAGAAGGGAAGGGAAGGAAGGGAAAGGGAGGGAAAGGAAGGGGAAGGGAGGGAAGAAGGGATGGGAGGGAAGAAGGGATGGGAGGGGGAGGAAAGAAGGGAAGGGGAGGGATGAAGGGAAGGGGAGGGGAAGAGAAGGGAGGAAGGGGAGGGGAGAAAAGGGAAGGGGAGGGGAAGGGAGGGAAGGGAAGGGAAGGGGAGGGGAGGGGAGAGGAGGGGAGGGAAGTTAAGTTAGGTTCTAGGGGCCAGAACAATAGCACAGCGGTAGGGCATTTGCCTTGCACACAGCCAAACCAGGATAGACCTCGTTCAATTGCCGGCATCCCACCTGGTCCTCCAAGCCTGCCAGGAGCGATTTCTGAGCCAAGTTACTCCAAGCCAGGAGTAACTTCTGAGCACTGCTAGGTATGACCCATCTCCCAAAAAATAATTTCAACACTAATTTCAAAACTAAAAGAAAATATGGCAACAAAGTACTGCTACCTTAAACCAAGGAATAGCCATACACAAAAGGCCAACTCTTTTGTTTTGGGGCCACACCCAACTTTGTTCAGGGCTTACTCCAGACACAGCACTTAGTTTCTTTTTTTTTTGGGGGGGGGGGGGGCTTTTGGTTTTTGGGTCACACCCAGCAGCCCTCAGGGTTTACTCCTGGCTCTCTTTGTTCAAAAACCACTCCTGGCAGGCAGGAGGGAGGTGGGCAGACCACACAGAACCATATGGGATTTGAACCACCATAGGTCCTGGATTGGCTGCTTGCAAGGCAAATGCCCTACCGCTGTGTATCTCTTCAGCCCCAAGGCAAAGCACTTAGAAGTTGGGCTGGAGGGGCCGGGTAGGTGGCGCTGGAGGTAAGGTGTCTGCCTTGCAAGCGCTAGCCAAGGAAGGACCGCGGTTCGATCCCCCGGTGTCCCATATGGTCCCCCCAAGCCAGGGGCGATTTCTGAGCACATAGCCAGGAGTAACCCCTGAGCGTCAAACGGGTGTGGCCCAAAAACCAAAAAAAAAAAAAAAAAAAAAAGAAGTTGGGCTGGAGAGATAGCACAGTGGTGTTTGCTTTGCAAGCAGCTGATCCAGGGACCAAAGGTGGTTGATTTGAATCCCAGTGTCCCACATGGTCCCCTGAGCCTGCCAGGAGCTATTTCTGAGCAGACAGCCAGGAGTAACCCCAGAGCACTGCTGGGTGTGGCCCAAACACCAAAAAAAAAAAAAGTCATTCCTGGTGTGACTTAAGGGATCATATGGCTTGTCAAGAATGGAATACCAGGGGCTGGGCGGTGGCGCTAAAGGTAAGGTGCCTGCCTTGCCTGCGCTAGCCTTGGACGGACGGCGGTTCGATCCCCCGGTGTCCCATATGGTCCCTCAAGCCAGGAGCAACTTCTGAGCACATAGCCAGGAGTAACCCCTGAGCGTTACTGGGTGTGGCCCAAAAACCAAAAAAAAAAAAAAAAAAAAAAAAAAGAATGGAATACCAGTTCACTGCATAAAAGAGAAGCAGCCTACCCATTGTACTATATTTCCAGTCCCATCAAGAAGCCAACTTCTTATTAAGAAGCAGAACCTTCTTCTATTAACCTACCATGCCTGCTTAACCAAAGCATAAAGTGGTCACAAGTCATCCCAAATAGGAAACTCTCTGGCTTGACAATCTCACCCAGATCACAGGTCCGTCTCCAGGTGTTGATTGCTGTTTCCAGATCGGTATCTAGAAAATACAAACGTTCATAAGCCACCACTAGTTAAGCCACTATGAAATTCCTTAAAGCACCATGTACATTTATAAAAAGGGGTGGGGGGACAGAGGGTAGTGAGTTTGCCTCATATGGTCAACCCAGCTTAGATCCCAGCATCCCATATAGTCCTACAAGCCTGCCAGGAGTGGAGCCAGGAGTAACCCCTGAGCACAGCCAGACATGACAAAAAACAAACCAAAACAGGGGCAGGAGCTATAGCACAGAGGTAGGGCACTTGCCTTGCACACTGCTAATCCAGGACAAACCCGGGTTCTACCCCTGGCATACCATATGGTCCCCCTGAGCACGGCCAGGAGTGTCCCAAAATAAAACAAAACAAACAAAATCAATCCTGGCAGGCTTGGGGGACCATATGGGATCCCAGGGATCCAATCTGGGCCTGTCCCAGATCAGCTGGGTGCAAGGCAAAAGGCCTGCCTCTGTGCTACACTCCGGCCAGCTGAGGGATGTGGTTCAAGAGGCAGAGAACATGCCTTGCACAAGTAGGAACTTAAGTTTGAACTCCCCTCAGCACTCAAGGACCCCCCCCCCCAAACACTGCATACCTCCTACCCTAGTACTGCAAGGCTTGAGCACTACCAGGAGTAGTCCCCCATAGCAATATTCTACATATTTTTTTTTTCCTAAGCAACAATCTAAGTGAAAGGGAATGACAAAGAATTGAAATCCATCCAAGTATCCTTGTCAAGTAAAAACAGAATTATTTTATGTTCTTTGGAGAGCAGAAATCGACCTAAACTAGACAGATTCAAGTCTGGCATTTCCACATCGTTATTCATGGCATCCCCTGAGCCTCCCTTTCCTCATCTATAAAACAGAGACAGTCGTCTGCACCTTGTCTGCTTTACAAGAATTTCATTAGGATCAGATGAGATGATGCTTGCAAAAGTGCTACAAAATAGGAAGGGTTTTTTTTCTAATACTTGATATAAATTTATGGTCCAAGACAAATATTGACTTCAAACCTGTTTCTAAGCAATTTTTTAGCTTGTTTCTAAGCAATTTTTTTTTGTTTTTGTTTGTTTTTTGGGCCACACCCAGCGTTGCTCAGGGGTTACTCCTGGCTGTCTGCTCAGAAATAGCTCCTGGCAGGCACGGGGGACCATATGGGACACCGGGATTCGAACCAACCACCTTTGGTCCTGGATCGGCTGCTTGCAAGGCAAACGCCGCTGTGCTATCTCTCCGGGCCCGTTTCTAAGCAATTTTAAAAGCTCTGATTTTATACCTAAGAGAGGTCTCAGGAGGCTCTTCAGAATGCCAGGGATCAGATCACTTGCTCAGCAAGTGACTTACCGGCTATCTCGCAGGTCCAAGAGAAAACCCTTGAAACAATGAAAAGCCCATTCAAAACCAAACTTTGTTTTAGGGGCCAGAGCAACAGCACAGTGGTAGGGCATTTGCCTTGCACATGACCAACCAAGGACAGATCTAGGTCGATCCCTGGCATCCCATATGGTCCCCCGAGCCTGCTAGGAGTGATTTCTGAGCAGAAAGCCAGGAGTAACTCCTGGGGCCGCCAGGTATAGTCCCCAAACAAAACAAAACAAAACAAAAGTTCATTTCTTTGGTTGTTGGGGGTGTGTAGAAGGGTGGGCAATCTGTTTCTGCTCAGCAGGTAGCATGGTATACATGGTTCCAAAGATCACCCAGAGTGTCAGAAAGGCAAGGCCTGTGTTCGACCCCTTGGTCACTTCTTGGGCTGCAAAGCTCATGCTGGGACTGTGCTACACCAGACCATATTGTGTTCTAATGTCTACACTCCTTTTTTTCTTTCTGTGATCACGTGCCAACTTACCATCTTCCTCTCATTAGATATGAAGACAGCATAGCACTCTTCCAAAGGATACTGGTCATGGTTTTTGATGTATTCACAGAGCTTCCAGATATTCTCTTCACTGAAATAAGATAAACAAGAACACTCTGGGACTTTCCAAATGAACAAAAGACTGGTGATGGCAAGAACCAAGTAGGAGACACTAAGTACTATCTTGTCCCAAAACTGGCCAGTGTTTGCTCCTCCTCGAAAACATCCCCAACAGGCTACCATCCTACCTATAAAGCCTGTGGCCCCTCTCCAGACAAAGAACAGGATTTACATATGGTTTACATATGTCTTATGACTAGTAAGATGCTATGTCAATACTCTACATGCTTGTAGCTTACATCAAAACCCTATATGCTTGGGCCCGGAGCAATAGCACAAGCAACAGGGCGTCTGCCTTACAGGGGCTAACTAGGACGAACTGTGTGGTTCAATCCCCCAGCGTTCC
Source organism: Suncus etruscus (assembly GCF_024139225.1). Lineage (NCBI taxonomy): Eukaryota > Metazoa > Chordata > Mammalia > Eulipotyphla > Soricidae > Suncus > Suncus etruscus. Next base: position 31,327,404 of record NC_064866.1, on the reverse strand, counting down.
ATATGATTCCCCAAATCCAGGAGTGATTTCTGAGCACATAGCCAGGAGTAACCCCTGAGCATCACCGGGTATGGCCCAAAAACCAATGGGAAAAAAAAAATTCCACATGCTTTATAGCCTTTTCTCTAAAATGCTTTAGATTTTTAACTCAGCCACTTACAAGGTAAAAAAAAGCTTTTGCCAAAAAATATATATAAATAAAAGCTTTGAGAATTCTTACTTCCCTGAATGTGTTCTCCTCACTTCACCTGTACAAAGGACATAAACAATGCATAGACCATGATTAACACTGGTTCCCAGCTTCCATTAGAAATTATGTAGGGGCCGGAGAGATAGCATGGAGGTAAGGTGTTTGCCTTTCATGCAGGAGGTCATCGGTTTGAATCCCGGCGTCCCATATGGTCCCCCGTGCCTGCCAGGAGCAATTTCTGAGCCTGGAGCCAGGAATAACCCCTGAGCACTGCTGGGTGTGACCCAAAAACCACAAAAAAAAAAAAAAAAAAAGAAATTATGTAGAGGGGCCGGCGTGGTGGCCCTAGAGGTAAGGTGCCTGCCTTGCCTGCGCTAGCCTGCTAGCCTAGGACGGACTGCGGTTTGATCCCCCAGTGTCCCATATGGTCCCCCAAGCCAGGAGCGATTTCTGAGCGCATAGCCAGGAGTAACCCCTGAGCGTTACCGGGTGTGGCCCAAAAACCAAAAATAAAAAAAAAAAATAGGTAGAGAGGGGTCAAAGCAATAACACAGTGGGTAGGGCTTTTGCCTTGCATGTGGCCAACCCAGGTTCAATCATCAGCATCCCATATGGTCCTGAGCCTGCCAGAAGTAATTCCTGACGGCAGAGCCAGGAGTAACCCAACAGCTGCCAGGTATCGCCCAAAAACAAAAACAAAGAAATGGTGTAGAGAGGGGCTGGAGAGATAGCACCGCGGTAGGGTGTTTGCCTTGCAAGCAGCCAACCCAGAACCAGCGCTGGTTTGAATCGTGGCATTCCATAGGGTCCACCGTGCCTCCTGCCAGGAGCAATTTCTGAGCACAGAGCCAGGAGTAACACGAGCACCACCAGGTGTGGCCCCAAAACAAAGCATAAAAATGGTGTAGAGGGGGGTAGAAGCGATAGTACACATGCATGTGCGCATGTGACCAATTCAGGCCAATTTCTGGCACTCCATATGATCTCAGGAGCCCCACCAGAATTGATCTTTGACTACACAGCTAGGAGTAAGCTCTGAGCATTGGCCAGGTGTAAGGGAGGGAGAGATGGGGAGAGGGAAGGACGGAGGGACAGACGGAGGGAGGGAGGGATGGTTGGTTGTGTTAGAATCTAACACATTCCTGCCAGGTCATGGTTGTAACCCCTGAGTGCTGCTGGGTGTGGCCCAGGAACTAATCAATAAATCAATGAATCAATAAATAAATAAAGTTTAAAAAGCATAAAGATGCATAGAGAAGTACAGAGTAAAGAACCATCCACTATTAATAGGTTACAGGAAGACAGATGAGATGTAACCAGTGCTTCTTGTCTGGCCTTCTCTTCCCCCATCCCAAGGAAGGTCAGATTTCTGGAAAGTGGCAAAGAATCCATATTTACCATAGGCATTACTGATTGGCTGAATATGAATGTGATTTAAGCATACAGAAGGTTCTTAAATAACAATTTTAACTGTTTCACTTTAACTTTTATGTAGGGAAGGGAAAAAAAATCCAGGGGTTGAAGAGATTGCTCAATGTGATGAGCATATGCTTTGAATGCATAAAGTCCAGGCTGTTAATCAGAGGTTACTCCTGGCTCTGCATCAAAAGTTATTCCTGGCAGGTTCAGTGGACAATATGGAATGACAGGGATCAAACCAGGGTCAGCAGCATGCAAATGGCCTGCCTGCTGTGCTATCACTCTAGCCCCTAATTAGTCTAGTTCTAATGACACAATTTCCAAGAACCTAATGTCCTATTTTAGTGTGGACTCATGGCACTTAATTTTTGGGGGGGAGGAGAATAGGAATTGGGACACACTCTGCAGTGCTCAGGAGCTATTCCTAGTTCTGTGCTCAGGGATCACTCCTGGTGGTGCTCAAAGAACCATATTCAATGCTAGAACTAATCCAGTAGAGCTAAAACAAAGCAAGTGCCTTAACCTCTTAGACTCTCTCTGGCCCCAGCAATATTTTTGTTGTTGGACTACACCTGGCAATGCTCAGGAATACTCCTTGCAGTGCACAGGAAAACCATATGGGAAGTTGCACCTTACTGACCATATTATCTCTCCACTCCTCACAGCCAATTACTTTTTCAAACATGTGAATGTTACTGAGATGAAACATAGGGATGTGTGATTTACTAAAATGATTGTTTCTTATTATAATCTATATTTTTTCAAGAGTGCTCTTAATTCCCTGTAGGAAGTCTCAGAAAACTTGATATTAGTTGTTTTATTTTTTATAATTTTTATTTTGACCATATTGGCTTACATGTCTTTCACAGTAGTATTTTAGGTACACATTAACATTGAATCAGGGGAATTACCATCACCAAATTTGCCCTCCCTCTACCCCCGTTCCCATCCTGCCTTCCATATCCCCCACCCTCACCCCCCAGGCTGCTAGAATAAGTGGTCCCCTCTGTGTCTAGCTTACTACTTAGTGATCATATATCTGGTTGATCCTGGTACCCTCCCTTATTTCCTTCCCCCTCTGTTTGAGAGGCGGAACTAGATAGTTCAAGTTAATGTGGTTTTGTTTGAAGAAAGAAAAAGCAATAAAGTGGGGTAGAAATCAAATAAGCCAAAAATGGGTGTAGTCCTTCTAGACTCGAGGCTCTCAACCTCAGCTTGAGAGAGGACAGAAAAAAAGAAATTGAAATATTAGTTTTTTAAAAAGTGATTTTTATATTTTGGTAATGCTGGAAGTTACTGCCAGAAAGGGAAAAGCTGTGGCTTTGGTCTAAGTCCTAGAACCCATTTTAAAATATAAGCTATAAGAAGGTCAAAAAAGTGTATGGGGTGGATACGGAATTGATAAAAATAATGTCCCAATCTATGAAGTGATTATTTTATTTTGTTTTTTAGCAGAAAAGCACACAAAGGAGCATGAATAGGGCTGGAAGTGTGCAAAGGCTAAAGTTAAGAGAACTATGCAAGAGGACAGATTCCCGACACACAGCAGGTGCACAACAAAAGCTGCTGCATTGGGATCAGTAATGCTCTGCAAATCACACTGTGCCATCCAAATAGTGGTATATTCATTAAGCTGCACCTGGAAAGTAAGAAATATCTGCTCTGCGTTGGAGAGATAGCATGGAGGTAGGGTGTTTGCCCTGTATGCAGAAGGACGGTGGTTCAAATCCCAGCACCCAACGTGGTCCCTGTGCCTTCCAGGAGTGATTTCTGAGTGCAGAGCCAGGAGAAACCCCTGAGCGCTGCTGGGTGTGACCCAAAATCCAAAAAATAAATAAAAATAACAAAAGGGCCAGAGAGATAGCACAGCAGTAGGGAGTTTGCCTTGCATACAGTTGATCCAGGAACAAGATGGTGGTTCAAATCCCCAAATCCCAGCACCCCATATGGTCCTCTGTGGCTGCCAGGAGTGATTTTGAGCGTAGAGTTAGGGAGTCACCCCTGAGTGATGCCAGGAGTGACCCCAAAACCAAAAACCAAAAATAAATAAATAATAATAGAATGGTTATGTGAATGTGAAATAAATATAGTTCAACCTGCAAAGAGAAAATGGGAATGAAAAAGACCCTTCGTCTCAAGGAGAACTCATGCTGACAGATGTCATCAAGGCGTTTTGACCCTAGGAAAGATACTAGTTTTAATTAAATCGGTTAATTTGAACATGAAATGCCTGTCATTCAATGTAATATTAAAACGTATAATGTCAAACTTGATATTGAAGATTTAGTTGAACATATTCATGTGATAGTAAAGATGTGACATTGAATCTTGTGATCGATTAAGCATTGAGATTAAATTTAATGGTAAAGATTCCATTCAAGATATTCCTTTTAATAGCAAAGATTTAAGATCAAACTTTAAGATGGAATGACTTAGCGGTTTCTGGTCAATGTAATAGTAAATAGTCAAAGATGTTGATTTTAA